>NC_141151.1:106788175-107102925 GCF_053477565.2 Lygodium microphyllum
ATGATTCTGTAACTCCCAATGTCTCTGCGCACAAGCATACAATGCAATTTTTACAGTAACTATTCACCGACCTGTAGAACAGTGGCTGCACAGCATAAAACTGAGCCTTTTCCTGAGTGCATGCAGAAAACTTCCGCCTCCAAAACAGGCCCCGAAATGGCCTCAAATAAAAAAAACAAGGTCGCCAAGGGCTGAAGCCCTTACCCGCAACATATACTGCCCTCTTGCTTCACCGCGAAGGGTGTCTCAACCTGAGACAATGCACTCCTGCACTTTCCGGCTGTGCTACCTGTAGAGATCTGCTTCCAAAACAGAAGATGAAAGCAACACTGCTCCTCTTACCAGAACACCGCGAGCTTGGCTTGCTTTCTTGAGCTCCTTACCACGAACAAGGCTCTGATACCATGTCAAGATTGTGGGAGAGAAGGAAGGAGTCTCGCTTGAAGCTTTCTTGCTTGCACAATGGGGAAAGACACACAAGGGTGGAGGCTGAAAACAGTTTTCCTCTTCTTAGTTGTGTAAGCCAAAAAGAACTCAAGTACAAAGAAATAGAAGAACCCTCTATATGGGTCTCAAACCAAACTCAAATAACTAAGGTGGCATACTAACTGAGCCACGAACTAGAGTAGATAAGGATAGCTATCATGTAGCTATTATTCATAGGCGGTGTACCAACCGCGTCTGCAACTGACAAGTCGGTGACATAAATACACAACGGTCACCCTGGCGTATCACGAGTGGAGCTCGATATCTCAACATTTCTTACATTCAAAGAGTTGGGGATTCGAATTGTCCCTTTGAATTGAGGTTTCGTTTCAACTGGCTACCATCTTCCTTTGCCAGTTCATGTATGCCGCCATATCACAACTTTTATTTACAAGAATATAATCCATCTTTTGTAGATGTAGAAAATTGCAAGCATATATGTAAGAGACTCTTAACATAAAGATGTAAGAGATTCTCAGTGTTGTATAGATGTAAGAATTTTGAGTTGTGTAGGCTCCCATCTTGCTTTGTAGGTTCTAGTGTTCCTTCTCACAACTTTGATTTATAAGAATACAGTCCATCTTTTGTAGGAGATTGCAAGCATACATGCAAGAGACTCTCAACATTGTATGGCATACAATGGCCATCATCTTGGTTATAGTGATGGAAACAAGAGTCCTACTTTGAAATTATAGTGTATTGTATGACAATCTAGCTATGGATCTTCAGCCTTCATCAATCTCATTGGATTCTAGAGTAGTCTAACCTTTGAAGGTCCAATGAAAATTTGCTTTAGAGGTTTCTACTTCCTCAATATGGCATGCACATGTAGTGCACCTGATTATAGTTGTCCAAATGGAGCTATCTTTATGGAATTGCAATGTAGAGAGTGAGGTTATACCAACTTGTAGTTACATGTGGTTTGCTCACAAAACTTCTAACCTCAAAAATTGATTTTTCCTATGGTTCACAAAAAGATACAGTTCACTAATTGTATGGAGCCTCAAATTTTGATTTTTATAGGAATGAGAGGATCAAGGAGTGCTGAAAATTGCTACATGACACAACTATGGGACCACAAACTAGGGCAAACTATAGATGTAATTTTTTTGCCATGAATAGGCATCATATCTTAGCATTCGGTTCACAATAGCAGATTTCCAAGTTCCTTGTATTATGCATCAAGGAGCCTCTTATGGTTTCTTCTAGCCACAAACAAGGGAAAACTATAGATGTAATTTTTTTGCCATGAATAGGCACCATATCTTAGCATTCGGTTCACAATAGCAGATTTCCAAGTTCCTTGTGTTATGCATCAAGGAGCCTCTTATGGTTTCTTCTAGCCACTTGAAGGCCCTATCTCACTACTCATAAGGTTTTTTAATGACTGGGACCTTGCTAGTAAGCCAGCAATCTTCACTTGCTTAGAGCTCTTGAGCTAGTTGCATTTATAACTAAGCAACATGTTTGCTTAGTGCTTGTTAGGTATCTAAAGTTTCCTTGAGCATTTGTATCTATTACTATAATAACTCTTGATGATTGCACTATACTCCTCCAAGGTTTCTTTCCATTTCTTGACAACTTTTTCATGGATTTGGATTAGCTCAAGGTTCTCATTTTGGGCATGTTGTATTGAAAAGATGGTGTTTGAGCATGCATAAGTTATTTCTTTTCCTTTCTTGAATTTTTTGCTTGCTCTTAGGCCCTTATTAGACTTCCCTCATACTACTATAAAGGGGCTCTTATTTTTATCATTTCTTTGTCAAAATATACTTTAATTGTCCCCTTAGAGATTTTAGCATTTACTGCACAATGAACTATGCTACATTTGTGTTTAGCACAATTGTACCATTGGGATTCTAGAGTGTGGACATTTTACTGAGTATGTAACCGCCCCAATAGAAGGTGCTTTTGCTCATGTTGGAACTCTCCAGGAGAGATGTGGTGCGGCTCTTAAAACATGGCGAATAAGGGATTGAAAATTAAGGCTCTCGAGTTACAAGGAATGAAAAATTATGGTTGTCAAAAATGTAAGGAATTAAAAACGATGGCTGCTAAAATATAAGGAATTAAAAAGCTCTAAACGTCTTTTCAAGACAATAAGTAATTAATCAGCTGTGTGGTGGGGAGTGGGTGGTGGAGAACGTGCGTGGGAGGTGGTTGCGCTGGCTCTCTCGAAGAGCGAGAAGGCGCAATAGATATATATAATGAACAAAGGCGTGGGATTTGATAATACACAAGGACCTGCAGCCTGCGACAGAGGGCGCGCTGTGCTAAATGTGCACTGTCATTGTGATGCCATAACAAACCCAACCCTACCATGCCTACATCTCCTGCTCTAGTTTTCCCATTCTTTCACTGCAACATTGGACAACTAGAATCAACACATTCAAACGAGAACAAGAATCCAGGCATTATCGATTGTATGCAAGGTTAGTTTTGTAGCAAGTCAAAGAGACATGGTGAAGGAAATAGCAATAGCAATAGCAATTTCATAGGATTGGTAAGCAAGGGCTCATTTTGCTACTATTCTCTACCAAAAGCTCAAGTAGAGTCATGGATCTAGACATGGAAAACCTACAACAACACATCTCCATCATTTAAATACATGTTTAGCACCACATGCATAGGTTTGAGTTCTATCTTCAAACATAGAAACATGTATGAAGACATTTAGAGCTTCTCATAACGTACCAAATCTTAGAGAGACTTGTTGTATTACCACACATGGCAGTGTGCCTTTGTAGATTATTAAATGAGCTTGGTTTTTCTCAAATCCATCCCACTATCATTTTGCATAACTATTTGTAGAAACTATTTTCCACCACATATGACCAAGCATTTAGAGATGTAATATCATTACATTTGGGAGAATATATTGAATTGTATAGTCATACTAAAGTCATTTAGTTTGATGATCTTTAATGTAGTTAGTTCGAATTTCAACATTCAACATTTAGTTCCAAATGGTGGTGCCTCTTTTTGCAGCCTCAATCGGTGGCACCTTGTCATCCATTAGTTGCTTCATAAACAAAATTATGAGTCACAAATTTCAACATTCAGTGCACAATAGATGAGAAAAATGAACTCCGCTACGTTTGTTTTGAGGACACCTATACCATATTGAGGTTACAGAGTGTGGACATCAAAAGTGTGCTGAATGTACACTATCCTTGTGCTGCCATAACAAACCCAACCCTATCATGCCTACGTCTCCTACTTTAGTCTGCCCCTTCTGTTTGCTGCAACATTGGACAACTACAATAAGCATGGCATTCAAAGGAGAACAAGAATCTAGTTGTGGCTGAAGACAAGATTGAGGACACAGGTCTCTGTAAGGTTAGTTTTGTAGCAAGTCAAAGAGACATGGTGAAGGAAGTAACAATAGTGGTAGTAATTTCATATGTTTGGTAGGCAAGGGCTCATTTTGGTTGTTATCATTTGCCAAAAGCTCAATTAGAGTCATGGATAGACATGGAAAACCTATAGCAACACGTCTCCATCATTTAGATACATGTTCTACACCACATGTACACTTCTGAATTATGTATTTAGACAAAAGCATGTATAAAGACATTCAGAGCTTCTCACAAAACATAGAAAATCTTAGAGATACTTGGATTATTATCACATGAGGCAATGTTCCTTTGTAGATTATTAAATGATCTTAGATGTTCTAAGAGCCATGTTGCTACCATTCTACATAGCTATTTCGTGAAATTGTTTACCAAATATATGACCAAGCATATAGAGGTGCAATATCATTACATCCAAGAGAAGATATTGAATTGTACAGTCATATTGGAGTCATTCAATTTGATGGTATTTATTTTAATTAGTTCAAATTTCAATATTCAACATTTAGTTCTAAATGATGGTGCCTCTTACAACCAAAATTGGCAGCATCTTGTCATCCATTAGTTGCATCATAACCAAAAGTAGGAGTCACAAATTTTAGCATTCAATGCATAGTAGATGAGAAGAATGAACTCTGTGGGCTTGCAGCTTGTGTCTTATCTTGTACTATGTGGAGAATTTGGAATAGATAATAGAATTCCAAGTAGTGGCACACACTTCTTCCTACTTACCAAGGTCTCTCGCTAGGTTGATTGCTAATGGTTTTAAGCTAGATGCTACGAAGTCCTCTTGGGAAGGTGTTCGTCTTTTCATCTAAGAAGGCATGAGCTCTATAAAAGATAAAATATAATCAACATGCTCGTCCCTTAGCAAAACCTCAATAGTTTCTAAAAATCAAGTACACCAAATCCACATTTGGCCCTATGTATGCCACTAGAGTCAACTACTAATTTCTACTAACAATTCAAATCATGTGCAAGTTAATGCTACCACCAAAGAAGAGTCTTTCAATGCGGATGAGACTGAGGAAGGTGAGAAAGGAGGCTTTGGAGGAGGACACATCTAGGATCCAAGAGGGGGTGTTGAGGAACAACTCCTATTTCATTGATCATGCAAGATTTGTGAGTAGGTATAGGGTAATCAAACAAGTGTGTAGTAGATTGGTCACTCAAGCCACAACATTTATGATTATTTTATTTCTACTATTGCTACAAGTAGGACAAGTTTGTCCATTTGAATTGATCATGTTCATGATGTATATATATTGCATTTATATGGCCAAATTTCTATGCATATTTGTGATTTAGAGAACAGAGTACATGGCCTCCTAGGTATAGAAGGGCAAAGCATCAAAGCATGTGACCTCCTAGGTAGAGAAGAAAATAGGAGCAACATGTAGGCCAATTTTCTATGCATATTTCTGATTTAGAGAATAGAGTAGAAAGAAGTGAGAAGTAGCTCCATGTAAGCCTTGATGCTCTATGGCCCCTTGAAATGGTTCATATGATGATGAATGTAGAATTCCTTTTGGTCTCTGAACAATTGCCAAGCAAGAGTGCTTCAATGAGGGGTAAGTCAACATGGGATTTGAGGGGCGCGTGAGGGGCAAGTCAACAAATGATTTAAGGCATTTCTTATAGCAAATCAAATGTAAAATCAATCAATTCAGTGAAATTATCATGTCATCTTTAGAAACCATCATGTTGCAACATAGACAAATTTAATGCTTAGAATTACAACCTACAACATTCATAATTTGGATTTCAACATTCAGTTGATTTGTATCATCTATAGCAGCAATGGTTGTTTATAATAGCTCCCCTTTTGCATCGATCATGTTGCATTTGTGAGTAGGTAGAGGGAAATCAAAGAAGTAACACATTGGTCACTCAGGTTGCAATATTTATGAATACTTTATTTTTGCACTGCTATAGGTAGGACAAGTTTATCAATTTGAGCTAATCATGTTCATGTTGTATATAGGCTACATTTCTGTGGCCAATCAAATCTATATATTTGTGATTTTGAGAAGAATAGGGTATAAGACCTCCTAGGTAGAGAAGGATAGGGCATTAGAGCATGTGGCCTTCTAAGTAGAGAAGAACAGAGGATCAACATCATATGAGTAGAAAGAACTAAGTAGTATCTCCATGCAATCCTCCACATGCTACTGCCCCTCAAAATGGTTGGTATGATGATGAGTGTAGGGACACTCACACACACCTATAGAGAGAGAGTGTGTGCTTTTGGCCTCCAAACAGTTGTCAAGTAAGGGTGCTCCAATGAGGGGCAATTCAACACAAGATTTAAGGGGCAAGTCAGCATTAGATTTGAGGCAAACAATCCTATGGAAAATCAAATATAAAATCAATCATTTTTAGTGAAAATATCATGTCACCTTTAGCAACCATCATGGTTTATCATAGATAAAATTAATGCTCAGGATTGCAAGCTATAGTATGCACAATTCAAATTTCAACATTCAATTTATTTGTAACATCTATGGTGGCAATGGTTGTAAATACAACCTGCACTCCACATGATTTAGATTTCAACATTCATTTCCCAGTAGCAAATTATGCTTCTAGTTCAAACACCTTTGCCCAAGATTTAGATGCCCTCATATGCTAGAACCACAAGTGTGAGGCAAGTAAAATGGGCTACCTAATAGGGTCACCATCATTAACACCAAACATCAAGAACATTGAGATCTCAAGATCAATTGGTATAGCAACGGATCATGCCATCTTGACCTTTACTATCTTTTGCTGTAGATTGGACTAATTTACAAGTTTAACCTAATCATGTTCATGTTGTATGTAGGTTTTACCTAACCACTTTATAGGTTTTTGACCAACATGGATATAAGGTCTTATTAGAACCTAACATCTACTAGGATACTTGCACCCTTGAGTCTCAAATTGGTAAGTGCATGGGTGTTGGAGTTCTAGACCCTTAAGCATAAAGGAATCCTATTTGTGGCTCTCATATAGTTGAATACTCTTGGCATAAAGGATTGTGTCGATACCTAAAATGGGCCCAACACTGGCTCTCTAGCACTAGCTAGATCTCTAAGACACACAAGACACCCCACACAGTATCGCGGCCAGGGGTGTTTAAGGCTCACACTACACTAAACTCTAATATCGATTTTGCGTTTGTAATATGACACAGTCCAACATTTACCTTCCCCTACTCCTCCAAGGGAGATCCCATAACATTTAGGTATGATACGTCATATCACATACACAAGAGGCAACCTCTCGGCTGAAACACCGTGGCCTCACTACAACTCTCCTACATCTCAGGGATTGGCCCCAAGATGCACTGCTTCAACATAAAGAACAAATGTACAAGCTCCACTCTCTGATTTATCAAACAATGAAAGATTTAATGTTTCCTCACTAAACTACCCCCAAAGAACTGCTCATCTAACCTTCAGCAAGGGACTTCCTCGCACTCTCAATGTTGGTCAATGTACAGCATACAAGTGCTATGCATCCAGGAGATTATACCATGTGGCATGCAAATTGCAAATGTGGATGCTTATTATGCACCAACATTTATCATTAAAAATTAGCAAACTGGAGTGTAAAAATCATCCCTTCAATGATTTTCAATCTATGTGTTGTTGTTGCGATGCTAAAGACTAGCACTAAGTTACCTCGTGCTACTAGCCTCTTTAGACTTAAATTATTATCGTCCTATATGACGTGCACAAACAAAATATCATACTTTACTTCATTTTCTACACTTAAATGCTTCCACAACCCTTCTTTCCCCCTACCGCTATGTGTTGCATCGTTGCATAAGTGTAGGGTTTTGTTTTTTTTTTTTGTCATTTTCAATGTATAAAGCAAACAAAACTCACTAAAACACAAAAAACAAGGATGAGATGAGGCTATACCTCATGCCTCATCCTTGCTAAACATTCATGGACATTAATAATATTTTTTCTTAATTATTTGTCGCAAAAAACCTAAATTTTCTCATTTTTTACTATTTTTCCATATTTATTTATCAAAAAAATAGAGAATTTATTGGTTTTTCTAGTTTTTCTAATTATGAATACTAAGAATCCCTCATTTCCCACATTTCATCCCTCATGCATCATTTTTATCAAACCCAAAATGACAAAAAATCCCATTTTCTTTGTAAAATGCTTGTTTTTCGGGTTTTAACAAATTATTTTCAGCATTATGGCATTATGCATTCTGATTTTTCTGACATAGAATTATCAAACATACATCAAAAAACATTCCTACCAATTTTCATCCAATATGAACATCATTTGGCCAACCAAACCTAAAAAAGAAGCAAATTTTCTTTATGAAATAGAGTTACCCGGTTTTTTCTGGTTGCGGGTTTCTAAAACCGGATTCAGGACATCAAAACAGTCCACCATTAATGCTCAGCCCATCTCCAATCATCCATCTCTAGCCCCAAGTCCACTCAGAAGTGATCCGCCGGTACCACGCCAAACAAGCATTCACCACCCAAGCTTCATCTCCCTTCACACGCAAGAACTGTCCCTTACAGGAGAGAGAGCAGGAGAGAGAAAGATTGAGTTTGGATCTCAGCAACCAGGAAATCATTGCACAAGCTAGAGGCAGCAATTAGGAGGGAAGAAACACTAGAATTCAATGATGTAATCGGCCATGCCTGTTATTCTTCAGCCTAAAGCCCATTCTCCACCACATGTTACCAAAATGGAGGGGGGTGGCATGTATTGCATGCCACCATTTTGAAATGGTGCCCCCCTCACCACCCCCCCCCCCCACAAATCTTTAAAAAAAAAAACCCCCCTTAAGATCCCCTAAAGGGCATACCCACCACCTTTGCCCATTCAATTCAAATGTTGGCCCTTTTTGGTTTTGACATGTTCAACCTCCCGCACTTCGTCTCCTGATCTCCGATTTGACTCCCAAAAATTTCTATTTGTCCAACTTGAAGTCCCCTACTATTGGATAGCTACTCTAACTTACCCAGGCACTCAGAAAAATTACTAAAAATCTAGAAGTGATGCTCGGGTGGGCTTCAAGGCACTTTTGAAAACTGTCGTTTGCTTCGCCATTTAAAATCGACCTAGCTACATCAGTCGCCTTCGATAAGATTACATTTTTCCTTAAGATTCAGGTTTTTTTGACAAAATTTTGGCACATCTCAGGCTCAAAATTTAGCTATCATTGGCGATCACGAGATAGGGTAACTTAGCCCGTCGAATCCCATGAACTGATCTGCACGAAAATAACCACAAGGAGCAACAAGCTAATACAAAAAATACACAACAAAATACATCACAGCTTCCACCCTACCCCTGACACAACCAAGGCATAAAATCCACGAGAAGTAGGCACAACATAATTTGACAGAGAGCCTGAAGCTAATAATTAACCAACTGTTCCAACACAGCAAAGCTAAAAAGAACTATTAAAGAGGTGATCCTAAAGTGGTGGTCTAAACTACCTACCTAATTGGAGAACAACTCAACCAAGAGCTCCTCCTAGGCGAGGACTCCTATAGCCTAATCAACAAATATTTTCTTTTATCACATTGTCCTTTTAGGCTAAAAAGAACTATCAAAGAGGTGATCCTAAAGTGGTGGTCTAAACTACCTACCTAATTGAGGACGACTCAACCAAGAGCTCCTCCTAGGTGAGGACTCCTATAGCCTAATCAACAAATATTTTCTTTTAGCACATTGTCCTTTTAGGCCTTTATTTTCCATACTTAGGCATGTAAAAGGGAGGGAGATGAGTGTAGTGGCCCAAGGAGAACAGGCCATCGGGGTCTCAGGTTCTGTCTCGGTACCCAAGAACCTACCAAGCCCTTGCAAGGCAACACTTAATCCTTTTCTAATGCTCACTTTTATTTTTGCTCCAACCTTCTTGTATTCTTGTTTTTCTTAGCTAGATGCCACTCCTAGGAAGACAAGGCATCGGCCCCGATCCCTAGGAACCTACCAAGCCTTCACAAGGCGATGAACAACTACTCAAAGATTTATCTTTCTTTCTTTTGCTATTTTTAGAGGGGTTAGAACCCCTTTTTACACACCTCCGTATATTTATTTTTAGCTAGAATCAGAATTTGTTCTTCTCTTAGTTAAGTGCAAGCTTCTCTAACTGCCTCACAACTAACAGAAACTCTCAGAACAACCGCATAGCAGGTCAGCAGAACAGGGTCACTAGGATTACCTTCTAAAACAAGTCTTTTAGTGCCTAACAATGCCTTTGCAAGAGGTAACAACGACTACTCGGACCTCCCTCAAACTCCTAGAATAACCGCCTAGCAGGTCAGTAGAACAGGGTCACTAGGATTACCTTCTAAAACAAGTCTTTTAGTGCCTAACAATGCCTTTGCAGGAGGTAACAACGACTACTCGGACCTCCCTCAAACATACCTAACCTAAACTTGGAACTTCATGCATTGATTTCCGGTCCCCAACAAACAAAAGAGAGTAACCCTTACATACACATATATTGTTATTTGCTTAAGGGAAAATACTTGGAAAGAGGACGAAAGCACCTAGAATGGCCACAAGAAGCTCTTCCGCAGCAAAGGCTCCCTCCAGTGACTTCATCAACTTGTATGATGCAATCACTAAAATAGAAAACCATTAAACGTACACGCACCAAATAGACATATGGCGCTCATGGCCTAAAGAAATAGCACATTTCACTGTAAACTAACTGGCCCTCTTAGCCTAAAGAAAGAAAACATTTAGGCTTGACTAAACCGGCCCTCTTGGCCTAATGCGAATCAAGCATTAAAACCACTCGTAATTATGATAGTTGAACTTTAGCATGTTCTTCAGAGGATGTACTGGAGGCTCCATCCCACCCTCTTCATTGAATGTAACAAGGATGCTTGTCAAGATTCGTAAGTAGTGATGACAGAAGAGTTTGATTTCCCAAATGAATGATATGTCCTCTTGCGCAAGCACCTTTTATCCTTTACTCCACCAGATAAGCTTCCCTTGATGATATCTCTGCTCCAAGTATGGGTGTTCCAAATAGGGAATCAGCCACCCCATCAACCTCTTTCGTCTCTTGCAAGTTCTTGATTAGCCTAGTATTGATCTGAAGGCATTTATTTCGTTAGTACATTTAGAAAAAATAAGGTTTAATCTTATTACTATTAACCTTATTTTTAAATTCCACTCCCTCAAGATTAGCCAGTAATGTTGTGGATTTATTCTTCCTTATTATTACAATCTTGTAGGGACCGTCCCATTTGGGCTCAAGTTTTCCTAGAAATATTTCTCTCTGTGCATCATAATAAAGAACTAATTGCCCCTTCTTAAAGGTATATTTCTTCGCTTTTAGATCATGGAACTGCTTCATCCGACGCATAGCTGCTTCTTGCTGCAACAAACTTTGCAATTTGAGCTCATCCAAGTGGGCCAAAGTCGTAAAACACTCGAAGAGGACATCCTCATTACCCAAAGAATGATTGATTGCGAATCTTATGGTCCGCAACTCAATATCTAAGGGTAAGACACACTCCTCCCCATAAACTAATTTGAACAGGGTGTGGCTAGTGGCTCGTTTAAACGTCGTGTTATACACCCACACCGCCACATACAATTTTGTATCCTAGTCACGCTTCTTTTCAAACACTAATTTTTATAGAATACCCACAAGCTGCTTGTAAGTAATTTCCACTTGCCCATTTGCCTATGGGTTATAAGGAGTCATCTTGTTATGCTTAATTTTCCATGCTTCAGTCAAGCTTTTAATCACTTTATTTAGGAAATGGGTTCCACAGTTTGATACTAATTCTCTTGGTGGTGGGCCAAATCGGCATATAATGTGCTCTAATAGGGAACTAGAAGTCTCTTTTGCATCGCCCTTTCTTGTCCCTCGTGATTTTCACCACTTTGTAAAGTAGTTAGTTGCCACGATAATATATCGCTTTTGCGTAGTGAATGACAAAGTAATAGGACCCACAAAATTGATACCCCACTTTTCAAATGGAAGTATAGCCATAATCGGAGTAAATGGTTGGCCACTTCCTATTCTCCATTGATAGAGTAGCTCTAGACTCTCCTATAGATAGATAATGCATTATAGCAGCATACTAGGAGTAAATAGATGTCGTATCAATCTTAAACAATGTTTCCATGTCGCTTCCTTCAGCCAAGACCTCTTTTGGCTCTCCGAAATCCACAAGACATTCTACAATTCCCTATAGCTTTGGTGGCTTGCTCTTGATCTCGTAATCAAACTCCTGCAAAGTGATTAACCACTTTGCTAAACAATTAGGCAGCTGTAACTTGTTCAGCAACAATCGAAGCCCATCCGCCTTGGTATTAATAACCACATTCTCATAAAAAATGTAGTGCTCGAAATTTTTGGTTGCAAATACCATCGCAAGGGCACAACTTCTCCATATAGGTGCAGTTAATTTTTTATATGCCCAACTTCTAGCTAGCAAAGGCTATCGGATGGTACCGCTTTTCCTCCCAAATTTGGGCCAAACAACAGCTAATACTACGCATTGTTGGGTGCTTTGGCAAGCTTCTTCTTCACATCATCAAAATATACTTTGCAAGCATCACTCTATGCAAACATACAGTTAAAGGACAATAGGTTCATCAATGGCAACGATCTTTCTGCTAGAGCATTTATAAACCTCCGATAATACCCTACTGATGACAGAAAGCTATGTACTTCCTTTGGAGTACGTGGAGGACTCTTGTCGACTATGACCTTGATCTTTCAAGGTCAATCACGATCCCTACTCAACTAACCACATGCCCTAACAATAGCCCATAAGTCACCCCAAAGACGCACTTTCGTGGGTTAAGAGCTATGCAAAATTGTCTGCAACGCTCAAAACACTTTCGCAAAATAATCAATTGCATTTCTCTTATGATGGCTACCCCCATGTCATCAATGAATACTTTCAACTCCTCTGGGGAGATGTCACCAAAGGTCTTATCGGCTATTCTTTGCCATGAACCAGGTGCATTACATAAATCAAATGCCATCACATGGTATGCAAAGGTATCGAAGACAGTAATATATGTCATTTTTAGCTTGTCTTGCTTAGCAATCACCATTTGCTTATAACCCGCAAAGCAATCCATGAATGAATATATTTCCCTACTTGCTAGTTGAAACAAAATTTGGGGCAACAGTTAGTCGTCTCGAACAGTTTGCTTATTTAGTTCTCTAAACAGATTTGATTATTTTTCTTCTTTCTGATCACAATTGGTGAACACCATTTAGTATGATGAACAGGGAAGATCAAACCTGCTCTCCGCAAATTTTGTAGCTCCTCGAACAGCCCATCCCTTAGTTCAAAAGGCATGCGCCTTACTTTCTGACGTACGGGCCGACTTCCTTCCTTTAGAGAAATGGTATGCATAGCAGGCTTGGAGGAATGCCTCTAAGTTCGCCATAACTCCAAGCAAAGATGTCGTGAACTCTTGAATTAAGAACAAATAGTCCTCTCTTTCTTCCAAACTAAGAATGTATCCTAATTTGATTGGTCACGAATCGTTTGGCATACCAAGGTCCAAATCAATTACATACGTATGTCTTATGTGATCTTGAATCTTTATCGGTTCATTCAAAGTTATTTGATAAATGTCCTCTATAGTGGATCCTTCTTTAGATCCATTGGTCGATGATGTCTCACTACCAGATGGATCATCTATTGTTTCTAGTTCAATAGAAGATAAAGGAGCTCTCTCACTTTGAGGAGACTCAGGGTAAGCATCCACTATTACACAATTGGTGCCTCTACCTAGAATCACTCATTCAGCGGGTATATCGACTTGACAGTCTGTTCGTAAAATCCATGGCTTGCCTAGCAAAACTCGATAGCTAGGGCGTCTTGCAAACCTTAGCACCCTAAAGTCTAGATAGCATTCCACGCTTGCAACGGTAACGTGGACGTTAATGATGCAACCTTCTGGTTGCCTTAAACTGTCATCATCCATCCTAAGAAGTGTGGAGCCGTCTTTTTGGATTTCTAGACCTAGCCTCTCCATTAAGTGTGAACTCATGATATTGACGGAGGATCCAGTGTCCACGATAGCATGCTCCACTAATATTCCATCCACATATGTTGGAACCCTGGGACAATGCTTTTTAGCATGATCGAACCAATCTTCTTCCACTCATGCTATGCCCAAAGGTTCTATAATATACCCAATACGCATGATTTTCTTGAATTCCTTGCGTACTCCTGGACAATGTTTAATCAATTGCAGGAGATTCGCGTCTGGTTTAACTTCACAAAGAGAACTTGCTAAATCAAAGTCATGGTAGTTAGTCAAAGCTCTCTTCTCTCGCCAAAAAATTCCCTCCTTTGGTCTTTGGACCGCCGGCTGTGGTGCCTCTTTGTTAACTTTTGCCTTCTTTCTTGGCAACTATTTATCCTTCTCAGGATCAACTTTACTATCAACATGCCTTAGAGGTCCACCTTCCATATCAGGATTTAGGACTTTCTTTCCCCTAGCATCTTGCATAGGGTTTCCCTCAACAAATTTTACAGTTATTGTGTCCCTACTGGAATTGCAATGGGTTGTGCCATGGTTACAATTGGATTGACAATAGGAGTTTGTGTAGGTAAAACTACACCCCCACTTGAAATGGGTTGACTGACTAGAAGAGGGGAAGTATTAGGACTTCCTCTTACACTCAAAAGGCTGCTTGTGACACTTGGGTTATTAAAACCACTTCCGCTTATGTGTATCGGGCTGCTCCTTTGAGTAGAATAATGCCTTAGAATCTCAGTTCGTCATCTAGCCCTCTCAACACGTTCCTCTTTTTGTATTTTGGCTTGATGGTTCTATCAAAAGACATAAACTGACTATTTGGTGCCTACAGACCCTAGATTATGAACCACCACTTATTGGTGACTCCCTGCAAAATGCACCACCTGTTGAGACCTAAAATGGGCTCGACATTGGCTCTCTAGCACTAGCTAGACCTCTAAGACACACATGACACCCCACACAACCTCGCGGCCAAGAGCGCACTACACTAAACTCTAATATCGATTTTGCATTTATAATAGGACACAATCCAATGTTTACCTTCCCCTGCTCCTCCAAGGGAGATCCCATAACATTTAGGTATAATACCTCGTATCACATACACAAGAGGCAACCTCTCAGCTGAAGCATCATGGCCTCATTGCAACTCTCCCACATCTTGGGGATTGGCCCCAAGATGCGCTGCTTCAACATAAATAACAAGCGTATAAGCTCCACTCTCTGATTTATCGAACAATCCAAGAGTTGATGTTTCCTCACTGAACTACCCCAAAAAATCGCTCGTCTAATCTATATGAATGGACTTCCTCACACTCTCAGCAAGCATTGGTCAATGTTCGACATACATGTACTATGCATCCAAGAGGTTATACAATGTGGTATGCAAAATGCAAACGTGGATGCTTATTGTGCACAAACATTTATCATTAAAAATCAGCAAACTAGAGTGTAAAAATCAACCCTTCAATGATTTTCAATCTATGTGTTGTTGCTATGTTGCTAGAGACTAGCATCGAGTTACCTCGTGCTACTAGCCTCTTTAGACTTGAATTATTATCATCCTATATGATTTTCATTAACAAAATACCATACTTTACTTCATTTTCTGCACTTAAACGCTTCCACAATCCTTTTTCCTCCCTACTGCTTATGTGTTGCATCGTTGTATAGTTGTAGGGTTTTTTTTTGCCATTTTCAATGTATAAAGTTTAAAAAAACACACTAAAGCACACAAAAAAAGGACGATCTAAGGCTATACCTCATGCCTCAACCTTGCTAAACATTCACGGACATTAATCATATTTTTCTCTAATTATTTGTCGCTTCTCCACCACACATTGCCAAAATGGAGGGGGCGGCATGTACTGCAGGCCGCTGTTTTGAAACAGTGCCCCCTCCCCCCCCCCCCCCCCCCCCCAATCTTTTTTTTTTAAAATAACCCTTAAGATCCCCTAAAGGGCATGCCCACCACTCTTGACCATTTAATTCAAATGTTGGCCCTTTTTAGTATTGACATGTCTTGCCTCCCACACTTCGTCTTCTTGAACTCTAATTTGACTCCCGAAATTTTCTACCTGTCCGACTCGAAGTCCCCCACTACCGTGTAGCTGCTTTGACTCACCTAGGTGCTTGGAAAATTTACTAAAAAGCTGGAACTGATGCTTGGGCAACCTTCAAGGCACTTTTGAAAATCGTCTTTTGCTTGTTGCTTAAAATCGAACCAGCTACATCGGTCGCCTTCGACAGGATTAAATTTTCCCTTGAAATTCGAGTTTTTCAGATTGTAACTATAATAATACTACATTTTAGACTATGCCAAGCAAGGATGTGGTCCATTCCACACCTTGAAAGCAAGGTTGTCAACACAATAGGCAATCAATCAAGAAAAAATAGACTTCCCTATGATGACCTGAGTACATTAAAAACATGATCATTGGACTATATCAAATATAAAACCATATTGTATTATCAAAACATACTAAGATGAATCTAGTAATGTATTGCAAAAAAGTACCCAGACTGTCAAGGAGTGGTGATGACCATGATCTATCAAATTTATAATGTTTGGATTCCCGTTCCTAATCATGTTGAGGGGAAATTATAATTGCATCAATGAGATTACTGTAGAATAGAAACAATAGTACTTATAGGATCAACTAGTTATGATGATTATCATGATAGAGAAGATTATTAGAAGCATCAATTTTCATTTCCTAATTAGACAACCCTTAAAATTAGGAGATGTTCGTTCTTACCTTAGAGACTATAGATTACCAAGTGATGATGAAGATGTGGTAGAATACTATAGAAGTACACAAAGCTAGAGAGTATTATTGTTTCTTTTGTGACCTAGTGTTGGCTCAGTGCACAAAGTATGAACTCTTGTGTCCTAAATGAACAAAAAGAAAAAGAAAGGAATCATACAATGGAGTATTAGGCAAGAACTCCAAAACTTAAAGGAGGAAAACTATATAAATATTTTTTTACCAATGGTAGAATGATACTTTTATTTGTCTAAATCTTTATTTATGGTAAGATTATTATTTTATTTTTTAATATTGGTCTTGATAAAGCAATTTAGCATGGAGAGACATCAGAGGATGGAAGGCGGACATGGTGCAAAACCCATGCCCATCCTTAATGTATGGATTTAAGCAATTTGGCTTCTACATGACATGTGATGCCATTAGGACTTGTCACATAATGATTCGATGATGACTATGAGATAGGAATATCGAAGGTTACTGGATTATGTGAAAGTGGAGCTAACTTTTTATTTTGGCATGTGAATTTACTTATTTTTATTCTATAAGTTCTAAATTTTATTAGAGTACATCGGTATGGGTGCATGTGAGAGCTATCCATGTATATATGTGTAATTTAAGGTATATGTTCTCACTTAAAGTGTGTGTGTGTGTGTGTGTGTGTGTGTGTGTGTGTGTGTGTGTGTGTGTGTGTGTGTGTGTGTGTGTGTGTGTGTGTGTGTGTGTGTGTGTGTGTGTGTGTGTGTGTGTGTGTGTGTGTGTGTGTGTGTGTGTGTGTGTGTGTGTGTGTGTGTGTGTGTGTGTGTGTGTGTGTGTGTGTGTGTGTGTGTGTGTGTGTGAATGCCTATAAAAGGAAATCATTCATCTCTCTTTACCAATATGTTTTTCTAAGTTGTGCAAGTAGACTCCTTGATAGACACAAAAAGTGTGTTTGGGCTGTGACTCCCCTTGAGTTTATCTTCCTAACCACCTTTTGTATGTTTGATATTTGCAACCACAAAGATATAGTTAACAAATGAGCCCAAATGACTTTGGTAAACTATAGTATTAATACTTCCCTAAACTTGATAATAAGGACATTAAAAATCTTTCCTAAATAGAGATGATTGGCTTCTTTCCACATTGGTGCAAGTTTTTGCTCCTTAGTAAGGGATCTCCAATTCCCAAATCTATCCATCACACAAATTTTTTAAAGCCAATCATCCCAATCATTTGTCTCCATGTTAGCAAACAATTTTGAATTGATATGTATGCTTTTTGGGAGAAAGCCAAGTTATGCGAAACATTTATTCTACCATTTTCAAATTTAGCAAAGGAAGATTACAGGTCATTTGAGAGCTCAAAGGCTATCAACATCCTGCTAGATTAAGGGAGTTAGACGAATACCAAAGTATTATTCTAACAAGTGTAGGATGAAGGCTCTATGTACATTGGCATGTCCAAGCTTGTGATTATGAGTATTTTACTACTATTCTTCAATTAATTATTCGTTGTATACCAACTTACATAAGGTATGCATGATAGCCATAAATTAAATGGCTAAATCAACTAAAAAATTAGCAAAAAAATAGTTTCTTTCTATGATTGTGTAATATGAAAAAAAATATGATCATGCCATATAATATGTACAATAATTCCCTCTATAGTTTATAAAGATGGTCCATGCCATCCCATATCACTATTTCCAAATAGCTCCACCAAGAAACAATGGCATTTGCAATTTGCATTTTTGCAAAGATCTTGAATTTGCTTGTACATGGAGGATGAGAAACTTATAGATCCCCCATAATAGACCAAATTTTCTAGATTATATATTTCACACAACCATTTTGTGGTACTATTCTACATGGATTTTGCAAGTGTAGGTTTAATAGGTACCTTTAAGTTTGCTTGATTTTCCTAGCTAGATCTGGACATTCTTTTTATTGGATAACTTATACATCATCATGAAAGCATGCCTACATTTCAACGATCCTTTTCTCCCTATTGCTTCTTCTAAAACTTAGGTAGTAGACTTAAGTTCCCAATAATGTTGAGATCCATGTGAATATGTAAATCTCTCAAACTTTACATTCTACTGCCACTAAGGGTTGTATGATGTACCATCTTAATATTCAAAATCCTTGCATTATCATCATTACCATACTTTGGTAGTGATGTGTTAAGATCATTAGGGCATCTATTTCCCTCACTTCTAGGAGGTTTTTATACCCTCAATACAGTTTTCTTTTGGATACATAATGATATGTATTCAAGATGGAATCATTGTTTCTATTGTCAGATATTCTTCCTCCATATGAACTCATTTGATTATGACACAATGAAATGAATCCCATTGATTTTACATTTGAAATATTGTATTAGATGCTGGGTGTTTCAAGGCTTTGAATGCAAGGAGACTCCCTAAATATATATTTGATTATAGCAAAGTGCTATAAATATTCATGTGATATTAAGAAGGTTACTATAAAATTCCTTTTGTAGTGCTCAACAATATACCCTAGGTTTATGCTAGAATTTTACTTTGATTGTGTTTTTCAAGTGTCTTGTGCTCCTACCTTATCATAGCTTCACTCTAATTCCATGGTGACATCTAGTGTGATATACCATGCAGTGTAAGGTAGATGTGCTAAAGTTTCATATGAAACACTCTCTTGGAACGAATCTCTATCCATCACATTAAAAAAATAGGTGTCATGTTAAATTGGAATGCCTCAATCATCACCACCAAGATGAAAATTTTTATTATGTGGTACCAATGAACTAGTTCTTAAAAACTAGGTGTTATTATTGGTTTGTCACAAGTGTAGCTAACCCCTAAACATTTTTCTTATTTATTCAAGAAATGCCCATTTCTAAAATCCATTTGGACAAATGCTAAGTTTTGCGTTGAATCTAATGTTTCCTACTTATACTTTTTATTGCAATGACTACCACAATAAGTGATGCTCATGCTAATGAACAATTAGTTGATATGTAAATGGAAACACATGAACATGTTGCCTAACAATGCCTTTTAGTTCTAGTGCAAGACAATCTTTCCATGTCATCTATGTCACATTTGTTAGGAGTGGTATTTAACCAAAAAAATAAATATTGATGGTTGGAGTGAAAAATAAAGTGAGAACAAGAAAAGGATTTAGTATTGCCTTGCAAGAGCTTGGTAGATTCTTAGGTGCCGAGACAAGACCTGAGCCTGATGCCCTGTTCTCCTTGGGTCACAAAACGCTCAGATCTCTCCTTTTTACATGCCTAAGTATCAAGTCTTGAAGTGTAAAGAAAAAGTTAAATAAAAAGTATTTGGAAATAAAAGACCAGGCTATAGGAGTCCTTGCCTAGCAGGAGTTCCTAGTCCAATTGTCCTAGGCTAGGTAGGTAGATCGAACCACCACTTAGGGTGACTCTTTTGATAGTTTTTTTAGCCGGTTTGTATTGGAGCAGTTGACTAGCGACTAGCTCTAGATCTTTGTTAGGTTATAATTTACCTATTCCTTGTGGATCTTCATACCTTGATTTGTCAAGGGGTAGGGTGAGAGCCGTGGTTGTGTTTTGTTGTGTATTCTTCTTTAAAGCAGCTTGATGCTTATTATGGTTTATTTATGCACAGATCAGTTCCTGAATTTTACGCGTTGAGTTGTCCTATCCTATGGACACAAATGAGATTGGACTTTTGAAACCGATTTAGAGTGTCAAAGTGGCCCAAGAGGTGTAAAAGAGTAAATTTTCATGAAAAATGAATCAAGAGTAGATCAAGAAGTTGGAGTATTCCTAGACTCATTTTGAAATCTATGTCCATCAATCAAAGGTTGTTTGATCCCCCATTTAATTATTACAAGATATAGCACTGTGAAGCACTTATCAAATCCATGAGCTAAAAAGAGTGTGATAGAGGCTAGATTGATAAATTTTGATGCCATGAAGCTAGCGTCCAGTCGGATCATGATTTTGAGCTCGTTTGGCCCTCTATCTAGGCCCAAACCACTTGTAGGTAAGTGTGAATATGCAAAAATGAACCAATTATTTTAATGATTTATGTTAATGACTATTTGGAAAGCTGAAAGCTCATTTTTCTCATGAGATAAGGGGCGCAAAATTTTTTGTGCCCCCTAAACTCCATTGATTCCACTATTCTGTTTGAGAGATGGGGAATGCTCCAAGGAATGGGATCCACAATTTCTTCACTCTCTATTGCCTATGTGACCATGTGAGGAATGATGGAATGAACAGAAAGTTATAGATTTAGTCTTTCTCTCTCCTCTCTACACCTTATTCCCAAGGCTATACTATGTGAGAGAGGGATAGACTAAGATGAAAAATTTTGGTTGTGCAATAATGTTGAGGCATGATGGAGTGTGAATCAAAGGTTGGGGATGCATCAACGGCCATGGAAGAGTGTCGATGGCTTCTCAACTTTGAAATACATGTGGATTTGTATGAAAATAATTGCATAAACATTTGTTTTGATGTTTCACAATAATTCTTTCGTGTATATTATGAAAAATGGTTTCAAATGATTGAATGTGATTTCCTTTTCTTGAAAAATAGAAATTCTCAGTTGGTTCTTGCTGTTCATATAATTAAAATAGAAACTGAGAAAATCTGCAATGTGAGAATTACAAGATTTTGGGAGAACTGAGGGTTTTATGAGTTTTTATGGTTCTTTTGGTGATTACATGGGATCATATGGAATATAGAGCTATATCTTGGTTTGTATAACCTCTACATGTTTGAAAATTTAAAAATGATTATAAATAATAAGATAAATTATGAAAAGATCAAGAAAAATAGGAAAAAAAATTACTCCTAGAAAATATCAAGAAAAATTTAAAAATAATTATAAATAATAAGATAAATTATGAAAATATCAAGAAAAATAGAAAAAAATTACTCCTAGAAAAATTACAAAAATTTATGAATATGTTCGTGAATGTATGGTGGGACTAGGGCATGGGGTTTAGCCTTAGCTTATTCCCATTCTTTATGTTAAAGTGTGTATTTATCATTTTTTGAAGGGGATGCAATGGCAGTGGAGAAGGAGAAGAGGAAGATGCAGGAGAGAAGAGCACACACAATGTAGGTGCTATCAAGAATGATATGACAGCCTTATTGCACTATCTCATATGTATGAATAAAGAATATGGGTGGTCAGTGTACATGGGCAGGCCCAAGGGCCCCTTACCCCAACAACCTCCCACTAAAAGGTCAATGGGTCGAGAAGTGAAAAAACAAAGAAAAAAGGAAAAGAGACAAGGTGAGGAATCATGACATCTCACCCAACGCCCAATTGGAAAGCGAGTTGTGCAATAAGTGGGAACCTCTGTAAAAGAAGAGTCAAGCATCCTCAAGTCCATGACATCCAGGAGATGAGCGATCCCACAGCTCCATACAGTGGAGCAATCCAAGAATGCTTCTCATGAAGCAAGCACAACTCGTGAGTGCAAGGCTGTAATGCATAAGCATCAGAGTAGTGCATAGCATCAATGTGGCGCATAGGAGATAGCTAAGAGCACATAGACTCGTGTTAGACGGGGTCTCAAGATAATATGCGGCCTTAGCAAAGCGAAAGACTAGCATACGGCTATAGCATCAACCATAAAGTGCACTGAACGTGCATCAAGAGGCTTGAGAGATGTTTACATCTCTTAAAAGATAGCGTGATGGCTGCATTTAACCTATTGGGCATCCAAATCCCATAACCTATAAGCGCCTGAAAGTCATCATCTCCATAACCAAGGGGGATACATCTGCGTGACATAGGCATATCTGGCATACATACAAATGCCTAGCAGCCAAACATCCTCAAGTAATCATAGGAGGGTCTCATGCCACTCCATGCCTTGTGTGGTGTAATACTATCCAAAGTCAGACATAGTATCCTATTAAGCAAGTAGATTGTCGTCATAAGGGCCTCAACCCAAAAGCCATAAGATAACCCAGTTGTGGTAAGCATAGAAACAACCTTTGCCTATAGAGTCATGCACATGCCATGAGCAATCCTGTAATACCGTGGGCATAGGAAATCAATGCCATACTGTTGACAATAGGACTGAAAGCTGGGAGAGATAGCATGACTCTCATAATCCATCTACAAGAACCTAGGCCTGCAACTAGCAAAATCCATAAACCTATCAATCATAACTATGGCATCCTCAATTCGTACCAAGAGAAAAGCCCAAACACGGTGGGTAGCATGATCCACAAAGGTCATAAAGTATGATGCTCCACCAAGTGACTGGGAAGGCATAGGTCCATATACTGCACAATGGACAAGATCTAGAGGATCATTCCTCTCACAATCGCCATGAGCCAAAGGGGCTCTACAAGGACCATAAGTACAATCAGGGCAAGTATCAAGATTTGCATGTGAAAAAGGAGGCAGCATGGAGTCTGAATAAGACAAGATCTCCATCTCTCTATGGTGCATATGGCCTAGGCGATAATGTCATAACAATGCATGTGGTATCTGGATAACTGCAACCATAGAATCTCTTACATGAGAGACATGCACTGGGTAATGAGAACCAACTCTAGAACCTCTGGCCAAAACCAAGCAACCACAATAGATCTTCCATGACCTATCCTGAAGAGAAACAAAGTAGCATGCATCATGCAACTGACTGAAAAAAATCAAGCTCTTTTGCTGAGCATAGGAACATGTAATACATCATGGAGCACAAAAGAAGTCCCATCAAGAAAAGCTAGGTGTATGTCCCTTGTACCAACAATAGCATAAGTCTGCTCAAGGCCCAAATCAATACATTTTTCAACCTCCTTGTAAGAAGGAACCATGCTCTATGAGGGGTAACATGACAAGAGGCTGAAGAATCCAACATCCAATCAAAGACATATGCCTGATCATTGAGCAAGTAAGTCATAGGGAAACTAGATGACAGGAGGACATGCTAAACTGCATTATCATAGGTAACTACGTGTACCTCACCACTAGAAAGAGTGGTAACACCTGCTGCATCGCTGACTCTCTGCTCATGTCGATTCTATCTCAGTCTCTGGTGCTCTCTAATCCATCTAAAATGTTTTCTTTTAACATGCCCAAGCTTTCCACAATGGAAGCAACTAAAGGACCGGTAGAAGACGAAATCATCATGAATAGGGATATCCATAGCATCCACAGAGCTCAAGGAATTGAGGGATGTCCCAACGGAGGAAACCTGCTCATGAAGACAATCATTTGCACGTACATCAATGGTAGAAGCATGCTGCAAAGGCTCATGAAACCTCAATGGATGAGAGAACATAAAGACATCAACCAAGGATGTAAAAGCTCCCACATGAAGAAGAGTCGTACCCAATTGCATGACACAACCAACCACAATACGGTAAAGCATAAGATATCTGACATAAGAGCATACGGTATTCATCCATGAAATCAGCCCATAACCATACACATACGCATAGCCCTGCAGTTGATCATGCCACCTAGGAACATCCAAGTCAAGTAAAGACCGACAAGTGGCAAAGCATCCTACAAGAATCAAGATCAAGGGCAATAGTAGCCCAACTAGCATAGAAGCTAGACAACAGAAGAGAAAGAAAGCCATAACTGTAGCCCAAGCACTGTAAAACCCGCAATAAATCCAAGCACCAATGAGCATACAAAGCTCAATAAAACTCTACCAAGATAATGAAGCAACTCTACTCAATACATGTCTGCATCAACCAAACATCCAGGGATCCATAACATCGAAGCATAAGGCCAAGTACCATCCAAGGTCGTAACAGAAAAAGCCAAGTCAATGTCCAACTACTCCACAAAATTCCTCAAATGCAAGTCTTATCAAGCCCAAGAATTTGCCATATTGCAGTCGAACCCAAAAGCATCCACCAAGACATAAACCCACATGGGTAGCCTAGGCATAAGCAGTCATAAGTCGAATGATAGCTGCAAATAAAAAATTGATAGTGAACCATATAATTGAGATCTACTTCTTGCTCAAAAGCATTTTGGGAGCAAAAAGAACCATGTGGCATCATCCAAATACATCAGTACATAACCTCAAATAGCTAGGAGCACGCCGTGACCAATAGGCATAACCCAATTGTAGCATAAATAGCTTCAGCCCTAAATATTCTAGTAGCAAATAACCTATGTAAACTGAGCATATCAGTGGTCAAACCAAGCTCAAATTAATAGGCATGCATTTCTATATATATAGGCACCAAACGGGCATAATCGGGCATCAAATGACCATGTAGCATAAGCATAAAATGTAATGACAGGGGGTTGCCCTGTTTTGGGAGACGTATGGATTGTGTAAAACAATCAATGGCTAAGTAAATTCAGCCCCAAAAGCATCTCAAAACATTGGGCAAACATCCCCAAAGCATCTAGGCATCAAATACCAAGCCTCGAGAGCATCACATAAGCTAAGAGCATGACATTTTCTTACTGTAAATCAACTGAAATCTATTGCAAAATATTTTGTGATCAAAATCTGGCAAAGTTGACATCTCCATTGCATTCGGAGCATGTCAAAAATCCAAGTTAGAATCTTATCTTGCCTAAATTGGGTTCCCGATGCCCAATATATGAGGAAAAATGGGATTTTTGAGCTAGATTTTGAAGCATGCGCAAAAAAAATGAGCTGCTACTATGGGGCTTACTAGTTATCCTGAGTATAAGGGGGAAAATGGGTCATAAAGGTGTCCAATGAAGCCAAGGAACATCTTCAAAGAGCTTATGAGGACTGAGGAGAGGCAGGAGATGAAATCTTACATCGGGGGAAAGAAGCCATGGCTGGAATTGAAGCTCCAAGCTCTAGGTCTTCAATCCGGGTTGAAGTAATGCCGGACCAAGCTCCACAATCAAGCTCTAATCCAAAGCTCTGATACCAGTTGAAGGGGATGCAATGACAGTGGAGAAGGAGAAGAGGAAGATGCGGGAGAGAAGAGCACACACAATAATGTAGGTGCTGTCAAGAATGATATGACAACCTTATTGCACTGTCTCATATATATGAATAAAGAATATGGGTGGTCAGTGTACGTGGCAGGCCCAAGGGCCTTTTACCACAACACTTTTCATTTATTTAAAGGTATTCACTCTGCATCCACATACATGGTATCATGAGGATTATCTCTTGGATGCATAGCACTTATTTTTCAGCGATTGACATACGTTGAGTGTGAGGTTTCCCTAAGCCATAGGTTTAGATAATCGTTTTCTTTGGGGACTGATGTGGTAAGGATTGTATGATCTCTTGAAATGTTTCATTAAAAGAGAGGACTATGTTATGTATGTACTTTATGTTTAAATGATGCATTCTGGGACTAATCCCTCGAGTGTATGAGAGTTGTAGTGAGGCCAAAGCAATAAGATGGGGGATATCCCTATGTATGTGATATGAGATGTATACCACCAATATGTTTGGGTACTCCAATTTCTTGGAGTCGGGAGGAAGAGTGACACGTTGGACTACGATATATAAATTTTATCCACAAATGCATTCTTTGGTTAAATTTGTTAGAAACTCGGATCTAGGACATGGCTATGACAGAAGCTATGGAGGTTGAAATGGAAAGTAGAGATTCGTGAAGACATTGACATTGACAAGTCAAATTGTCACACAAGTGAATTAGGTTCCAAGATTGAGACTTGGACTCATAAACACAAACTTGTGTATTGATAGTGACAAGGACACTTTACTATATAGAAAAGAGTGCAAGTACAATACTTTATAGGAATTGAATGGTAGCACTTCTCCTACTGTGCATATGGGATTCTGGTCCTGAGCCCTCACTACTCCTTACAAAGGGACTGAAGTAGGTGTGATTGCAAATATCTCAACACCCCTCCTCAATCACAACCAAAAGTACAAAGTGTGTAGAGGCTTTAGTGAGAGCATCTCCTGCAAAGTTTGGGCACACCATAAACATGGAAAAACTCTAGAGGCTATCGCAGAAAGGCTAAGTGTGGGTACCACAAACATGATGGACATTCAGAGGTTGTAGCAAGGGCCTCACAAAGTGTACAAAGGTTGTAATACAAGGCTACATGAGGAGTCTATAAGTTTATGTCTAAGGCATTAGGGCCAAGAAATACAAAGCTAAAAAAGTCTATATAAATAGAAGGACTCACGAGGTTTGTCCTTCTCGTGGTGGTCTTCCTCTTCTTCTTCTTCCTTTGCTCCATTTTCTTCTTCTTTGATTGCAACTAGATAGGTCTTTTGGAACCTTTTTTGGCGTGGCAAAACTTCTCGGTGTGTCATCCAGTCCTTTTGCATAAGTCACATAAGAACTGGTATTTCTTGCATTTGTAGCTCTTTCCAGCATACAATGCATGTTCATCTCTAGATGTGCTTGGTTCTTCCTTAGTTTTTAGCTTCTTTTCCTTCTCTAATAGTGATGCCTGGATATCAACAAGTTTAGGATTTGGCATATTGATTAGGGTTGTTGATACATTATTATATTCAGGAGGTAAACTTTTAAGTAGAACACCAATGCAAACATCTTATTCCATTTTAATGTTGATTCCTGCAAGTTGGGTTAGAAGTCCTTCCATGTAATTTAGATGTGTGGCAAGTGATATGCTGGACTTCATTTCAAGCCTAAAAAACTCAATCAAGAGACTATACTTTGATGATTTAGACTGTGCACCAAACAAGGTGTCAAGTCTCTTCCATGTATCCAGTGAAGTATCACAGTTATCCACATGGTGCATATAGCTATCGTCTAGCTCCCGTTTGATAATGGCTTGAGCCTTATCATCATCTTTTGCCAAGTGACTGCAAAGTTTGCATCATGAGGCTTCTTCTCTTTGCCACTTGTGATGGCCCAAAGACCCTTCTTCATTAGGATAAGCTTGATGTGAGTATGCCAAGTGTGAAACCCGACCCCTTTAAAGTAGACTGTCGGAGAGTCCTTTCCCATGTTGGACTTGCGGGAACGGCAACAAATTAGCTCCAAAATTCTCAGATTTCAGTATAGCAAAAGAATTGATCTTGAATGTGCTAACAAGCACAAGTGTCTAATAAGCACTAAGTGACTAGTATCAAGAGATAATTGTGGAACTAGATGCTTGAGAGTTCTTCAAATCTTCAATGAGTCTTCAAGAACTAATCTTCAAGATTGTATTCCCCTCCTTGATTTGATGCTGGTAGTAGCCAAAAAAAATCTCAGACTTGATGTGAGACAAAACTGATATAAGTGACAAGAGTCACTAAATAAGTGTCAAGAGACACTATGATACTATGCTTTAATCTTGCAAGAAGTCACCATGATCTCCCCTCCTCAATGATTTGATGCATATACTTGCTTGAATCTTCAGAGTGTAACTGGATTTTGAATGATAATTCCTTGGCCTGAATGGCAGGAGAGAGAGAACATGAGGTGGTTTTGAGCTTAAGGAATATTTGGCTATGGAGGAAGGATTCGGTTTTCTGAGCAACCTTGGTTTTTTTCTTACAGCAGCTCATACAGTGATCCATCTTGCAAAAGACTTGAGTTGAGAGTAGCTTAGGTAGTATCCTTCCATTGCCCCATGGATTTGGGAAGCATTGTTGAGCATAGGCACAATATTCAACGTACGACATGCTACTGACAAAAATTGCGCCAGATCTGGGGAAAACTCCAATGCTAATTTCAGCGCACATGAATCTCATCAATTTTTAGGATAGGATGGAGTGCCTTGACCTAGGGAAGATCTTCATAGAAGAAAGCTCTGGAAGATGTGCCTTGATTGAAGAGATCTCAACCCTCCAAGTCAGGTAGGTCCTGCAGGCTATGGCAAACACACAGGGCAACAACTATGAAGAATCACAATACTGAGCTTGAAATGGCCTAATGTTGAACTCTGAGGTGACAGAGAGGAGGAGCTCCAAGAGAAGGGCTACACTTCTTCAGAAGAAGGCTTGTCAAGATCTCTTCTGGTTGAAGAGATCTAAGGGCTTGAAGTAGGATAGGTGTAGGGTGGCTATGGCTACCACAAGGTCAAATGGAGAAGAAGGAGTGGGAGATGAGCTCCTAGACTTAACCTGAGCTGGACTGAGCTCAAGCTGAGCTAGATGAGAGTAGAATGGAGTTGGAGGAGTAGTGCCATGCCTGGCTCTGATACCATGTTAGAAACTCGGATCTAGGACATGGCTATGACAGAAGCTATGGAGGTTGAAATGGAAAGTAGAGACTCGTGAAGACATTGACACTAACAAGTCAAATCGTCACACAAGTGAACTAGGTTCCAAGTTTGAGACTTGGACTCATAAACACAATCTTGTGTATTGATAGTGACAAGGACACTTTACTGTAAATAAAAGACTACTATCATTACATTAGAAAAGAGTGCAAGTAAAATGCTTTATATGAATTGAATGGTAGTAGTTCTCCTACTATGCATATGGGATTCTGGTCCTGAGCCCTCACTACTCCTTACAAAGGGACTGAAGTAGGTGTGATTGCAAATATCTCAATAAAATTAGTTCATAGTATCTATACGCTCCTAGCCGCGAGACCATGGAGTTGTTTAAGTGAGGTTAGAAGGCCCAACTAGAGTGCTAGAGCCAATGTTAGGCCCATTTTTTATCTCGACAATGCATAGTTTTCCACTACAAATATCCTTCTTTAGCATAACAATGGGCTACAATATGACTTGTTTCACCACAATAAAGATAAATAATATTAGAATTTCTAGAGCCTCTATTTCGCCATCCACCTCTTTCTTCGAAGCTTTTCCTGCCTCTAAAATTTCCATGATCTCTTAAAACCTGCATTTTACTAAATTATTGATTTAACCTATTTTGATGATTATCACCAATACGTCCGATACTATGGCTTATCAAAGAGGATCTGCCATGTCCCCTTCCTAAATTTGAGTTAAATGCTTAGACTTATTCACCACTTTTTTAAATGAATCACCTTGCATATTGATCTCTTCAATGATCATGAGAGATACCAACTCATCAAAATTTGCAAACAACTTATATACATATATAGAAGTGACAAATGATTTTCAATCCTTCTTATTAGTAAGGCCACCCAAAGTAGATGAAACCAAATCATCATCATCAGCCATTGCATCAATCATTGCCAAAGCATCTGTAATGCTCCTCACCTTCAAAATATACTCATTGATAAACATTTTCACTTTCTTCAAAGTATTTAACTCTTGATTTTTGATATGTCTCAACATAGTATTATCAATGACTGCAAATAGCCAATGCATCACCTTTTTGTCCTTTGCATTCCATTCTTCCCATACCTTTAATGCATCTACAATTGTATGGTTACTCAACTTTGGCTCCTTTACTTCACTTGAAACAAACTCATAAAGGCCTTTTCTAATAAGGAGGTTGGTCACATGGAACTTCCATGATAGGTAGTTATTCTTGTACAGCTTCTTAATGATTGGGTTTCCACTATTCTCTACCATTATCACAAAAATAATACAAAATAACAAGTCTTATACAACCTTTCACAACAAGTGCACAGCAATACACCAAATAGTCTTTTTCATTCATTGCTCAATAGTACATATAATCTATAACCTATTTATAGATAAAACTTATGTTTGCTTCTTGGCAAACACCTTAAAACTTATAGATTTGAAATATATAACCTATGTATCCCCTTTCAGTCATCACAATCAAAATTATAGTATGTCATGAAACTACTACCTACAACCTTGCTAGTCTAAAATGGGGTCCGAAACAATCTCAAATGGCCAACAAACCTACAAACTAATCCTAAAGGACTGATCTAAAAAATATTCAATGCTCTACTTGTATACCAAATCACAACAATCTGAAATTTTTTACTATGCCCTACTTCCGATGCCTCCACAAGCATTATCCAAGAGAAAGAATGGAAGAATGGGAGAGTCTCTTGCCCATTGCTTACTTGCTCAAATCCTTGCTTATTCTCCTTCACTTCAGTCTTCAAAACTACCTTCTCTCAGTAGCACCACTATGATTCCATGTCAAGAATGGCATGGTGGGGAAACTTGCGATGGAGGCTAAAATTTTTTCTTATTATTTTTTAATTCTTTTTTCTCACACAATACAACATACACAATTATAGATAAAATACAACATAAAGAAAAATGGCCTACTAAGTCAAAGAGTGCATAATTGACTATACTAATCGACTAGCACTATAACTATACCAACTGTAGGTAGATGTAATAAACTAAATATAATAAGTGATAAGTCAATGGCCATGTGAAAATCATAGTGACCACCCATGTGCTAAGTGTAGACGTGCGGACCCATCTAGCCAAGTGGTCCATCTCATCAATGTCCACACATGTTGAGCTTGCCATCTCAATAGCATATACATAAATTTGCTAGCTAATGCAATCAAATATAAAATAGATTCAAATACAAATTTGTTAACTTCCAAGGCCATCTATGGTGAAGACTATTAAACAAAGAGTCAATGGCAAGGTGATAGAAGTTTTGGGTGAGCCTTTCCATCTCAACGTCAACTTCAAGTGCAATAATAAAGAGGTTGTTTATAATGAATTTCATAACATTTTTCTTAATCCACCTACCTTGCAACATTTAATGATCATATTCTATGATTTGTCTTTAGAAGACACACAAGGAGGAGCCAAGTTTGTGATTAAAATTGATGAAAGTGAGATTTTAAAGTGTAAAAAATTAGAGAGAGTCTCCATTACTTTGATTAATAGAGCACTTTCATCAAGTCATTTCAATGATTCAATGTCATTTAGTGTTCAATCTAAACACCATATCTGGTGGTTAGGAGCTTTTGAAGTAGACACATAGGATTTTGATATATTATATTGGGTTTTCCATCAAACTTCAATACTTGATGTGATTAAGAAACAACAAGCAAGAGAAGAGCTATTTGTCAAGAGATTTAGGAGCTACAAAGTCAAATGGCACATATTTGGTGGCTTAAAGATACTCAAATGTATGTATAATATGTATAAAGAAGCAAAATCTAGATGTTTCCGCCTATATTGCATGTCTCCTGATGCATAGCTGAGCTCAAGCAACTGGAATAGAACCCTCTTCATGCATATCAAAGACCCAAAATTCAATCCAGTTTTAGATATTTCTTTAGTCAATGCTCATATATGTACACTTTATACACTCTACAGAATAATTAAAAAGCTCATTCATCTTTGCATACGGTTTTCTTGGAAGCTAAAACCTTCATCAGCTAGACAAGATGTTATAATAAAGATAAACTAAGTTTTTTCTACAATTGGTTTGCATGGAGGTAATGTTGTTATTAAACCAAATCTTCAAAAGTGAAAGGATGGAAATTGTATCCCCAAAAAGCCATCTATTGGTGGGGTCAAGGCTAGAAGGTTCCTAGGCTTTCATGGAAACCTTAGTAAGATTAACTCTAAAAATGGGGGTTCAACCATTAAATATAATCAATGGAAATATCTACATAACATAGTTAAGAATCATGCTAATAATGGATAGGCTCAAAATAAAAACTATACAAATCATAATCTCAAAGACTTCAAACACCAATTGAACCTTTTCAAAAAGACAATGATAGAAACTTGGAATAATCAACACTTCACTCACTATATGCTAATAAGTTATTATATTGGTATGGTATGAAGTTGATATGTTTCTTCATTGTCTAACTCATACAAGATTTTTAACTAACTCTCTTTGGTTTTTAATTGTGCAGCATATTTTATACAACTATGCTCTATATTTCGTCAAATGATATGGAAGTCTATCTATTTGGTCAACCCAAGGCATGGAAAAGTCACATTATCAAGCAAGGGAAAAATGCTTTAAGCACACAAGACATGGAGGAGGAAGAGTCAAAGCAAATATTTTACTAGAGATCTTTCAATGGTTTTACAAACAAATTTAACACAAATTTAAGCTTAGAGACACAACCACATCATGCATGCAATACATCATCTTTGGCAAAAACTATACAAATGGTTACATAGAAAAAGAAATAGAAATATCAACACTCCTATGCAAAGTAGAGGTTTTTAGAATGGTAACAAACTAAACAAAAAGAAAGCAAAACATAGGTTTCAAGAAACCCTTTATTCTTTAGGATCTTTTAGTCTATTTTTATTGCAGAGGAAATCCTTGGATTCATCAAATTCAATATGACCTCTACATATCAAAAACTCTTTCTCTCTATAGCTTGGGAGAAGCTTCAAAATTTTTGCATCTCCCACATGGGAGATTAAATAGGAGCTAAGGACTCCAAAGTATCTGCTTTAGATCCACTATAACTAGGCATGTAGCCAAAAACAATATTTTTTGTATCTCAAAAAAGATTTTACATTTATAGCTCTCACTAGTGGCTAGGCTTAGTAAAGACCACTCAACGCTTATAAAATCAAGCAAAGAAAGTGGGGATATTGCTCCCCATTGTCCATTATCAATAGGGATAATATAAGAATTGTCATTTAAAAAAATTCTTTTCTTTGAAAGAAGCTGTGTTTTTCTCCTGTCTTTGTACATTTCTTCTCCAATCAAACCATGCATAACATCAAGAACATCAATAATAGACTCGACATGCTACCATTCCTCAATATTAGAAGGCTAGAAATCTACAAATAAAAGCATAACTTATCACAATAAATCCTAATATCAAGTTTAATTTTAAAAAATCATTCAAAGAATAAAATACTTACAATTTGAATGCAATGGAAAACTTGAAGCTCCAAGTTCTTAATGCAACTCTCTATACATAAATACATATTGTATTGCTCCAAGTTTGAAATCATTGATCCTGCCCTTCCAAGCAAAGATAAATGATCTCTCACATCTCTATCTTTTCCTTCGTTGTTTTGCTTGTTGCACAATAATCTAGCTACCTTTGCTAATAATGGTAGGAATCCATCTTCCATCTATTTGGAATAAATTAAACATGGATATGGATGTGATTTGAGAGCTTGGGCACCTTGTTGAAGGTCAAAATTCTATATCCATGGTAAAAAGAAGGGGGAGAAAAGAAGGGGAAGAGAGAGAAACAAATAAGCACCAAGGAAGGAAAAAGATGAGAATAGCAAAACAAGGAAGGGAAAAAATATGAACACTAAGCTTTTTGGCCATTTGAATTTAGTTTCAATTGTCATTATCAAAGAATCCCAAACATATCATTAATACAAAGTGACCAAGACCCTATGTCATTAATGTAAAGGATATCATAATCACAATTACGAGATTACAAAAATGGATATTTATAATAAAAATTCATACTAATATTATATCCATGTCTATTTATAAGATTAATTTTTACATTTTCAAAACTCCCCTAATGCTAGCCTCCAATTTGAGCTCATTTCTCTGTTGGGTAGAGAAAACTAGTTTATCATTATTCAATGGGTATCTCTCATAGGCATGGGTTGTGCTATAGTTGAGAGAAATGGTACTTATATATTTTCCATCTCTAATAAAAAAGGAAATTATCATTTGTGTAATTTTATGGCACAACACAAAGACAAAGAAAACAGCCTTTTGGCAAAATATATTTTGCAAGGTTATTTACAATGCTTTTCCCCTTCTGCCTACGCAGAAGATAAAGCTCCTTTCACTAGAAAATCTCTTTTGTATGTGCAAAAGAAAGCAAATCCTTCAAAAATTTTATCCCTTCACTAGTACTAGGGACTCTAGGATCCCATCTTGATTCAAGTGAGGGTCATGCAGTTCCTAGGACCAATCGAGAGATTTACGACTAGAGCCCCCCTAATACTCCCACCTCCTCTGGCCTAACAGATTCCTCACCGAGAGACCTCTCGCCGTCAGGGCCTAGTCCAAAGCTCCTCGTGACAATACAAAACAATCCCCCTTGGAGCAACATTCCACGTCTAGTCATAGGGGAGGCATAGCACGATCTTTCCTCTTATTATCCCGATTATATATTTACAATCAGATCTAATTGTTGTAAGCACAATCAATATTTCCTGTGCAACCATCAATGCATGCACAAATAAACAAGAAATAGCAGTAAGTGTTTTTAGCATAAGAAGCAATCCCACCCAAATTTAGGGTTTCTCTTTTAAGGTCCCACCTTATTCTTAGGGTTTCCCTTTCTACTTGCAACTCTTTTTCGGGATTTGCAGTTTATTTCGTGAATTTGAAGTCTATTTTATCTACATGAATAATTTGGTATTTTCATCCTAAAAGATAATATAGGCATTTATACCTATGGCAAGAAATTCATGCATTGTCCTGCCCTAACCCGCACTTAGCAAGATTTCAAATGCTTTCCACATCTATTTACACTTTAGAATTTGTATTGACAAATTCTTATCAATGTCCAACAAGTCCTACAAACTTTCGATATTTATTTAATTTAGGTGTCAAAAACGTCGTGAATTTTACTCTGTTTTTTCAAAAACATCTTTTTTTTTTCAAAATAACTTCATGTAGTGGTTTTTAGCTAAGTTAACTCATGACTTATCTAGTTTATAAAGTCATGTCATACTCTTTGATACTTAACTTACTCAATATCATGCTCATTCTTGCGTGTTCTTTATCTATCAGTTAAGGCTTTTGCAATTTGTCTTGTGGTTACAAAATCAATATGATCTTTGATGCATTAAATGGAACCAGAAATGCTAAATCAAATATAATGCGGAAAAATTTATGATCAAGCCATCCTAATATTATTTACGAAGCATCTTTGCTCTTTGTTGGCTGGGAACATTGAGGCGTCTTCTCGTGTTGGATTGTAGAATTGATTTAATGTAAGACTCGATATCAAGAAAATTACATGCCGTCACTTATGTGATAGCTCGAGTAGTAATTTCTAAAATGCCTCAAACCCAAATTCGTTTCTTGATATGAAGTGTTGTGGCAGGAATATTACATCCTCTCCTCCTTAGAGGAATCGAGATGTCCTCATCTTGAAAAGAACTTAGGAAACTATTTTTCTAGAGTTGTCTCTTATATCGAGGTAGCATCCTCCTCATGATAGTCTTTCCACTAGATATGATACTCCATAACGGTTCTCTTTCTCACAGGTTTCTCTTTTACTTCTAGAATCTTATCAGACTAGAGTTCAAGGGCTCCTTGACTAGGCATTACAATTTTTTGGTCATCAAGAATATGATCTTGATTGGTCACATAAGCTTGCAGAAGACTAACATGAAATATATTGTGGACTTTCACATGATCAGAAAGTTGCAGTTTGTAGGCATTATCTCCTAGGCATTTGAGAACATTGTATCGTCCACAATACCTTGGACTCAAAATTTGAACTTTTCCAATAATAGAGAACTCTTCTTTGGGTGTAATAGAGGAAAACCATGTCTCCCACTTGGAAGATACGCTCTTGTTGTCCTGGATCAACATAAGCTTTCTAGCGGTCTTTGGCAGCTCGAATGTCTTGTATGATAGTTTTGACCTGATCATCCATGTATTCTGGCATTTTCTTAGAAGCCTCAACCTTTAGGGTTGGATCAGATATATTTAGTGGCATCAAACAATCTTGCCCATACAATGCTTGAAATGGAGTCGGTTGAATACTTTGGTGATACGATGCATTGTTGGAAATTCTACTAAGGGCAAATATTGTATCCACCTTGTCACTTCTCAAAAATAGTAAGCTCTCAATATATCCTCAATGACCTAATTAACCCGCTCTCTTTGACCATCATTTATGGGATGGTAAGTTGTGCTAAAGCAAAGTTGTGTTCCAATTGCTTCAAATAGGCTTCTTCAGAAATGTGACGTAAACATAGAGTCGTGATCACTAACAATCTATTTAGGCAATCCATGAAGCCTAAAGATTTCTTTCACAAATAGTCCTACAATATCTGAAGCTTTCTCGTTGGTCTTGACTTGGATAAGATGACTAACCTTAATCAGCATATCCACAATCACCATGATTGAATTAAACCCTCCTTGAACAAAAGTAAGTCAACTACGAAATCCATACTAATGAACTCTGATTATATCTATGGAATGTCAAGTGGCTGAAGCTTGCCTCTCATTTTGACATGCTCAGCTTTCACCCACTAGCAACTTAGGCATTCAGTAACATATTTGAGTACATCATGCTTCAGTCTTTCCCCATAGTAACTTTTTGATGGGGAGCTACAAGCTCTACCCCGAGACCTACGGACCGCTTATTGATCAAGCATTTCAAGCCGAGTGGCCATGGCTACCTCTCACATAGCCAACGCGCCATGCCTACCTTACGAGTGTAGTGAGCTTCCCTTGATGCTCGATTGAGTACCCTCCTCTCTCTTGCACACCGGTAGCTCCACGATCCTTGTGGCAAGCTCAAGCAACCTCAATCCCTCTCCCATGAGCTCCATCCTCCATGACCACGCGCGAGACAAGAAAAGAGAAGAGAAGAGAAGAAGATGGAGAGAGAAGATGAAGAGCTTCTTCTCCACGATCCCTCACTCTCACACACTCACTCCCTTCCTCAAGCACAAGCAAGAAGGCAAGAAACAAGAGAAGAAGAGGAAGAAGCTTTAGCCACACACAAGAATGAGCTTCTCATTCACTTTTGAACTTTATATACATGCCCTCCCTTCTTTGGGCGGTCATCCCCTTTTTTTACATGGCCGGCCATTGGCCTAAGCCCATTTCTCATTTTCCACCATTCTAATTTATCCTATTCCCAACTAATGCATACAATTTGCACAAGAGCGAGCCCGGAACTCTTTTACAAGGATTCGGAAGCGCTTCCACATTTAATGGTGTGTTTTTTACTCTTTTGCCTTCTCGGGGCGACATGAGACTTTCTGGGGGGTCGTGCCCAAGCATTTAAATTTTTCAGGGTCTGGTTACCGATCAAGGCGCCTTTTCCTTCTTTTATCCTTCCCCTTTTTGCTATTTCCTTTTTTCCATTTTCCCCCTCCTCTGTGCTGTGGTAAATACGGTAAACATTACCCCCCTCCTAGCCAAGTGCCAGTCCCGTGGCACTGCGGTGGATAGTGGGATAGTTGGGTCTGCTGCTAAGCGGAACTGGTGGGTAGATGACGCTAATTCAAAGGTGAGGGTGTGAATGAGAGGTGATGGAGTTTAATGACGATGACCAGGAGAGATTTTGGTGTCCTTTAGGCTTCATGAAGATGCTCGGCATTTCTCACACAGTTGTGGCTTCCATTCTGCGACGAGCTGATAGGGGTTCCAGTTGGCTAGTGAAAAATATATAGCCGGTCATCCCTGGAGCATCAGAAACACCTGATCAAAAAGCAATCCCTTAGGAGGATTGTGTTGGAGGGATTTATCTTGGAGAAGCCCCCTCGAACTCTGCCTTAACAAAGATATGCTTTGGCTTCGCATTGAAGATCTGTGTCTTTGATTTGAAAATCTTTGTCTGTGATTTGAAGATCTTTGTCTATGATTTCAAGATCTTCAGTGCTGCATTGAAGATCTTCAACCTTGCATTGAAAATCTTCAGGCTTGTGGAATCAATAAGCAATCCGTAGATCTTGAAGCGTTAGGCATGTATCTTTGGAAGATGAGGTTCCAAGATCTATGCCAATGGCAGATCTATTTCTGAATACTCCATTTGCTTGAGTTGGTCCAATCATGGTGGCTATCAGCAGGCAGATGAATGGCGACATGAAGCATGTTGGTCCATCCAATCCAATGCAAAAAAGGTCCTGAAACAACAGCAATGGTGTCATTCCAACACATGGAAAAAGTTTTAGTCATTAAAGGATGTCGTGGATGATCTTCTTTAGCTGACTAGCCAGTTCTTGAAACACGAACATAACCTGCAAGAAAAGTTGTGCACTCCCTAAGGGGTGTGTCTGCCTCACCGTGTAGTGCATGGTGCCTATGGCAATGGAAGTGGGAGATGGGTCTAACCTTGGGCAAACCCTTGGTAACGTCCCACACTTGAGGACCCAGTTCATGTGTCATTGGAGGTGCGGTGCAAATCTTAGGGTGACAGGTCTGAAAGTCCTGCCCTTGATGTGCCCTAAGTGTGAAGTGGGGAAGGGGCTAGGGAGAACCCTAGATGCAGTGACTTTGGTGTGCAACAAGGCGAAGGGAAGTTGCAAGCTCATCATGTGAAGTCTTCTCTCTCTTATCTTTGCTTAGTAGTAGATTCATCCCTTGGCTGTGCTATTCTTTGCTATTGTCTCTTCTTTCCAGTTCACCTTTTCTCTTGTTGCCTTGTGGCTCTTTTTTTTTTTTTAAAGAGTTTATACATAGATGCATGTGGTACAAGGGCATGATGGGAATCCTCGTCATCCAAATGGCGGGTAGGGGATGGTGGAGGGCGAGGGGCTTTGTTAAGGAATTTGCGGCTCAGCATGTAGCCCTTTAGATTGAGGCGGGCCTTGAGAGTGGTGGTGGAAAGGAAAGGGTGGTTGCACTGTGTGAATTTACTATCGCTCATATCCTCAAGTAGTGCAATACAGAAGGATGGCAAAAGAGTAGTGCTCATCATGAGGCGAGTCATGGTGCTGCTATCTATGGCATTGGGGTCGAAGTAAAGGGGTGGAAGGTGGCGTTCTTGAGGTGCATACTCTCGGTGGATTAGGATCCTAATTAGTCTAAGATAATTACGAGTTGTTATGAACGCGGGGTCAGGACAGGATGTGAACTCACTAAGGAATCTATCTATAGAACTATACAAATTAGGGAGGGTAAATACAAGGGCATCTTTATAGGAGGTGCTATTGGCATTATAGATGATAAGGAAAGTCAAACCTGCCATGGATGGACGGATTGAAATCCACACCTACCCTTCGAGGATACGACATGAATGTAGGGTCGTTTCTCTCAAAAGGAAGGGCGTTACAAAACGCCATCCAAGTGTCAAGGTTGACATAAAAAATGCGACTTCTCCAGGTGGATTGGCAATTGTAGCCCTCCACCAATCTAGGCACCTGGAAGACTTTATCATGCCAAAATTTGCGGTCCTCGATTCCCCAAGCAGTTGGGTTGGCCTCTCACTCCGCTAGCCACTTGTCCTTGAGCCTTGCACCCATAGCGATTACATCGTTTACAACTTCAATGGGCATTACTCTATTTAGTTTAGTGGGAAGCTTGAAGCTAAAGTCAAAGGGGTTGCGGGCACATTCTTGCTATTCCCAGATGATTAGCTCTGCATGGAATCCAGCAGGGAGGTCCTCAGGGCGCGGTGGGAGAGGAGCAGGTTGCCTTGGGACAGGTCTAATGTTCATCTTCTTCCTTGCCTTCTCCACCATTTCTCTTCTGTGGCCAGGGTTGCTATCCTCTCAGCAGATGTGTAAGTGGGTTGCACTTCATCTTGTCGTGGAGGAGAGAAGGTGAAAGTGAATCACAATAACAGCATATATCTATGGACTTGCAAGTAAGTTAAAAAACATGTAATAAAGTACCAATATAAGCAAATAGCCAATGACTCTGACAATAAGCAAATGTAAATTTGATCAATTCTAAAGCTCCATAACTTCACCTTGGCATAGTTTGGCATACACCGGAAGGTCTATACAAAAGAAGAGTCTATTTCACTCTCAAAGAATTCTTATACTCCTATCTCCTTCACATACCGCAAGGCCTCCTCATCCTCCACTTATTGTAAGTCAGTCTACCCTACCTAAATGCTCTTTGCATCTACATTAGGAACATTGCTTCTACCATACACTCGAGCCGTTTGAGGTGTTACAAGCACAATATATAACCAATGAAGTTGTCATGGGTTAGGATAGAAGGTCACATATATGGAATCACTTAAGAACTTGTTGCAAAACAAAAGCTATTTCTAGTCTTCATTTTGACTAAATTAAGATTTAAAAAAGGCCATGCACCTACTCATAATGACTTGGCAAGACAAACGTGTCTTCTAAATCGTTCTTTTCTCAGACTTTGGTTTTGAGAACCCATATATCCCTCGATGAACGATTACTTTCACTCCTAATACCACTTTAAACCACTATACATCAAATATGATCATGGATAAGCTATGATAATATACTGAAATCACACTTTACAAGTTGCCAAAGTATTCCATCTTGTCTACTACAATATTCACATCTATGGTTCGTTATTGACTTTCTCGCTTAAACTTGATATCATAATCTATTCATCGAGTGCAATTTATCGATGCACTCTACTTGAAAATATTGCCCATGTGACCATGTTGTGCGATAGGCTTTGTGATGTACATTTAAATTTTGGGTTACTTGTCACTTACAGTTGCTAGATACAACAACGATGAAAGCATATGTTTAGCTTTGGATTACATCCCTTGGAGAACTCTCACTCCTCTCTAGTGAATTATTTCCCTTCGCATGATGCTCTTGTCATCAATGCATCATGCAAACACTTCGTAGGCATGAATCATGGCAACTCCTTTATCCCTTGGATATCAAATAGGTAACTGATGCACACTACACTGAAACTTGGATCACACTGCCTCCCATGGCCTTCTGGTGATCTCATACCTATTTAGCCACTTCTCTATGGATGCATGGTGCAACATACAGAAACAAATCACCTTATCCTCCATGGTTCTATCCATCTACTTCTCTATCCCATTTCCAATTACCGTGTCTCCAGTTAGTCTATCATCGTCCTTCAACATTCATAGCATTCTATTATTTGTATCCACTATTACAAGCCACTCAGAAAAATATACAAATGCCTTTGACACTAGCCAACCTTTAGCTATGTTGTCCTTTGAATGAATCTGTTGTCACACAAAGCCTTTCAAGATTTTCATGAAGCACTCCAAAAAGAACATCCATCGAGCCGGTCTTGCCACTTTCTCCACAGTATGTACTAGGAGGTGGGTCTATATTGTGAGCAGGCTTGTGGGTAAATACTTCTCAAAGAGATAGACCATCTCCATAGATCCTTGCCTTGTGGGTTTAATTGAGGATATCCTTATCTCCTTTTGCAAGATCCATGCACTAAATTCAACAACTTATAAATTGTTGAATGTATATCTAGAGTGGGATAACCTGGAATCATGATTGATAGTATGAATTACCACAAATTCAATACATTATATACTACAGATTGATACAAAACAGAAAATACAAGGAGCACTTAATCAAGTCAGTGACTATCTTGGCCGGTACAAACCTAGCATATCTTATACCAATCATGGGATTTGAGTCCTATTAACTGGCTATCTTTAGAAAATGCAAACTTGAAAGAGTGCACCACACATGTTGGTGTGCAGATAGACTCGATGATTTGCTTCACCATGTGCTTCTCTTTAGTCAATGGGACCCAAGGAGCACGGGTTAGTTGCACACAACCATCAAAGCTTGTACCTAAACACCTTGATCACACTTACATCACTCCATCCATACTTTGTTTGTATACTTAGGAGCACAAGAAGCATCTTTAAGTGGAATACCCAACACCCATCATATAATGGTACGTATGCCTCCTCTCTCAATGGAACAAATAATTTAGCATCTATGGGTAGCAATGCCTCAATCATTATTTCCATCTTAAGCTCCAATATTTGAGGAAGGTTTGGTTGGCCCCCAATCTCGTCTCCAACAAAGGGTGTACTAAACGAAGTGCCTTTTAGAGGGTTTATCAACTTGAGTGCTTCTTGTATTGTACGCCCACAAACTCTTCTTATTAGGTGCAAAACATCCATTACTTATGATGTACCAGCATCTCCCTATGGATTTTTTCATTAATGAATAATATTATTGAAATTTGTTTGAATTAAAGTTTGACTATAAAGTAGGATTAGGGCACACTTTACTTATCACTAATTCTAAGTGTAAGATGACTTGATCAATGAATTTTGGCTAAAGCTCATTGTAGCATTGCACATAGTCTATGGACAAATAATGTTTTTGACAAACTGCAAACTTGCACTAAGTGCAAGAACATGGAACACATTGATTAAGACATGCCTCTCAATCTTTAGTATTGTGGTCATCATTGTTTGTCATTTTTACTATAGTATAGGCAATACATCATTTCTATAGTAAAGATAATACATAATTTAAATAATCAAGTCACCCATCCTAAACCAAGTATAAATTAGAAAATCCAATAGATTTTCAACAAAAACTCTAAACTTTAATTATAAAAGTAAGTGGGCGCTTCTATTTATAGGTAGGGAGTGTTTCTACTTTTTGATTTTTTTTGTTTTTTGGATTGTAAGAAAATCAAAATCTTTAATCTAAGTTCAATTTTAGTCAACCAAACTTCTCTTCTCAAATCTTTAGCCAACCATGTATTGATTATTTCTCAACCCAATTCATGCACTTCCAACTCTTCAGTATCTCATAACCTCTCACATCACAAGCATCTTGTTGTATCTATATTGCTTGCTTAGCCTATCTATAGAGCTAGCCTATGGATGTTGTGCCTATAGCTTGCCTAGCCTATCATCCTAGTGATTTGTATGAGCTCCACTATGCACTTAAATACACTTCAACATAACTCAAAATTAGGAAAACATGTCATCATTTCTTAGGAAGGTCAATAGAATCTTGTGAAATCATTGGGCAAAACCATGGATACTTGATTGGACCACAAATGACAAGATGTATTGAGCAAAAACAAGATCAACAACTCAGAAACCCATTGACTAGAAATAACTTAAGTTATCAAAGCAAAGACCTAAGACTTAAAAATATCCATGTGGGTGCATGCGCTTGAGAAGCAGACTTGAACTTTCATCTTCCACAATGAGGAGAGACCCTAGTCTTAGTGGGCCAAATGGTAATGAGAACATCCATGTCCATGATTTCATCAACCAAGTCATTGAGCTAATCAACTTAGAGGCTAGGGGCACTATATCTAGCACAATTGATAGAGCCTAAAACTTGGGAGGAACCTTGGATGATTTTCAAGCTACCATTAGTATCTTCTAATGTGATACCAACTTTGATGTTTCAAATGTGATCCCTAAGGCCATGGAATGAAAGCTCCTAGAGTTGCAAGACCAAAGCACACATAATCTCAATCAAGTGACAAACATCAATAACGATACAAGACAATAGCTTGCAAACATGTAAATGGAGATCCAAAGGATGATATTGCAAACTTGTCATAAGTTCCTCACAATATTCATTATCAAATCTCATGCAAAGATGCTTATTTGACCACATGAACATACTTCACATAGGAACTCATATTGCTCAAACACTCTTTACCAAGATGGGAAATATAGTAGGGACTAAGGATCAAGTAAAGTTTCCTCTCATGGCCAAGAAATTGAATTAGGGTCAAGGATGACCCTTACTACTTTGATGAATAGTTAACTCTACAAAGAAAAAAACCTTATAATTGATGTTAAGCATGCATAAGTGTTTGAATTATACCTAGGAGAAAAGGGACAAACTTGATTCACTTGGCTTGGAACCACAAAAAAGGCCACATTTACGTTGCTCAATGATCTCTTCATCTAATTCGTGGAAGCTAGTGATGGTGATAACCTCATTATTCAATTAATGAACATCAAGTGACAAGATGAGAAGATCATATGAGACTATGCCTAGAGAGTGAGAGGCATTTTTAAGTGAATCCTTAATGTATAAAGATCCACTGCCAAGGTTCATCAAGGGTATTTGAGATGAAAGGTTCTACAAGATCATGGTAAGAAATTTGGGTCTTAATTGCTCCAATATCAATGACATACTAGACATGAGAACATAAGTCTTCCTACCCTCTCTCATGTCTCACATGTACCTACTTGTGCTAAGCCACATAATCTTAGAGAATCCACCACTAAACCACCTTACTTTGGCTAATACATGGAGGAATAAGAGAATGCAACTAATCATTATACAAGGCATTTGCAACTCCAGTATCATGAAATTTAACCTAGAGAATATGACTCTAATCATGATTAAGTGCATCCGTAACTCTACTCTCAATAGTTGGACCTAGCATTATCTCAATCCTAGCATCCATGAACATCTTGATTCCCCTAGGAATCTTAATGAAGGAAAGCCCTAGTGTAAGACATTCAAAAATTGGGTGGGTGGAACACAATGTGTAAGATCACCACATAGGAAAAAACCCAATTTCTTAGCTTCTCCAACTTTAAGAGCCATAGCAGTGAATACCTTTTGGAAAGGAGTAGTGCATCACACTCTCCTCTCAATGGAAGCCCTCAATGACTTTTGTTAACCCAAGAGAAATGGCCCATAATTTTTCAAAAGAAAAATGATTGTTGTAAAATGAGAGATGGGCTCCCTCTCATACAAATTGTATCTAATTGGATAGCACTATGAGGTTATGATATGTATTAGTCAATTTTAGACTATAGTCTTGATGTACAATAGGAGGATAGTCTATTAGCCACTAGCACACAAAAAGGGGGTTGGATGCCTAAAGGGGACGGGGAGACTTCAGCCCTAGAATTCATGTATAAAAGAGATGAAAATAAATGGAATAAGCTATTCATATGTGTGCAAACTTTGCCTTCTTGCCTTCTTGCTATTCTATTGTAGAGAGAGAGAGAGAGAGAGAGAGAGAGAATGCATGTGTGTGTGTGTGTGTGTGTGTGTGTGTGTGTGTGTGTGTGTGTGTGTGTGTGTGTGTGTGTGTGTGTGTGTGTGTGTGTGTGTGTGTGTGTGTGTGTGTGTGTGTGTGTGTGTGTTGGATGTGGCAATGAGAAGCTCCTTGCATCCTTCCCCTTCTTCTCTATCCCACCCCTTTGATGAGTTACAAACAAGGGCAAGAGTATGTGACTTGAGAGGATGAGGGACGTGGCTCATAAAGCTTTCTTATTTTCTTCATGTCCTTGAGGTCTTCATTGCCATTTCCTCTTATCTATAGGTAATAATGCTAGCAAGATCAAAAGCAAAGGAGCACATATGTGGATGAAGGATGTGGCATGCAACAATTACAACATGATGCATATTTCTAAATGTATTCTCTAATCATATCTAGTTGTAGCTATGTGTAGCATGTGAGTAGGCTAGGTGATAGATAGCAGTGAACTTTGTAGGTTGAGATTGTTGAAGAAATAAGGATGTATCCAATGGTCCTAACATCAAGGTTGTAGAGTGTGATATTTTGTTGGGATCCTTTTTTTTTGGACATCGTTATAATAGAATTCAAATACACTATAATGGAATGCAAACACATTATAGTAGAATGCAAATATATTAGTACAGGTGGGTTACACTCATAATGTCTCACTTTATCAAACATCATTATAATGGAATGCAAACACATTAGTATAATTGGTTACATTCATAATATCTCGTATTGAGTTATTAACACCATTTACACAAGGGAAAAAATGAGTGAAATATGTCCAAGAGAATATTGGAAAGATAAGAGTGTATAAACATGTGGGGATTGAGGTCGGGTAGAATCAACAAAATCATAGAAAACGAGCATAATACAATACAAAACTACACCTTGGTCCATGTGAGAGCAAAGGGTTAGTGAAACTAGAAGAGCCAAAGAGAACTTATGCATGTTTAGCTTGAATAAAAATTATATTAATATCATTTTTTTCTTACTTAGAAAAATAAAAGAAATGGAAGGAAGAAAAATGTATTAAAAAAATCAAGTTCTCCTCATCAACATCATCATCATTGTTTTCCTCTACTGGCTATGCCCAATTCTAGACTCATCTACTACCATCACCTTCTTCCATGCTTGCTATAATCAATATCACTACCTTTTTGCATGACAACATGCCAGTCATAATCACCACTATCAATTGCAGTAGTATTCTTATAGCCATCATCATAGTCATTGTAGGCATCATTGTTGGCATCTCTTGCCTAGATAGCATAGTGGGTTGCACCATTATCGATTACAACAACATCATTCTAAGCAATAGCAATACCATTGTGGAATGTGTCCTTTCCAACATCATGCCTCTTGTTCGCCTTTTTTTTTTTGAAGCAAGATGATATCATCACACCTCCTTCTGTATGCTTTTTGTTTGTAATAGCACACCTACCTTATAGTAGCATGCATCATTTCGATTTATAGAATCATCTCTTCATTTGAAACTTTGTGAACAGAAGTATCATCATCTCCATCAACACACTTCTAGAGTTGCCTACATCATCATCCTTCATCAACATTGTTATTGCTTGCAGCATTATTGAAAGAAAGCGGAGATACCTCAACCCTAACCCTTTTGGATATGCCAAAAAACTTTAATCTTGTTTGCAAACCCTAGCCATAGCCAGCACGTCCCTTATTTCTCCACCATATCCTCTCTTTATCTTATTATCCTACATCTCCCCACTAATACCCCTTTGTGCTTGAATCCCCATTACAATCTTACTACTTGCATGGTAACCAATTATTTTGCCTTCACACACACACACACACACACACACACTCTCTCTCTCTCTCTCTCTCTCTCTCTCTCTCTCTCTCTCTCTCTCTCTCTCTCTCTCTCTCTCTCTCTCTCTCTCTCTCTCTCTCTCTCGTACACTCTCTCTCTCTCTCTGTAAAGTACACACACACACACACACACACTCTCTCTCTCTCTCTCTCTCTCTCTCTCTCTCTCTCTCTCTCTCTCTCTCTCTCTCTCTCTCTCTCTCTCTCTCTCTGTAAGAGAGAGAGAGAGAGAGAGAGAGAGAGAGAGAGAGAGAGAGAGTGTGTGTGTGTGTGTGTGTGTGTGTGTGTGTGTGTGTGTGTGTGTGTGTGTGTGTGTGTGTGTGTGTGTGTGTGTGTGTGTGTGTGTGTGTGTGTGTGTGTGTGTGTGTGTGTGTGTGTGTGTGTGTGTGTGTGTGTGTGTGAGTGAGTGAGTGAGTGAGCGAGTGAGTGAGTGAGTGTGCAAACCACTCTTGCCATTCCAAAAAGCCACCAACAAAAAACCACTAGACAAGAGGAGGAAACTACCAAGATAAAAGAGGAGCCATTGAGGGTGTGAAGTAAATAGGAGTTGCACCCAATGTATCAATGTTACAAATGTATTGTTATTAATTTTTCAACCATTAATTATTTTGCTACAATCATATTTTAGGAGGGAAAGTACTACATTGACTAGATAGAGTAGAAAGGCCACTTGATACCTTGACTTTCTCTAATTCCCTCCTTGCTTGCAAGGGCAAAGGAGAGAGAAGTTTTAAATGAGAAGGGGCATTTGTAGATGCATTTGATTGTTTGACACCCTTTTTAGTGAAATATTCCTAGTTGGTTGAGGATATAAGAAATTATGTATTAAATTTTGACTATTTGTGATCACCCCTTAGTGCATAGTGCACAATGTACTTACATGTGCACAACACACACATGTGCACAATACATATACACATGTGCATGGGGCACACCACACACCATCATGCATCGGCACTACCCTAGTACACACACTTTGCACTCACTCGTGCACTTGCAACATCTTACAATAATGCATTTGAGCACCCATTGGTTCCCTCTTTCATCTCTCTCTCTCTTTGCATTAGTACACACCACTAATCCCATACTGCACCATGCTTGTATTGCATCTTCCATATTAGTGCATAGACACCGACACCTACTTGCATACCATCTTGCAAATTGTCCTTGTGCACTCCCATATATCCATCTCACTTGGTTGCACGAGCACTTTGACCTTGACACTTGTACTTGCACTTGCACTTGTGTGCATGTGCAATAGACCTTGCATTTCCTTACACTTGTGCATAGACCTTGAACATCTTGCACTAAACCTTGTACCTACACATTGACTCTTGCACTCGTCTTGCATCTTAGACTACCATAAGTGCACTACATATTGCAATGGCACACTATATACATTCTAGTATACTGTAGTCTAGTGAACTTAGCCTAGTTCACATAACAATTGCAAAACACCTTGGTGAACATATGAGAGCCACTCTTTTCCCTCTCTCACAATCTTGATGCTAGGCATCACCATCTCACTCTACCAAAGGTATGCTAGGCATCACCACACCACTAGAGGTTTGAAAGGAAATAAAGGAGGAAGGGCGTGCCTTGCATATACACCTACTACACCTTAGTGCACATCACTTCATCCTATTGCATCAAAACCCAATCCATTACACCCATAGTGCACACCTACATTGCATTCTAACACATGTACATCACACTACTATACATGATGCCAGGAGGCATATTCCATGGTGGATTCTGTAAGGTTTTTCGGTGGATTGCGTAAAACTAGAGGCATATTCCACAGTGGATTCCATGAGGTTTTATAGTGAATTGCGTAATATGATTTTCCAGGGCTCATACACAAGGTAGATTCCTTATGTGAGAAGTTGACGGGGATGCCTGTCCTTTTTGAACATAAAATTAATTTAATGTGTACGTGGGTGATTCCACATCGGGTGATTTTGCAAAATACATATTTAAATTAATGGACGTTTATGAGTTTAGACTGTACTCATATTAAATTAAGGTTAGGATAGAGTTCCAACCTATTCAATTATTTTATAGTTGAAGACTGCTAGGTATTCACTTTTGTGGGTTTTATCTTATTATTTTCTAACAATTGAGAATGCTTCAGTTGATGTATAGAGCAGGTAGCGGTGGCTTTGGGTGGCACTAGGCATTAGTGTAAATCTAAGCTTAAATTTTATAATTATAATTATTTATCTTAAGTATAATAATACAATATCATATAGGGTTTTTTGGTGAATTTCGTAAAACTAGAGGCATATTCCACAGCGTATTTCATAAAACTATATGTATTTGTCGGCGCTTGTACACAAGGTGGATTCCTTGTGCAAGAAGTTGACGGGGATGCCTATCCTTTTCAGGCGTCACATTAATTTAATATACATGTGGGTGATTCCATAGTGGGGGATTTTGCAAAATACATATTTAAATTAATTGACATTTATGAGTTTAGAGTGCACTCGTATTAAATTAAGGTTGGGACAGAGTTCCAACCTATTCAATTATTTTATAGTTGAAGACTCCTAGGTATTCACTTTTGTGGGTTTTATCTTATTATTTTCTAACAATTGTGAATGCTTCAATTGATGTGTAGAGCAGGTAGCGGTGGCTTTGGGTAGCACTAGGTGTTATTGTAAGTCCAAGCCATCAGAATCTATTAAAAGGACTCATTACCAAGTACTCATCGTTCAATATTCCAACTAACTTTAATTATAATACAATACTACATGAATTTATGGTAAATTTTATAATTATAATTAGTTATCTTAAGTATAATATATAATATTATGTATTTGTATGATATTATATTATTAAAATTATTACTCTATTTGTAAGTTATAAGTTTAAACTGCTTTAGTAATAATTAGATCATTGTCCTTAGTACTATTAATTTATTTATTTTTAATATAGATTATTTTTAAATATGAGATTTAAGATACGATTGTATTGAAATAAGCTTTTTTTAATGAAATACCTTGCCATTTTCTTAATGTGGTTAAGTTTAGAAGGCTTTTCTAGCTTTCTTTACAAAAGCAACATGATCGCACGTAAAATAGGAGAAGAGGGTGAAAACTGAGTTTTTTCGTTGCTCCCTCATCAGGAATCAGAATTTAGAGCTTCAAGAGTTGTTTTGGGGGTTTTGGCATGCTTCGGACGCGATGGTGATGTCAAAATGTTAAGATTCAAAGCATAGAATTTTTTGCAGCAATTGCAATTTGCCATGTGATTCCGCTTCGTAACAATGCATGACATCCACACACTACATGTATATCGCATACCATAGTGCATGTAGCTTGCACCTAGGTTTGCACATCCCACTATGAGAATAGCCCCATCATACTGCATAATGCACTAATGCATGTGCACTTTGAATATCCACCATGGACTAGTCTACCTTATTGCATGTACACATTTACATATACCCTTGTGGATAGAAAAGGGACATAATTACACACCTACTACTTGTCCCTCTGTTCTCTCTCTCTATCTCTATCTCTATCTCTATCTGTCTGTCTATCTTTCTCTCTCTCATTCGACGCCCACCTTGTTTGCCAGTGTCCGGGTCAAGGGGAGTGAAGAATGAAGTTGATGCCTTGTGGTGTACTTACATATGATCTCATTGGTCATTTTAGGATCATTGTGGACTTAGACATCTTGCACTTAAACCACAATACATAAGTACCACCCTCTACCTTTTGTGCATTGGACACTTTAGTGCAATCCTTCTTTGTGCACATATGTGCACTAACCTAGTACATTGCACCCAATTCAGCATGCTACACCTAGTTCACCACATCCAACACTGCACATAGTTCACTTCATTTGGTGCACCTCATTGACTTGCTCAAGGTCTTGTTTGACGATACCTAATCATTCACCTAGTGCATTGTATTGTGCATTAGTGCACCCATCAATGCACAATGCATAGTGGATAGTGCATAGCTACATGCTCTAGCAGCATACACCTACATATACTTGCGTATCTAACTTTGGTCCATCTCTAGTACACCCACATAGCATCACTCATGGCATTCAACTTGCACTTGTGTATTTACCTTTGGCCCATCTCTAGCACAACCACGTAGCTTGCTAATTCATTAGCCTTCCTTGTATTACAATTTTAGTCTCAACCTCGATGCATAGTGTAGAGTAGACGGTATATATGCACAATGCACATGTGCACACATGCACAACACATATCCATAAGGCACTCACAGTCACATTTGGTTACTACACCTAATACACCCTCACACACTACACCTTGCACTTTAGCCCATTTAGCACCTTAGATCAAACCTTGCACAATACCTACTACATGCATAAGCACATAATGCATGATGTATATGCACATAGTGCACTAACACTAGCCCTTGCATTATCCCTACAATCAATGCACCTTGTACCTAGACTAATACTTACCACCATTAGGACATCTTGCAAGTGCACCATCCTAGTGTACTATACCATGCACTAGTGTATGACTCCAGTGCACATTGCATGGTGCATGACATATACAAGTGCACATACACTACACTCCTAACCTACTATGCATACCCCTACACCTTCACCCATTTACACTCACCTCATTGCATCCTAGTGCACTACATTGTACACTAACCCATCACCTTAGTATACAATGCATAGTGTGCATATGTGCACATGGACTAGTACATAATGCATAGTATTTCACACAATGCACTACACCTAGTATATACGTGCTCAAGTACACTCCATCTTAAACCATCCTAGGGTATTCATCTACCCGTATTTGCATGTAGTTTATTACATAGTCACCCTAATTCACCCTAATACATAGTGCATACATGCACACACACTAGCACATAGTTCTCATGCACATGGTGCATATGTGTGCCAACCTACCATACAACCATATTCCAAACCCTTCTGCATAGGATTATTGTTCACACTTGGTTGCTACACTACCACATCCTAGTGCTCATGCACTAGACTAAACATGTAGTAGTATACAACTTGGGTGCATTACCCCAGTGCACGATGGCCCCTTGACACATCTAGCTTAGAGCACATTCCCACACTACATGATAGCCCTTGCAAACCATCTGTTGCATTTAGGGTAAACGAGGAAGGGGTTGAGAAATGATCTAGCTGCAATAAATGATAGCTTTGTGAGATTGTGGATAACTAGGACATGTGTCCTTGTGCTGTCCACAAAGATAAGAATAACTAAAGAAAGCCAAACTAGACCAATAGTGCCTTGAATATGTAACAACATTGCCCAAGGCAAAAAGCTAGTAGTAATGAGGAAATTGTACCTTTGGTACCCTTGAGTATCTTTATAATTGAAATGGTCAAGGATGAAGATATCATCCTTGTTTTAGTTAATGCCATCACAAGAGCACAAAATAAGAAAGTTAGAGTCACCATTGAGGGACTAGCCACTATAAATGGCTCAACAATAGCTAGGAAGAATTCTATGAAAACATGAAAGCACACCCAATAGGGCATAACTCCAATCAAGGAAGTGCTTACACAACATGCATATATGTACTTAGAATTGGCTTAAAAAGTTTGCCCATTGACATACCATGCCATAGACTAAGCTACAAGTTGAGGTATATTAATAGCCTTCAAAGTAGGTTATATGTTTTAAGGATTTGACAAAGTAGACATAAACTAAGAACATTCATGCATCCCATGATTCTATTAGTGAGTAATTGTACAAAGATAAATCAAATATTCATTGACTAATTGCAAATTATATAATGCATAATGGATCATTACAAGATATGGATCTCTTAAGCCTCTTCTACTTCCAATGCATAGAATGGCCAATCGAGGAACCAAAAACATGTAAATCTTCTAGATTAAAGATCTATATTGATATTCAAAGATGTTTAGAACTTAATTTAGCAAGTTGAGAGGTGAAGCTCACAACCTTCATGCCATTATATGTATTTGTAGAGTTCTTTTCCAATGAGGAAGTTCAAAAAATATCATGGATGTTCATAATGAGAGAAATACATGGACTTTGTCAATCAAATGCTCCGTGGAAAATGCTTTCTTGTGCTTATTGTTTGGATGGACTTGCACTTGATTATAGCTTGAAAATCCATCAAAGAATCTGCAATCTTCCTTTAAAGTAACCCTTTCCAACATATGCTCAATGTAGCGCAATGGATAATTATCCATTTTCATCTACACATTGACTTTTTTGTAATTAACATACACTTTGATTTTTTCATTTTTCTTCAATATGATGTGACAAGAGAAAGTTAGTCCATGTGCCTAATTTTATAGATAAGTATTGCATATAAAAGCTTGTCTATCTCTTCTTTGATAGCATGTGCATGTTATGGATTCATTGCATATATTCATTATTTAGTTGTCATTGTTTATGCCACAATGGGAATGTTATGAGTGATGATGCTAAGGTCAATCCGATTGAGTTCTTGTATGAACTAGGGGAACATATCTTTGAACTCTTCTAAGAGCTTTATTAGATTGGTCTCCTACTCCTCAATTAGGTCATTAGCTATTAACTCAGGTTAAGGATTTTCTTCCTTCCTAGCTAAGTTGACTTCCTTTAAGTTAATGTGTCCCTCTATTGGCTCACTATTTGTCCTTAATACTTAGCTCCTAACATTATTGTGGTTTGATTCAATGTCAACTCATGAGATCTTCCATGCATGCATCTTGATCCTATCTTCCTTATGCAATTGCCAAAGAACATTAGGCCATTATCCTAGTTCTCAATTGCATGTGCATTCCTCATCCATAACTAACGTCCTTCACAACTATAAATTTCACAGAGAATTGGATACTTGCGATCTTAATCAGGTAGTTCTTTATCATTTATTTAAATGTGACAAGTATCACACATGAGGCGCATGTGTGATACTTGTCACATTATACGTGATATATAAATGGAATGATACTAATGTGTATTGTGTTGTGATGAGAAGATAATTAGATGGGGTTAAGCAAAATTATTATTTTTGGAGTACACAAATTTGTGCGTGGAATTTATGCACTTCATAGAATGGAAAAATATTACCAAAAGTATTATATTTTATATGAACCTATTAGTGCAAGGACTTTACATATGCACATGCATAGTAGATTTATTTTGATGTATTAGAGAAGATAAAATATTATTTTTATAAAGCTATTATAATAGAGTGTGCTTTGATTTACTTGCACAAAAGGAATCCATGTAAAGTGAAGACAAGTAAGAAATACTAAAAGGATACTTTCAATGTATTTTGGGCACAAAAGCTTATTCTAATATTATAAATACATGCATTGGGGAGGTGCTTACCCATACATGGGGGGAGATTGCTTACCCATACATGGGGGGGGGGGGGGGGGGGGGGGGGGGGGTGGCATTGTAGTGCTATCTATTTTCAAGGTGAATTTTGCTCTAGCTCTCTTTTTCTTCTTCTTTTGATTCTTTTTTCCAATTGAAGATATGTCTAGATTGTTAGGTCTTGGTATTGAGATGCTAGCCTATTTTTCTTAAGCTCTAATCATAACATTCAAGGATATTGGAGTGGCATCATCATTTGGGGCTTCACATTAAAAAGTTTGAGTGGTATTGAAGGTGTGATTGGTTGAATTAGTGGAGGGTTTTGTCTAGAGAAATGGGCATATAGATACATTACACTACACTTTGGACATCTAAGATATGCTTAGTCTTTGTTAGCTTATTTTTTATTGGAATATCTTGATGAAACACGTATTGGGTGGCCACAAGTCTAATTGAGAGATTCTTGGGGGTCACCCTTAAATATGTAAGTGTATCACATGTATTCAAAATAATGAATTTTTGAAATACGATTATTACATATTTTTATTATGAAACTATATTTATTTACAAAATTTAGATGATTTTGATTATTGTGAATTTTTTTGTTTGTCACACATGACTTGTTGTGCAAATATATGTGTGTGATATTGGTCGCATTATGCCTAGTAGATAGATGGAAGGATATTAATATTTTGTGTTGTGGTGGGTAGATTATTAGACGGAGTTATATATAATTATTATTCTAGAGTGTGCATTTTAATGCATGGAATTTATGTGCTTTATAACATGAAAAATAATTATTTAAAATATTATATTTTGTATGTGCTTATAAGTGTAAGGACTTTACATGCACACGTGTAATATATTTATTTTGAATGTATTTATTGAAAGCTATTAAATATTATTTATAATTATAAGGCTATATAAAATAGGGTGTGTTTGATTTATTTGCACAAAAGCAAGTCATGCAAGGAAAGGAAATGCAAGAACTCAAAAATGATGCTTTTAATGTATTTTGAGGACAAACTCTTAATTGAATATTATAAATACATGCATGGGGGAGGTACTCACCCATGCATAATGAATGATAACAAGATTGGTATAAGAGAAATTGGTCTATATATGTCAACATCAAGAAAGGAGTCATCCATCCATCCTTGGATGCATCATCATGATCACCAACACAAAGTATCCTTGTGATTGCTAGTTAATACTGTTATCCATTGGGAACTTAAATACATTATTTGGCATTTAAAAGTTTGTCCATGCATATGAAGATCTACATTGTGGGCTAAAAAGTAACATTTCTTTTTGGGATCTTTGTTTACAACAAGTCAAGTGTTTGAGGAACTAGGTTTGATTTTTGGTTTACAATTTAAACTTAAATTTATTTTTCATCATGATGTGTTTAACATTATTGGTTTTCTTAATATTTAGGTGAAAATATTATCTTTTAAAAAAAGATATTAGGTATATACTTATAATAAAAAAGAAATATTAACTATATCTTGATTAAATTAAGTAACATATATTTGACTCTTAAATTAAATAAACATTAGATTTTTAGTCTTTATCTCTATTTTAAGATTATAAATTTTAACTTGTCTTTTTAGAAAAAAAATATTTTAAATAAAAATAATATGCTAGGAAGATTCACTGCATGAAGTTAGCATAAAGAAGCCTTAGGATATTAGAAAGAAAAAGATTATAACTTTTGATTAACCTTTAGGATGACAGTTGAATTTTCCATTTGAATGTGACAACAAGGTTTCCTAGAATATTGTGAGACTAAGTGGTTGTTTTATTTGTAAATGTGTATTGTTTGTTTTTATTTTATTTCCTAAAAGAAATTGTTTTATTGTATTGGACCACTTTAAGAAGTGCGCATGTTTGTTTGTTGTATTATGGTGTTTGCTAGTATGGTCCAACCCTAAAATATTTCAGGAATAGGGATTGGTTTGGCTAAAAAACACGGATTTTGAGTCATCACTTTTTCCTTATCAAGAGGGAAAACCCCACTTTAGTTAATTTTTCTACATCTTTAAGTGTATAGGTGTCTAAGTAAATAAAAATCTAGTTGTCATTATGTATCTATTTAGATGCTAATCAAAGCACCTTTTATAAAAGATCATGGTGCAAAAAAATTCCTATCCCCATGCTTACTATTGTTGCCCAACCATTGTTATTTTAGAGTTTTCTAATTGATAAACCAATAGTCCCCTTGAAACTTCTTATTCTAGATTACCTCATTGAACATAGAATAGACCATTTGTGTCACACGCTTAGCCAACATCTAGAATATCATTATTATAATCTAGTAATCATCCACAAGTTTTAGATGATTTACTAAAATTTTATATTGAAAAAGAAGTTAAAATCCATTGAAAGGCATCCAAAAATGTAATTAGCACCAAGGTATTATGGCCCATTCCGTATTATTCACAAGATTAATGAGAATGTGTTCCTCCTCATTGACAAATTCATAATTCTTTCCACATTAATTTGTCGAAACCTTTTATTAAGAGAATACCTCTAGTTACTCTTGTTGTTGATGACTCTCCTCTATTTGAGGAGGATACTAAAATTTTAGTTCTTGAAGTAATCCTTGACCACCACTAGAACATGAAATCAATACCATAGGTATCTAGTCAAGTACAAAAATGATTTTGTGGAAGAATTAAAAAATCAATGCTAACTTCAACACATGAAAAGCTAGTAAATACCTACCACTCATAGTTACATTAAATATCCCATGGGCACAGATTTTCCGCAAGAGGTAATGTTTCATATTAAATCCATAGATCTTTATAGTACATATTTGTTTCAAGAGACATCACTAGTCAAAACATTACAGTATAGATTTGCTACAAGAGATAGCACTAGTATAGTGTGCAGATTCATTACAAGAGGTAGCACTTGCATGTAGTTGGTAACCCTTGCATTTATTTCTTTGAGTTATCAACTAGGGATTAATCTCCAAAAAATAATATGAGATTATATTTATTTATGAAAATTATGGAATTAAGATGATTTTGATTATTGTAGAATTTGCTTATTTGCTATATAATCTGTGACTTATTGTATGAATACATACATGTGATATTGGTCGCATTATGCCTGATTGATAGATGGAAGGATACTAATACATTTTGTGTTGTAGTGAGTAGATTATCAAATGAAGTTATGTGGATTATTAAGTTAGAGTGCTTATTTTAATGTGTGAACTTTATGTGCTTTATAGCATGAAAAAATTTATTAAAAATACTATATTTTGTATGCACTCATAAGTGTAAGGACTTTGAGTGTGCATACGCATAATATATTTATTTTGGATGTATCCATTGGAAGAGATTAAATATTATTTTTGATTGTAAATCTATTTAGAATAGGGTCTGTTTGACTTATTTTCACAAAAGCAAGTCATGCAAGGAAAGGAAAATGAAAAACTCAAAAAGTATGCTTTCATTGTATTGTGAGTACAAAAGCTTAATTAAATATTGTAAATATGTGGATGGAGGAGGTGCTTATCCATGCATGTGGGGAGATTATACCAATCTTGTGTTGTGTAAGTTTTTGTGGAAATCTTTTCTCTTGTGTGATTTGTTCTCTTCATATACTTCTATCAACCGTTGACTATATATAGTATGATGAAGGCCAATAACGTTTTTAAAGCATATAAAAGGGTGCCATATAAAGGGGTCATTTACAAATAGAATGGAAAAGGGATGTGTTTATTATTAAAAATTATATATATATAAGGGCATTTTTAAATAAGCCTTTCAATGCATGTGATATAGAGAATTTATATGTAGTGAACCCCTCGAGGAGAGGTTCTTGTGTTTGTTCTAACCTTTGACATTATTCTTTACCCAAAGCCATCATTGGAATTACTTTAAAGTCCATGAGGATAGGATATTCCTCCTCATTGTACATGACATATGGGTTCACAAAATGTCGTTTTTCTAGAGGCTCTTCCAAGAAGTGGATGGGTGTGTTACTAGGTGGATTTGTGACAATGAATCTTGGTGTGGTCAGGATATTCTTATTAGGTTAATATGCACCCTAAATGCTATAGGTCTTTGCTCATTGGGTGTTGGTACCACCAATGAAGTGCCCCTTCCATAATTGAATGTTCTACTCATCTGATAACATGGTTGTAGATAGGACAACCTTCTAGGTAGTCGACATTGCATGGCTTCATATTCATATCTCCAACAATTTTTATAAGTACATTATCAAGGATCAGGATACTATGTTGAAAGGTGGCTATTACCATAATGAATGCATTGTACATGTGGTCTCATGGATTTATTTATTGTATCTTGAAGCTTTGCAAGGCTCCCACCACAATTAATGCAATGTGCATGTGGTCTCATGGGTTGCTTTAATGTATCATGAAGCTTTGTAAGATCCCCATGAACTTAAGGCTGACCATTTCATGAGTGAGGTCCACACCTTTCCCTTTGTCTTGCATGTTTGTAAGAGGTTGCTCATTGCAAATGGTGGATCTTTTGCTATGTATAATGATGATTGCCTACTAATTGATTAGCTTTAATATTACTTTCCTTTAGCAAGTTAACATTGTGTCTTGCTTCTTTGAAAACCTTAGCCAATGTATCTCTCTGTAAACTTGAATTAATGGTTAGTGCTTTGTATAGAACCTCATTTTTTATAACATAATAAACACTATGGAGACAACCTTCTAAGTGGATTATTCAGTTGTTGGGATCCTCTTGTAAAGATTTTGGATGAGGGTAATGTAATCGTGGATTTCTTCTTTGTCCTTCTGGCTCACACTCATGAGTTTGACTATTAGGTAATCTATATACCTAGCTTCCAAGAAAGTTTTAATAGAGAGATCCTTAAGCACATCAAAATCATTGTGTTTGGCATCATCTAGGCTAATAAACTAGGTTCTTCCCTTCTCTCCTAGACACATTCCAAAATCTTGTGCTTATTTGTCTTACTCTTAGAGGTTATTAGCCTCATAGATCTATTCAAACAACTCCATGAAGCTAAAGGGATTGTCTCTATCTTGTACTTGTTGATTTGCTTTGTGACAATAGGAATTTTTGCTTGGTTATTGCTATTGGATGCTATTACTAGCTTAGCTAGGATTGAGGTTGTGAGTGGCATACTACTTCGCTTATTGGTCAAATTATTTAGCAGTCACTTAGTCAAGAGTTTGGCTTGGTGAGATTTGCTTTGAGAACTCTCTCCCTTTCACAAATTTCTATTGATCCAAATTTTTTCATTGGCTCTTTCTCATCTTGCACACTAGGCGTTCCCCCGTGCCTTTTTTCTCAAGCCCTTAGGCTTCTATATATATATAACTCAATATGCAAGTCCCTATGTTTGAGGTTTAGATCTAATTATGCAACTAAGGCCAAAAATAAGTGTAGGTAGTCATATTGACTACAAGAGAGAAGACTTCATCAAAGTCAATACCATCCTCTTGCTTAAAACCCTTAACAACCAATTTGGCCTTATACACTGACTTGGGGCATCTATGGATACTCTTCAACTTGTACACCCACTTGCATGGCAAAGCATGCTTTCCACTAGGCAAAGAAACCAAATGCCACATTTGATTTTTTGTGTGGTGAGTCATACTTTGACTGCATGGTTCTCTCCCAATAGTGGCTATCACCTCTGCACATGGCCTTATCAATAGGTAAGAGGCTCACCGGCATCTGCCACCATAACATAATCCATGGAGGGAGAAAATTAATCACTCTAGCATCTATCTTGAGTAGACTATCAGAAAATAAGCTGTGGAACCTACACATTCTATCTAACATCATGGCCATGGGCCACTAGAGTATTAGCTACTACAGGCTATCTAGTTGGCTGTACAATAATAGAAGGCTCCTCTTGAAATATTACCTTGCATACCTCAATGACCTTCTCAAGTTGCTTATGTATTTTCTCATCATGGAAGACAACAACATGGTTGTGGATGACCTTTTGAGTCTATAGATTTCATAGGTGATAGCCCATCTTACTTACATCCTTATAACCAAGAAAGTCTCATTTCATGAACTTATTATCCAACTTATTGCACTTGTCCTTGGGAACATGGTAGAAAGCCTCACAACCAAAGATACAAAAATGAGCATATAATGGAGATTTTCCAGACCATACCTCCTCTACAACTTGATAGTCAAGAGCAGTGCATGGGGATCGATTAATCAAATGTATGGTAGTAGTAACTACCTCACCCAAAAGTGCTATAGTAAGCTTGCCTAGCTAAGCATACTATGGGATCTCTTCTAAATTATTTTGTTCATGTGCTTAGCCATACCATTTTGAGGTAGGATGGACGGGACTTTTAACTTACACTTAATTTCCCTCTCATCAACAAACTACTCAAAGGATTTAGATACATACCCACCCCCATTGCTAGTTCATAGGCATTTTAGCCTATACATAGAAGATTGGTTCTCAACAAAGGCAAGCCAATGTTGAAGTGTAGCCAAGACTTTTGAATTTTTATTTATGGGCTATACCCAAATCTTATGTGAGTAATTAGTAATGAAATACTTCATGCTTTCTAATGACTTGTAGGGCATAGGTCCATAAACATAAGAATTAACAAGAGTAAAGGCTCACCCATGCACATAATGCTAGAATTCTTATGCAAACTACATGTTTGCTTACCATAAATACAATGATCACAAGAATAAAAAAATCTCTTGCTCACTCAACATCAAATCCACCTTTAGCGCTCTCTCCTTTTCTGAATTAATTTAGGTCCTAACCAATTCCTATTGGCTAGAGCTAAAACGTGTTGGACTTCCCTCATCTCTATGTCTTGTTGCAACTTCTTAGCCCATTGCTCATGGTTGTATGCTGTTATACGTTGTAGTGCTTTTCGTGCTAATCTCCTCTCCTCCCTTGAGGTGTGTTGCTATGATGTCCTTAGTTGGCCTACCATGGTGCTCCATCCTAGTTTTTAAGTTATCTTAAGGGGTGGAAGATACTACAAATGTGTAAGCATTTTCATTCCCTTTAGTGACATGTGCCCAAGATGATGATGCCATAATGATATTGTGGTATTGCAACAATCGCCAAAACATGGTTGATAGACCCAAATACAAGTAAGGGATAAAGAGTGCCAGACTTGGCACCTCGTTTCGGGACAAGATTCCCATGAGTAAACCTTCAAGAGAAATCAACAAAAGATATAAAGTAGCCTACATCATCCAACTGGCTAGCAGGGAGTCGATTTTGGTCACCAAAGCCAATAAAGATGCTACCCGAAAACTATAGCTATACATCTTTATCTTGCATGGTGTACATCATGCAAGATAAAGATGTTGCTTAAAGCAAATCGTAGTTGTACATCTTCAATATCAACAATATCTAATGCTAGGTCATTGCACAATTGGATAGATCTTGTCACACTATGATAGGAGTGGAACCACTCTCCATGATGGGTAACATGAAATAAAGCCCATGCATTAATTAGCCAACATTGAGCATAGATGGATGAGGTATCAATCAAGTATGAAACATTGAGAGAAGAAGCTATAAGTATATTAGCATTATTAGAATCATTCTACATGACATTAATCTCTTCAATCTTAATGCTAGACTTGCTAGAAACAATGTTGTGATCATCATTTTTTTCCTGCAATTTACACTTTTTCTTTTTCTTGTGCTTGTCATTATGCATTTTATGTCAGTGTGGTAAAATATGACCTTGCCTCCCACAATAATGACAAGTCAATGCAAACTTACGGCCACGAGACTTATTGCGAGATTGTCTAGGTGATTGAAAATAAGACTTTTGAGAGTCTCTCCCATGGCAGTCAATACCACTTTAATTACTACTGCCTCTCACTGTCAAAGCATGAGAGCTATGAGAAGCATCAACATTCTTTCTATTAACTTCTTCATTCAATAATGCAACATTTACATATTTGCACACATAGTAGTACAAAATGTGTCCCATGATTTAGACAATATAACTAGCAAGAACTCTAGTGGAAGATTCTCCTTCAAGTTAATTCCCTGTGAATATAAGTGGCTAAAATGGAATGAAACTAATCTAAGTGGGCAGACATGGAAGTCTCCTCCTTCATATGAAGGTCCATGAGTTGCTTCAACCAATACATTTAAGAGACATGGCTTTGCTTATCATAAACATCATGGATCTTTGTCCATAACTGCCAGATGGTCTACCCTTTAAAGACAACAATATAGAAGGCTTGCTTAGAGAGTGGAAAAATGATTTTAGATTTACATAACTTATCCAATTCATCCCAATCCTCTATATCAAAGCTTTCAGGATTTATACCCTCATGTCTCCAATCGCTTAATTTGCAATATCTACACCAAAACTTGCCATATCTATGCCTTCTAATAGTTGTAATTAGGACCATCCAATTTGTCAATATTAAAGATAGCATTACCATTTGATCCACTAGCCATCACACCAAGAAATGAAAGCACAAAGAAGATGGGCTATTGTAAATTATTGCAAATCAGCCCCACAATTATAGCCAATGGAAGGGTTAAGCAAGAGAAACTATCAAATTAGTGATTGTCAAGCAAAAGTGTATCCTCCCATAAAAAATGCTAAAAATTACAATTATGGCATATTGAAATAAATATGATAGTAAATCCAAAAGCATTAAATGACCATCGAGGGCATCAAAACCAAGCCTCAAAGGAATCACATATGTATTATAGAGCTCATGTATGCTGCCCACACGTACAATAGTAGTAAAACTTTATTAAAACAAAGCTATTCAAGCTCAATTCAATCCGTAAGAGACTCACAAGCATTAGATAACTATCTAAGCACTAGTAGGCATGATTAGAAGCATATACAAGCTTCAAGTGCTAAAGAAAAATCCTACATAGAATAGTGTACAATAGATTTGCTAATATATATAGTAGATAACAAAGATTGGGGAGCAAAAATGATGTCTAAGAAACATAATGCCAATGCCAAGAAGATTCAGGATGATTGCCAAGTTAGCTTGGAGGTCACAGGAGCTCGAGAAGATGATGCCAAATTTGTTCATGAATGGGTAGTAGGGTTGTAGGTGCAATCACACTTATTATTACTGCCAATGCTAAACACCCTAAAGCTCCTGGGGCACTCTATAATGCTCCAATCAAGATAATAGGTGTATAGAGAGTACATTGTAATGGAAAGGATCCATGTAGTGATCTAGTACAGAGGTCTAGTAGGGTGAGATACCCTATTAGAAGACTTGGTTTTTAAGTGCTATGCAACTTGTCATTATGCTTATATGGTAAAGATAATTGAGGATGTTGAACCCACTTGTCTTGAGTAGGCTATTTGTGTCATGCTCATTGGGATATATCAATGGACGAGGAGATGGTTACATTAGAGGCCAACAAGACTTGGGATCTATTACAATTTCCTAAGTGCAAGAAATATATTGGTTGTAAGTGGGTCCATAAAATAAAGCATAATGTAGATGGTTCTGTTAGTATGTATAAGGCTAGTCTTGTTGCAAAAGTCTATGCACAGACATATGGCATTGCTAGGATGGCAACTGTTAGGAAATATGATTTTAAGGTAAAGGGACTTGTTGCACAAATTTCACATTTCATGTGACATGTTTCATAAATACTCATTACTCTTTCTTTTCAAGGATAAAGACAAATAGGCACAATTTAGAATAACAATGACTAAGAGGAGGCTAGTAGGCATGTAGCAAGAGTTTGTTCAAGAGACATGTGATGATAGACTATGTCATTTTCTTGACAAAATAGAAAACTCTTCAAAGTTTGATTCCATCAAAAGGCTTTGCTTAATGTTCCTTTTTATTTGAAAGAGCTCATGATGATCCTTCTAAGAAGCTTTAGATCCACAATTCTCTCAATGTATCTCGATTCCTTGCATGATTAGCACAAGCAATCAAAAACTGATTAGCTTTCTTACCATCTCAACTCTTGATTTGTGCATAGACTAATTCATCATCTAAGAATTTCATCACCATATGTACAATAGTGATATGCAATTGCTTAAGAATAATGGGATGAGAAGACACATCTTGCATGAAAAAGTGTTGCTTGTCTTGGAAATCACCTATCATAACCTTGATATTTGGGTAAGCCACATATAAATCCCCTACAAAATTGTTAGTTGCCTTCATCCTCCATCCATGATCAACACCTACTGGCCATCTACTATTCTCATACAAGCTCCAAACCATGACATCGATTTCATAACTATGGTCAATACAAGGAGCTTCAAGATTCCCAACGTTTACAATTATCTTCATAGTTGCACAACCCCAATGATTGCATGCATATTGACTCCTAGGTATCATATCTAAAGCCTCCTCATAGTGCATCTATCTCAAACCCCTTCATATATTGCTACAAAATTCTACTTTTTTAGAGATATCAACTAGCTTTCCATGACCAATAAGGACAGTTTTAGCTTCGTCAAATTCAATTACAGCACTTTCATTGTCTTCATGGACTACTTGAATATGCTATAATCCAAGCTATTCTTCACCCTATATCATAGCATGTATAAGGTCTCAAACAAATTGCCTCTTTGTATTGATAATATCTATGATCTCCTTGTGAAAGTCTCTTGATAATCCCAAGAATCTCTCCTAGAGTGAATTTAATTTTTCTATTCAAGATGTGCTTCTCAAGAATCTTTTTCAAATCCATTGTAGTTTCAATTTATGATTGCAATTTGTATCGTGATTGTTTTTCCTTCAACTTTGTATGCTCCTGCTTTTCTCTCTTTTCCAACCTCTTCCATGGTATATTCGGGTATAGGTCTAGTAATAGGTGTAGAAGCTAGCTAATTTGAATTTGAACTATCACTCCCTTTGGTGACCCACTTAGATGTACCAAGACTTCTAGCATCCATCTTTCTTTTCTCCTTTACAATAACATCTGTATATAGCGATCTAGCAAGATACACAAAAATAGAAAAAGAGTCCACTAGTGCATTCTAACCTAGCATTTCATAGACACTATTTCCAACATCATTCAACTCAATCCTAGGGATTTTTCCCTTCTTTACTCCATGCATAGAATGTGTTTGGGGTAAAGGCACTTGTGCCTAACCGCTTGTGTATTCATTACATTGATAGTACCCACACACCTATATGTTGTAGGTGGTGGGTACCCATCACTATTACTTCATTCTTTATTCTTTTAGTGACATTTGAATAAGGGAAGGCTAGTCACACATTGTGACTATTGGAGTTCTCATCTTGTGCATCTTGCCCTTGCTCTCTTGCATCTTCCACCATAGGTCTTACTTCCACTTGCACGTTTCCACTCAGGTTTTCTCCCTTTAATTGGTACCAAAGCTGAGATCGAGGAGCTCTACCTTTCAGTTTTCTTCAACGTGTGAATACCTATAGCAGTTCATTCCAGGGAAGCCATGGCCCCTTCCCTACAAGGTATGCATTGATGCTTCCCTACTCCACCAGCACTTGTTTAGGCTTGCTCTAGACCTTGGATAGAGAGTTGATTGAACTATAGTGAGTGCTTAAAGGTAGCCAACAATAGTAATAGCACTCTCAGACCAACTAGCATGATTTATGCCTATTTTAGGCTTGGTCTTCTCTGATCTCTTGCATGTAGTGGTGGCAGCCCCCCTTTGTCAAGAATCGCGTGGTGGGGGGACTTGCTCAAGATGTTGCGCCGAACACACACAGAATGCACAAGGAGAAGCTCACTCAAGAGACAAGAAGAGAGATGGAGGCCAAAACGTTTTCTTGATAGTTTCTTCTTCTTCCTCCACACTCTTTACAATTGTACACAAAGTATAGATAAGATACAACATAAAGGAAAGTGGCCTACTAAGTCAAACAATGCATAACCGACTAAACTAGTCGACTGACGCTATAACTATGCCAGTTGTAAATAGGTGTAACAACCTAAATATAATAAGTAATGAGTTAGTGGCCATGTGAGAGTTATAACGACCACCGATGTGCTAGTGTAGATGTGTGGACCCATCTAACCAGGCAGTCCACCATCAATGTCTGCATGTGTTGAGCTTGTCATCTCAACACCCTTGTGGCCTCTTGTAACACTTGACAATCAGTAGGCCTTACTTGCCAACCTCCTTGACATTGTTATTGAGCATATGGCATTGGATTTGAGCTCTTAGAGTGTAAAGCTCCTATCTATGTCTAATAATACTCATTTGGTACCTCTTAGAGTTTACATCTCCCTTTTATGTCTAATGATACTCATTTGGTACTTCAATGCTTGAGGGATGTTATGATCTTGTACTTGGATGCTTCTTGACTGATTTGAGTACTCATTTGGCTCATTTTTTGAGGTTTTTTCACTTTGTTATAATAGGGTAGAAAGCTTTTATCAAGAAAAAATTAATGCTTATTGCTCTTGGATGTCACTCAGGTGCTTCATATAAATGATTTAATTGTAAGAATTGGTCTACACACTCGAATATGCTATGGGATGCTCTTGAACCTTGATTTTGAGCTTGGTGACATTCATCTTGGTTGTGATTATATGCCTTGATTGCTTCAGTGGCTTTACACAATTGCGGGATTGAAGATTCTATTGGGTTTTATGCTCCCGGCTCTATGCTTGATGTATCTAGAATCCTTAGTGGCTATGTACTTGATGTTTTGAGCTTGCATTGCCCATTTGGTATTTCGCTTTTTTCCAATGGGAGCCGATTGTACTATTGGATACTTTGCATTTGAGCAAAGCTTTGGGCTTATGCAATTTGTGGGAGCTCTTCCCCGAGACCTACGGACCACTTATTGCTCAAGTGTTTCGAATCGAGCAGCCATGGCTACCTCTCACATAGCCATCACGCAATGCCTACCTTACAGGTGTAGTGAGCTTACCTTGATGCTCGATCGAGTACCTTCCTCTCTCTTGCACCCCTGCAGCTCCACGATCCTTGAGGCAAGCTCAAGCAACCTCAATCCCTCTCCCATGAGCTTCATCCTCCATAGCCACGTACGAGACAAGAGAAGAGAGGAGAGGAGGAGAAGATGAAGAGAGAAGATGGAGAGCTTCTTCTCCAAGATCCCTCACCCTCACACGATCACTACCTCACTCCCTCACACTCTCTCAATCCCTCTCTTAAGCACAAGCAAGAAGGCAAGAAGGCAAGAAGAAGAAGAAGAGAGCTACTTTTGGCCACGCACAAGAATGAGCTTCTCATTCACTTTTCAACTTTATATACAAAACCCTAAATCCCTTTTGGGCGGTCATCCCCTTTTCCCTTTTTTACATGGCCGGTAGGCCCCCTTTTCCCATTGTCCTTCTATCTTCCTAGCTTCCTTTCCACCGCCCATCTACATTTACAAATTGCACCGGTGAGAGCCCGGCGCTCTTTTACAAGATTTCAGGGTGTGCCTTTTCCATTTTAAAATGCGCCTTTCCCCTTCGGCATTTGCCTTGAACTTTTAAGGTTGCCCTTGAGCTTTTGGTCTTTTTTCCTCTTCTTTCTTCAGTCAAGCTACCTTTTTCCACCTTTGCCCTGCGTCTTTTCCGCTTTCTTTTGCTTTCTTCGCGTTGGGGTTAACATTACCCCCCTCCTAGACGAGTGCCAGTCCCATGGCACTGTGGCGGGAAGTAGTGGGATAGATGATGCTATTGCTAGGTGTGACTGGCGGTTAGAGGACACTAAGGCTTGTGAATGAGAGGTGATGGGGCTTGATGACAATCACCAAGAGAGATTCCAGCGTGCGTTAGTGTTTCTGACGATTCTCGGCATCTTTCTCACTGTTCTGGCGCCCTTATGGAGCCGGTCGTCTTTTGAGTATCCGAAACACTTGAAACAAGAAGCAGTCCCTTAGGAGGATGGTATTGGAGGGATTTATTTAGGAGAAACCCCCCGAACGCTGTTTGCCTTGAAAAGCCGTGGCCTAGGTTGAAAACCCTTGTCTGGGAGTAGAGGACCTTCAGTTTTGAGTTGAAAGTCTTCAGGCTTGTGGTGCAAATAAGTGATCCATAGATCTTGAGGCAGTGGGCATGGATCATTGGATGGTGAGGTTCCAAGATCTATGCCAATGGCAGCCCATCAACTGACGGTTGTCAACATGAAATTTGTTGAGCCATTGAAACCTTCGCAAGCGAAGCTCCTGAAGTTGCAGCAATGGGGTCATGTCTGACATCTGGAAAAATTCCTTGTCATTGGAGGATGTAGTAGATGATCGCCTTTAGCCAAGCAGCCCGTTCTTGACATATGAACATAACCTGCAAGAAAAGTGGTGCACTTCCTAGGGGGTGTGTTTGTCTCAATGTGTAGTGCATGGTGCCCGTGCTAGTGGAAGTGGAACTGGGAGATGGGTCTAACCTTGGGCAAGCCCTTGGTAATGTCCCACACTTGAGGACCCAGTTCTTGTGGCTTCTGAGGTGTGGTGCGAAACTCAGGGTGATAGGTCCGAAAGTCTTGCCCTTGATGTGCCCTAAGTGTGAAGTGGGGGAGGGGCTAGAGAGGACTCTAGATGCAGTGAGTATGGTGCACCATAATAGTAATTGAAGACAACAAGCACTTTCTTTTCTTTCCTTTTTTTTTTTGGCCAATGAGAGAGTACATTGGGCAAGGTATGGGGCACCCATTTAGTCACGGGGCGGTCGCAGACCTCGTGATAAAAATGCGCCACTTTGTAGGTATTCCTTAATACCGGCCCTAGCTCTTAGAGGAGTGGTGGACAAAAAGGGGTGATTACACCTTGCAAAACGAGTGTCACTCATATTTTCTAATAGCTCTAAGCAGAAGGCTAGGAGGAGAGTAGCGCGCATCATCAACCTCGTCATGGCTCTACTATCTAGTCCTAGGTTAAGATCAAAAAAGAGTAGAGGGAGATGGGCTTCCTCTGCTACAGGTTTCTGGAGCAGCAGGAATTTGAGCAGTCGTCGCAGGTAATTACAAGTGGTTAAGAATGTTGGATCGGGGCAAGAAGAGAAATCTACAAGGAAACTATTTATGGAGGGAAGCAGATCTTCTACCCTAAATACTAAGCACTCCTCCGGGCTTCTAGCATTTACATTATAGATTCTCGAAAAGTCAAAATCTCCATGCAAATCTCTGTTGTAATCCACTCCATGCCTACAGGGGTAGGGCATGTAGATGGGATCATTACGCTCTTCGGGGAGGGAGCTACAAAATGCGGTCCAGGCATCAAAATTGGTGTCCCAAATCCTCCTCCGCCACTTTGGCTGTGCCTTGTAGCCTTGGACGGATTTGGGAACCAGACCGACCTTGTCTTCCCAGTATTCTCGTGGTTCTTGTCTCCACCTGGTTATTATCATTCTTCTCTCTTCCATCCATCGGTTTGCGAGTTCGTTAGCCAGATCTTTGATCTTGGCTACGATTCCTAGAGGTAGGGCCCGGTCCAGGGAGCATGGAAAAGAGAATGAAAGCTCGAATGGCCTCTGATGTAGCTCTCTCTGGCGCCATATGATCAACTCTTGGGGCCAATCTACAGGATGTGTATCATCTCGTAGTGGCATGGGCTCCTCACGAAGTTGTCATGGAAGTATGCGCGCTCGGTGTTGGGCCTCCTCTGCTAGCTCTTGCCTCCTTCTCCTTGCTGCAATTATGCGTTCTGGTAGCTCGACATCGGCAGGTTCCTCCTGTGGGATTTCCGGTTGAGGCGGACTCGGCATCCTTTGTGGCTCTTCATCCTCATCTTGCTCAAAGTCTGGGCCCTCTTCGACATTTTGCTCTACCACAGGAGGAACGACTGGTGGTGGTGGCTGTGGCTGCTCCTGCTCCTGAAAACCCAACTCCTTGAGCTCCGTAGTGGAAAGGCCCGTACAGCGCAGGTAGTAGAACTGTTGCTCCTTAGTTATTCCTGTACTTGTTGGAAGCTCCCACTCTTGAAGGCTGTATCGTAGTGCCCGGGTGCTTAGCTCCAACTTTCTTTTTACCTGTTTCACTGTATCATCGCCCTTGGCTTGCGTCGCGTGGAGCACCGTCTTGAGAAAGGCCTGTCACTGGGTCTTAGTGGTTATCTCTACAGCCTCAACCCGAGCCTCGGCCAGCATTCTTTCACACTCTGCCACCGCAAGCCATTCTGTTAAATCTCTCACCCTGTCAAAGTTCTTTCTTTCCCACTCCATAGCTCTCACCTCCATCTTTTGCCTTTGTGCCTCTAACTGGCCCACCAGGGTGGTTACCACCTGTTGCTACTCATTTGATAAGAACCATAACTGGTTTCTTTCTCTTAGTTTCTGAGCGAGCTGCTCTTCAATGATCCCTCTTTCTTGATCAACAATGCTGAGCCTGTAGTGCGCTTCGGTCAGGATTTTTGATTTCTCTTGGACCAACTGTTCTAGGCTCTGGATTTCAGTGCGGAGCAGCCTCTTCTGATTAAAGGTCATGGCCATGAGGGCTTCCACATCTTCCTGGGAGGTCTCCAACGCATCTTGCAATCTCTGCACTTCATTCTGTAGTCGTTTTGCTTCAGCTGCTGAGACCCCCGACCCTTCATTTTTCAAGAATTCGATTTCCCTGATTAGCCTGTCCTGTTCTTCTTGCTTGTGCCATGACTGGGGCTCCGCTGCATATTCTTGTGGAACACTGGCTTTGCCTTCCTGAACCTCCCGGTAGAGCTTTTCCACTTGGGCCACCCTTTGCTGGAGATCATTGTATTGTTGCAACAAAAGTTTTATGTTCCTTTGTTCCGCCACCAGGCTCTGCTCCTCATCCTCTAACCTTTGCCTAAGGCACCTTTCATTGGTTTGGGCTTGCTTCGTGTTCTCTTCTAGCTGGTCTTGTAGGGCCTTTATCTCTCTCCGTCTGTCAGCTTCCTGCCTTGAGACCTCTAGCCTGAGGGCCGCTAACGTCTCCTTTTCTTTCTCTACTTCCAACAGGGCCACCTTCTTTTCTTCTTTTGCCTTGTCCAGTTGTGTCAGTAACTCGGCCACATATGCGTCATAGTCTACGGCAGGTATGGGAGTATGGGGCGTGGTGGTCGATGCCTCCAGCCTCTGTCATTTGGGGTCTTGCCGAGACTTTGCATCTGTGGCAGCGGGCCTTTTCAATCAAGTTTCAGGGACAATTTCGGTCACCCTGCTCATGAGCATCTGCATCATGGTCATGAGCTGTGCTACATCGCGAGGAGGCGTGGGGTGTGCAGCGGCGACGGTCATGATTTCAGCTGTTGTTGGCACAAAGGAGGGAGGGAGTGGATGTAGGAGGGACTTGCCCTTGCCTACGACCACCGGTGATGCTTCCACACTTGCGCTAGCTTCGGCCTTATGGCCAGGGCTTGCGGGTTCGAGTTCTCCACCCCCATGGGTCTCTTCCATCGACCTTCGAGTAGCTTCCGCCAGTTCAGCCAGTTCCTTGAGTCGCTGCTCTTTCGCTTCTTCCTCTGCCCTCCTTTTCCTTTCCTCTTCAGCCTTCTTCGACTCCTCTCCGAGTCTAGCGAGTTTCTCTTCCTCTTTCCTCCTCCTTTCTTCCTTGGCCCTTCGAGACTCTTTTTTAGCTTTTTTTATGTCAGCCCGTTCTTCCTTACTTAATTTCTCTTTTTTCTCCTTCTGTCTCCTATCACTTTTGCTTTGTTTTGTGGGTTTGGTCGCTCGTGGAGGCAGCACTTCCTGCTCTCCCCTGTCGCTTACTATTCTTTTGCTTGATTCCCCTCCGCCGTGGTGAGCTGAGCTTTGATGCGCCGCTTCCTCCTCCATGACGCCCTCATTCTTTATTGCTTCGTCTATGATGGCTGTCATGATGCCCCTGTATTTGATTGTAGCTGCCTTCGACGCAGGTTTCTTCCTTACGGAGCGCGCTATTGAGGCAGGGGACTCTCCTCCTGCTAATGCTTCCGCCGGAGTGAGGAGGGCAGCTGAACTTTGAATGGTCTTCTGTACGAATCCATTCCAGTCTATTTCTTCAGGGGTTCCTGCTGCTATGTTTTCCAACAGTGGGACCCTGATCTTGTTCATCAACGCATTGTAACGCTGGCCCGAGAAGAGGGTATGGATCATCTTTGCTTGTAGTCTCACCACTGGGTCCGGGATGTCAGCAAAGCTGATTCCATCCACAGTATGCACCGCTTCTTTCTTGACCCCCAGCATGGTGTAAACGTCTCGCCTCGGCCTTCTCTCTTTCTTTGGCACAAGCCCCAAGGCCTTTTCTATGATCGTTGCATTAAGGGGCACTTCGATTCTCCTTTCTTGCTCCCCTGTCCTTACTGTGACGGTGCCATAGTTTCTGCTTTTGTCGAAATTCCTCAGAAAATCCGCACACATACTGTAATCCACTGCCTGCCCCACCTTTTGCACGTACTTGTGGAGATGACATCTGTCCACTAAGTCTTTGATCGCGGGTTCCTCCATGATGGCTTCGTCCAGATTCAGTGTGTGCTTGAAAGTGAAGTGACTAAATCCGCGTGTCTCGATGGTGATGCCGAATTTGGTCAGTTCCTCTTCTAAGAATGGTAGTTTGCCTCCTTTGTCTTGTCCTGCCATGGCAGTGACCTGTCAACACACCATGCCAACATTTAATGCCTAACAATCGGCGCATTTCTAATTAGAACTAAGTTTGAGAGAAAAATAGATGGGCTTAAAGTGGGCACACTTGCTTAGAGGCTTGACCATTGCTATTGTTTTATTTTGCAATATTCTTCCATAGAAACTTTCTTAATTATAACAATCTGCTAGCTAGATAACATAACTTTTCATCTTTGCTCTGCTCTTGGTCACCTTGCTCCACCCTCCGTCAGGAATCTTTCAAAGAATCCTTCCTAGGATTAGCACAAGAAGGGTGAGGTAAGCACTTGTTCGCGTGGGTTGACTTACCTAGCCAATAGCCAATCATAGAAGTTTGGATTGTATTCAAGTTGGGCATGACAATCCAGAGTGGATGGTTGGATGGCAACTTGGGAATATAGGTCAAAACATTGTGGAAGAGATCTCCGGTACTGAGGCGACTGGCAACATGTAATTCCTCTTGGGTGAGAAATTTGTAGGGGTGGGCGAGCACATGGTCGTCCAAATGCTGATCGCGAGTGATGGCTAAGACCCTAAATGAGATAGGTGCCACATACATGGGGTCATATTCGATAGTTCTGATTGCCCTGCGTTGCTCAGCATTGGTCATTATGCGACAACCTTTTTTCTCCCATTGGGTCCTTAGCGTAAACCATTGCTGCAAGAATGTGGAAGGTGAGCTTGCCATCTGCGTGAGCTCTTGCAGCTCCTGTTCAGGAGCAGAATGCGGAGGCTTACGATAAGAAGTGATAAGTCTTCTGAGTGCAGCTTGATCCTTCGAGATTTCATTGTTTGCTATCAGTTTGGCAGCAATTTTGGGAACTTTAGTGGTCATAATTTCGTATTCCTTCCAAGTGCATGGTAATGCATGAACATCCGAAGCAAGCGTTTTGTCAAGAAGACCTAGGTCTAGCCTCTCGTAGCTTCTAGCAAATGTAGTGAAAGTTTCATCTAACATTTTAATGCAGGTTATTAAATCGTCCCCAGAAGTTGCGGCAAGGTCCTTAGCCAAAGAGAGGAAAGGTCGTATTGCGTATGAAGGTTTAAGACCCTCTGGTGGGGCTAGTGCAACTGGACTAGATAGTTGTGACTTCCTCATCGGTGTCATGGGTCGAACCTCACAATGGGAAGCAATTTGAGATGTTGTAGGAAGCTCTAGAGGCATGGGGGTTGTACTCGGTTCTAAGTGAGCAGTCATCGTGGTTTGTAAGTTCTCAGGATTAGGTAGGTTTAGTTCCTCGGGCATTTGCTTTGGTCGATAGATGAGCTGAGGCTTGTTAGCAACTGCTGGCCTTGGCCTGTTAATTGTGTTCTGGGTGCCACTTGTGCAAACCTTTTTCGTTAGGGTGAGATTGCTTGTAGATGAGCTTCCTAGCTGGCCTTTTTTAGGCACCCAAATCCAAGGATTGCCCTGGTGGTATCCTTGTGCCCGCAAGAGGTCTTTGGGAATCCAACGTGGCATGGTTGTGCGGCTACAGCAATAGCGCCTAGACTGCCTCTTGGGTCGAGACGGTTGATAATTTGGACGTTTACGATCACATTTGGGTGGTTTACTCGGATGTGGTTTTTGCCGTTTCGGCACCCATAGAAACTTGGACTCTTTGACCTTGTAAGCGCTCTTGGTGGGCGTGGGTCTGGGGTTGAGAATTCGGCACGAGGCCCTAGTTTCTATCTGTTTAGACTCGGGCTGAAGCGTGGTCATAGGGGTTTCTATCGACGGCTTCGTAAAAGTGGGGGAGTTAGGGCAGCCCTTGCTGAAAGTCATCACTATGCGCACATTGCCGATGGCAAGATGTATGTGATTTAGGTTGTAATCCACATTACAGTTGGTTTGTTTCTTGAAAGTGCGACCTAATAGTGATACATTACCAGCGTCCTTAGTGTCAGGCAACACATGGAAGAAGGCCGGTAAACTTTCAAACTCGATGGAAACGACCACCTTGCATTTCCCTATGAGTGGGTAAGCGGTACCCCCAAACGGGGTGAGTTGAGCATTAGTGGGCTGTAGTTGCGGTTGACCAATGCGTGTCCAATGGTCATGTGTTAGGATGTTGTAGTCAGCACCTTCATCAATGAAGGCATCGAAAGGATACACCGCTCCTGCTGCAACTGTGATCCGCAGGTATGCCGGTGCCACTACTTCTTCGTCCTGATCTATCAGGTCAGTTATAGTAGCCATGCAGACGTTCAGTGGGGGTTCTAGCATGGGTGGCTCGTGTAATGGATGTGAAGGAGGATAGTACTTCTTAATGCAGCTGCCATTAAAAAAGCCTATTCCCTCACCGTCAAGTGTCTCCAACTCGACGTTTTCGGTCCTACCGATTACGCGTACCCTGAAAGGCCCTAGCCCTCGAAACTTCATCTTCTGTTTATGTCCTTTTACCGAGTACAGCAAAACAATGTCCCCTTGTTCGAAGTCTTGCTGCGTGACATGCTTGTCAAACCACATCTTTCGTCGAGCCTTTTCACAAATCAGAGAGTGAGTGGCGAGGAGTCGGGTCTCCGTTAAGCGCTCAAGTTCTACTAAGCAGTTGGTCCAAGCCTCTCTCCCCTCCCAACATTCCTGGACTACTAGCCTCAAACTAGGGATAAAGAATTCTACGGGCAAAATGGCTTCAGTTCCGTAAGTCAGCCTAAAGGGTGTCTGTCCTATAGCCATTTTATAAGCTGTGCGATAGGTCCACAAGGCCGCCATTAGCTTGTTATCCCAGTCACTTCTCGAAGTAGACACGACTTTTGTAAGCACATTGACTAGAATTTTGTTTGTGGATTCGGCTTGGCCATTAGCCTGAGGGTAATAGGGAGAAGACTTCCGATGAATTATTAGGAAGGTAGAGAGCAAGTGGGCAATCACTTCATTAATGAAGTGTGTGCCTTGGTCGCTTACAAGTTCGATTGGACAACCAAACCATGAAATGACCTGCTCCCACAAGAATTTTGCGGTGGTCCTAGCATCGTTCTTCCTCGTGGCTCATGCCTCTGCCCATTTCGTTAAATAGTCGGTTGCCACTATGATGTATCGAGCTTGGGAATATTGTGCTGCAGGACTGACAGGCCCAATAAAATCGATGCCCCATTTTTCAAAGGGTTGTCGGGCTATGACAGGGGTCATCTCCATCTTGTCCTTTTGTACAGGCACTTTGGTCCTTTGGCACTCATCGCAGTGCTTTACAAATTTAGCTGCATCGCAGAATAGGGTGGGCCACCATAGCTGGGATTGTAGCACCTTTCGAGCTGTTGTGTCCCCACTAAAATGCCTGCCGGCGATTCCGCCATGTGCTTTGTTTAATGCGTCATGCATCTCGTGCTCACATACACATCTGCGCAATAAACCGTCTTGTCCCATCCTGTAGAGTTGGCCTATCAGTTGGAAGGGCTGAATTTTCAGGATGAGTCTCTTCAGCCTGGCCTTCTCAATGGGTCGCTCTAGTAGTCCATTTTCTAGCACTTGCACTATGTCATCGGCCCAATATGGCGTCAAATCCGCTTTAAACAATTCTCGTTCACTAGACAAGTTAAAAAGATCGGCGTCCGGTAAATCATTAGGCACGCCTTGTCCAGTGGCTTCTCCTGTGGGTATGCGGGACATGTGGTTAGCCATGTAGTGCTGCTTTCCTTTGCATACAACCACAAAGAAGTCAAACTCCAGTAAAAGGAGTAACCATCTAGCTATGCGCCCCGTAGCGCAAGGCTTGTTCACAAGATACAGTAGCGCTTGATGGTCAACGAAGAAGACAAAGGGAGTGGCCAACATGTAATGCCTAAATTTCTTGACCGCAAATACCATGGCCAACCCCTATCTTTTTGTCGTGGAATAGTTCATCTCGGTTCTTGTGAGCTGCCTGCTAGCAAAACTCATCGGGTAATCCAAGTTATGCTCACCAGGCTGGCATAGCACGGCTCCAATAGCGAACTTAGAGGCGTCTATGTGCATATGGAACGTTACGTTCCAATCTGGGGCTCGCAAGATTGGTGCAGTCGTAAGAGCCTTTTTCAATTCTTCATATGCACACTGGCATTCCTCCGTCCACTCAAACACTATCAATAGCTTGTACAAAGGTCTAGCTATTAATGCATAATTTAGCACGAATCGTCAATAGTATCCAGTGTGCCCCAAGAAGCACTGAACTCCCTTGTAGTTGTCGGGTGGCGGTAGGTCAACAATGACTCTGACTTTGGAAAAGTCGGTGGCAATGCCGTTCCTTGACACTACGTGCCCCAAGATGCATCCGTGTTTTACCCAGAACTGGCACTTTAAGGAGTTTAGTGAGAGGTGGTACAGCCTCACCTTTCAAAGACAGCTCGCAATTTCTTCAAGTGTTTGTCCCAACTAGAGTGTAAACATAGGTCATCTACAAACACTTCCAGTTCACGCCTAAGCATGTCTTTAAAGATAGTGCACATTAGGCACTGGAAAGTTGTGGGTGCATTCATTAGCCCAAAAGGCATGACAATGTAGGCGAATACGCCCCATTCCGTGGCAAAGGCAGTCTTGTGCCTGTTGTCGGGGTGCACTTGCACCTGATTGTAGCCCAAGAAGCCATCCAAAAAACTGTAGGCTTCCTTCCCTGCTACCCTCTCCAACATGTGCTCGGTATAAGGTAAAGGATAATTATCCCTTTTTATAGCGGCATTCACTTTTTTGTAGTTTACACACACTCGGATTTTTCCATTTTTCTTCATGACAATCACGATGGGTGACACCCAGTCCGTGTGCTCGATCTCATATATGAAACTTGCCCTCATGAGTTTGTCAATATCCTCCTTCGCTGCATGGGTGTGTTTAGGATTCATGGGGTAAGGTCGTTGTTTAGTTGGCACTGCATCTGGAATCATTGGGATGTTATGAGTCACGACTCTAGGGTCGACTCCCTTAAGTTCAGGCAAACACGTCGATGTACTCTTGCAGGAGCGCAACAAGTTTGCTCTCTTCCTCCTCCGCCAAGTCATCTGCGACGAATACCGGTCTTGGTTTTTCGCCTTTCCCAACCAAGTTAACCTCTTTGACTTTGGCGGGTCCCTCTATCAGTTCACTAGTCTGACCTTGTCTTTTTGCACCTAGCAGGACCACCACTCTGTCACCCTTTTTAAATTTTGTAAACCGTTTGGGTAGATCCTGTGGTTTCCTCTGCCTTTCCACTTCCAAGCCCCTTGCTTGCTTCCTGGCCTCCTCTTTTAGCCTCCTGTGCCTCAGGTGGACTGGCAAGTCTCCCTTGGTCATTTGACCTCAGAGGGTTGCGGTATCTCGGGATCACTCTCGATACTAACTTCCGACTCTGAGTTGAACTCGCATCCTTCACTTGAGGAAGGTGTTTCCCCAGGGGGTCTTAGTTCCGTAGGTGAATTTGTCTTGAGCACTGGGATTACCCATCGTTGTGCTACTCCAGCTTGCTCGTAATCTACGGCTTCTATTCGTTCCAGCCAGGATCTGTCACACTCCATTAGTATGACTCCTTTTTCGTTTCGACTGAGCCCTTCTTTCCTAGGCCTTAAGTCTGCTCTGATTTGCTCTATCGCTTTTCCCTCCGTGTCGTATTCTATCATGTCTACCTCTTCTTCACTCTCTTCTCCCGCAGAGTGATAGTCCTCATACTCCTCATCGTCCGGGTCTTGTTCTTCTGACTGCTCATCATCCCCTAAGCTTCCCTGTTCACTCTCCTTGTCGTTAGTAACTAAAGCCCAGTTATATAACAAGTTCAGGTCATGGACTTTGTTCCATTTCCATTCTGGTTTAGCTAAAAGGTCACATAGAGGCTTTAAGTTAGCGGCCAAATTGCCATTCAATTTATCGGTCAGATACTCTATGATCTCTTGAAGCTCTAGTTTGTTGTTGGGGATGCAAAGCGGCACAACTGGCTCCTCAGTTGGCACAGTGGCGATTTTAGCGGCCTGCTGACGTGGTCCTACCTCATTCGAGAATGGTAGGTCAATGGTTGCCAGCACGTGCATCCAATCCCTCTCATCCTTAGGTCAATGAATATATCTAGCTAGCGATCCATAGGGCTTGGTCGTTTGAGTATCGCCTTTTAACATGGCTGAGATGGTGGCCAGTTCAACAGGCGTCGTCGTCCAAGTGTCCATCTCTACCCTCACTGCACTAGTTCTGTTCCCTAGCAAAATCAATCCATTGCCCCAATCCTCTATGACTCGTGCATTCCTCATCCAAGATCGGCCTAATACTATGTCGTAATCCACTCCCTTCATGACAATGAAGTTTACCGAGAATTGCACACCGGCAATCTTTACCGGCCAATTCTTTAAGACCCCAAATGGTCTTACCTTCATTCCGTTTGCTAGCATGACATTGAATCTGGCGATCTCTACAGGAGGGTTTTCCCATGCCTCTAGGACCGCATGGTGTAGCACACTAATACCGGTGCCTGTGTCTACAATTCCCTTTCGAGTCATGTCTCCTAAGGCTAGGACGGGCAAAACTGTGTGCATTTCAGTGCCTTCCCAAAAAGCATTGATGTGCAAGGACTTAGGATCTACGTGTAGAGTTAGGCTTGGGATCCGTGTAACTGCATCGTGATCTTGCGGATCAGTGCCCGCAAGTTCCGCGTGTCCCTCGATCGAGTCTTTTAACTCCTGCCACAAGGAGTAATTTTGCCTAAGCAGATCCTCCAGGCTTAGAGTTACTAGGGTGGACAGCAAAGTTGTGAGGAGGCTATTGGACCCTTGTCTTCCTTTGAGGCTGGCAGTTCTAGGCCATGCATCTTGTTTGCCCTGGCAAGCTTCCCCCCGGCCTTGCTACTGAGCCGCTTTTAGTGGTGCAGGCATGTTCCCAGCCTATGGTTTTGAGGGTGAGACTGATGTGCTAACACTGGAGAAGTCGTCCATAGGGTCTTCCAATATGGGTTCCACATCTTCAAGGTGCTTTTGGGCATCCTTGACCCACTCCTTGACCTTGGCTATAGCTTCGAGTTGCCGTTTGGGATGGGGGTATTCCCCTACATTGGCACTCCCTAGCTCTGCTGTCTTAGGAGCCGAGGTCTCTGCCTCTATGTCTGTGACCCTCTTCCCCATTACCAGCATGGTCGTTTCCTCGATTTTAAGGGTTATCTTCACATCAGTTCTCTTTTTCCGTCTCCTCCGGCTTTTCTTCCCTATTGAGGTTGCATCAAGGTTACTTGGCCCTGGTAAGGAGATGCCTGCTTGTTTCGTTTGAGCTCGCATCATAGCATGTAGTGGGATGGGCATATCCTCACTACCGAAAGTTTCAACTCCAAAGAGCCCCAAAGGCACCGATGGCATGTTGGCAGCGCTCGTTGATGGCTTCCGCCTAGGACAGTCAGGAAACAAATGTGTGATTCCACACTCTGTGCATCGAAGATCCGCTTTGTCCTTGTTAGCTTGTTCTCACACTGGGCAGCGTGATGAAATGTGGCCTGGGTGGCCGCAAGTCCAGCATGTGACCGGATCCTGGCTTGGCCCTCCAAAGCCTCTGCCTTGTCCTCTTCCTAAGGCCATCACCGGTACTGGCCGATAGTCCATCAGGACTGGGTTGCCCTCCTCGTCGTAGGATACATAAGGATTGACATATGCCTCTTCCTCATTAGGCTCCTCCACAAAGTGAACAGGAGCATCGCTAGGTGGGTGAGTCACAAAAGGCCCTAGTGGCCTAGCTATACCAGTTGGGTTCATCTCTAGCCTAGGCACGACAGGTCTTGGGTCAATTGGTGCTGGAAGAGCTAACTGGGTTCCCCTTCCAAAGAAATTAGGTGGCCTATTACCTAAGTATGGAGGGTTGTACTGTTGCATATATGGGAGTCTCCTCGGCATTCTGCAATGCGCTGCATCATGTCCAAATCTACCGCAATTTGAGCACGGCCGAGATCTAGGATCTTGGCACTCCACTGGGAGGTGATTGCCACCGCAGTACACACATTGTACATGTGACCTCACAGGCTTTCTAACAAGCTCTTGCAATCGCGCAATTTCCAGTCTCATCTCTGCCATCCCTTGGTCGTGGTATACACTCTTTTCCTTGTCCTACGTGCTAGCAGTTACTTTTTCCCCTAAGATGGCTGATCTCTCAAGGTCCCTCTGGCTCACAATATCTGGGTTGGTAATCCTCATGCTACATTCCGTGAGTTGATCATCTACGCATATTGCCTCCTCGAAGACTCAAGCTAGCATGTCTCATTGTAAGGTGGAGTTACTGGCCAAAGCCTTGTAGAGCTCCTCACTTCGAATCCCATTCATGAACACTGTAGACACTGCCCTCTCGGTGGGTCGCTCATTGGCAGGGATTCTCTTATAGAGACTACGTACCTGGGTAACGCAATCCCTAACGTCCTCCTTCTCCCTTTGACTGATATTCATCAACCTAACAATGAGGTTGTCCGAGTACCCTGCCTCTGAAAACCTCTTGACAAAGAGGCCCTTAAGACGAGCGAAGTTTGTATGCTCGACGTCATCCAGACTAGAGTACCAGGTCCTCCCCTTGTCGCCTAAGCACATGCCGAAAGCTTGAGCTCGCTGCACAGGGTCAGTAAGACCGTTCGCCTCACATACTTGCTCGAACTGCTCCATGAAGCTGTATGGGTCACTGCTAGGTTTGTATCGAGCTAGTTGTTTTGCTACTATGGGGATTCTAGCCTACCCTTTAGCTCCTTGAGTGACTCCCAATCCTGACAGTAGTGCGGTGGCTAGGGTAGTAGCACTTTGCTCCACGGATGTATTGTCCATGAGTCGCTTTGGCACCAGTTCACTCAACGTCATGCCAGCCTCTGTTTCCCGTTCCCTCTCTACATTCGGTCCGGACTTGGCTGCCCCAACTAGGTCTAGTACTCGTCTACCTAGCCTCGTACATATCCACATCCTGCTGCAACCTTCTAGCCCTCTGCTCATGGTTGTAGGCAATTATGCCTTCCAATGCTCTCTTGATAGCTCTTCTCTCTTCTTCCAGGTTAGCCACCACTTCCTCTACAGGTCTACCTTGGATCTCAGTCCTGGTGAGTAGATCATAGTCATGTACCAATTCCTGGACCGAAGTTGGAAATTCTCCTAAATCTAATTGGTCTTCCCCTTGATCGCCTGTTGATCCCGACATTGTTTCTACTTCTAGCTCCACGAGGTTGTCGATGAGTCCAATTAGCTCCCCGGTAGCTTCCACTCCTCTATCTTGCTGTTTCCCGTGTCTTTGTGTTTTCTCTAGGTACTACTAGTAGGGCGCTCAGGCACCTATCTAAGTCTTGGGGTCTCCTCCTACTTGTGGGTTCCTTAATGTTATTAGGTATCCAAATGTGTTCCTTGTTATTTGAAAGCAGCGTCGATCCTTGCTCACACGCTGTGCTTAGTGCTTTCGTGGTGCTTGGTACAAAAACAGGCTTTTCTCTTTTCTTACTGTGCAGGTTAAGTGGAGCACAAAAGTTAAATGCCGATGCAAAAAGAGTTAAATGCAAACTCCACCTTGTTTCTACCCACGTTCTGAGCCTAATTTGAGTCTTCAACTCGGTTCCCGGTTATTCTATGGTCCTTTCGCACTCTGAGTTCCATAAATCTCCGAGATTCTAATGGCCAAATTGGGTTATGGGGGTGTTCAGGGTTGCGTCCTGGGGTCAAGTCTGTGGTCAGGTCAGCAAAAGATCCTTATCTTTGTGTTCTGGCAAGATGGTCCGATTCTGGGAATCGGACCGGGATGGTCCAACTCTGAGATTCGGACGGTCCGATTCTGGCAATCGGACCAGTATGGTCCGACTCTAACAGTCGAATGGGGATTGGTCTGATTCTGGACTGGTCCGAGTAGGACAGGGGTGGGTCTGATTTCTTCGAGCGGAAGAGGTGCTTGATCAGACAGGATGGTCCGAGTGGTTCGATTGGACAAGATGATCCGATCGGACAGTTGAGTGTCCAATTATAAGGGATAGTCTGAGTACCATGTGGCACATCCGATCGGGCTGGTCCGATTTTGGTAATTGGACCAGACTGGTCCGACTCACTCTCAATCGAACGGTCCGATTCTAGAAGTCGGATGGTCTGATTCCAGAACTCGGGTGGTCCGATTCTAGGAATCGGACTGTAGGTTGGTCCGGCGCAGTCGGCGGGCGCGATTCCGGCGCGTTTGAATCCTCCTTATTGTCTGCTGCACTCAATCATCACAAAACATCCCATAACCGATCAGAGTGCTACTGGAATTCACTAGATTCACCTGAAGTAGCACGAATCGAGTGCACCTAGAATCGGGGTTGCGTTTCCTCGTCCTGTGAACCAGAAACTCTCTCTCTCTCTCTCTCACAAACAGAGCCAACTAAGAAAATGAGGTCTGTCCTGGCCTCCCATGCCTCTTAAGGCTCTTTCCCAGCACTGCAACACCTTACAACCAGTTCCCTGTCCCTGTTTCCCCCCTTGAGTCTGCTCCCTTGTTTTCCTGTTTCCAGCAGCAGCCAGAACCTCTGTTTTCTCTGGTTTTACTCTAATCTAACCTCAATCTAGTGCAGCCAATATGAAAAACAGAAATGCAGAATAGTAGTCCTAATCTAATGCTTCCAACAAACCCAAATACTTACCTGTTCCTCAGATTAAAACCTCCTAAGTCTCCTAGTCATCTCGAGCACTGGTTCAAGCTGCAAACCCTACTTCCATGCTCATGCGTGCGGCGCTCAAAGCTTGATTCCACATGTCCCGACAACGAAACCAAAATGTGGGAGCTCTTCAAGCTCTTCCCCGAGACCTACGGACCACTTATTGCTCAAGTGTTTCGAACCGAGCAGCCATGGCTACGTCTCACATAGCCGTCGCGCAATGCCTACCTTACGGGTGTAGTGAGCTTACCTTGATGCTCGATCGAGTACCTTCCTCTCTCTTGCACCCCTGCAGTTCCATGATCCTTGAGGCAAGCTCAAGCAACCTCAATCCCTCTCCCATTAGCTTCATCCTCCATAGCCACGTACGAGACAAGAGAAGAGAGGAGAGGAGGAGAAGATGAAGAGAGAAGATGGAGAGCTTCTTCTCCAAGATCCCTCACCCTCACACGATCACTACCTCACTCCCTCACACTCTCTCAATCCCTCTCTCAAGCACAAGCAAGGAGGCAAGAAGGCAAGAACAAGAAGAAGAAGAAGAAGAGAGCTACTTTTGGCCACACACACAAGAATGAGCTTCTCATTCACTTTTCAACTTTATGTACAAAACCCTAAATCCCTTTTGGGCGGTCATCCCCTTTTCCCTTTTTTACATGGCCGGTAGCCTAGGCCCCCTTTTCCCATTGTCCTTCTATCTTCCTAGCTTCCTTTCCACTGCCCATCTACATTTACAAATTGCACGGGTGAGAGCCCGGCGCTCTTTTACAAGATTTCAAGGTGCGCCTTTTCCATTTTAAAATGCGTCTTTCCCCTTCAGCATTTGCCTTGGACTTTTAAGGTTGCCCTTGCGCTTTTGGTCTTTTTTCCTCTTCTTTCTTCAGTCGGGCTACCTTTTTCCGCCTTTGCCCTGCGTCTTTTCCGCTTTCTTTTGCTTTCTTCGCGTTGGGGTTAACACAATTCAACTTACTTTAATGAGATTGTGGGGCTTGATTGAGTTATGTCTATCCTCTCTAGATGCTATTTGGATGCAATTGTTGCCTAGTGGGCTGATTTGATTCATACTTTGAGCTAGCACCTATCTTTGTCATGTTGTTGTCAATGATGTATTCATCCTTCTTGGCTATGTATTGAGCTCATTTTCACTTGCTCAGTCAATTGTGTATCTGGAAATTCTTTTTCGTTATCTTGAGAACTACAATATACATGACACTTATGCCTATTGGATGTATCTCTCACACACACATTGGTTTGATAATTCCTGATACCAGTTGCATGCTCAATGTGACTGGTTTGTATATATCCCTCTTCTTGGAGGCTATACCTGGCAATTATAGGTTAGATTTTATCGATTGATTGCTCACACTTGGCTTTGGGTGCGAGTTCTATCATTATTTTCAATTTGATGTAATTGCAAGTTTATGCATAATTTATGAGGGTAGATTCCTTGACATTGGCAGTTAATGGACAACTCTACTCTTTGCATTTTTTTTCTCTATTAGACACTGACTAGTTTTGCTTTTGGATTATAGCATCCTATTCATCTTTGATTGAATTTTCATTTCTTGGATTATGTCTAGTGGGTCGAACGACAATGCTATCTTCTATATTGAGGGGTTAGATTGGCACCAACTATAGCTATTGGAAGGCACAAATTTTGTAGGTTCTAATGCAAAAAATTACAGATTAAGTCATGGAGACATGAGGATGTAAAGCCCAAATACTTTGATGCAAAGGATTGAACCAAATTGGATGAGTTATGTAAATCTTGAATCATTTTGACACTCTCTAAGCAGGTCTACTTTAATATTGTCTTTGATGAGCAAAGCACCTGGCAATTATGAGATAAGATTCGTGATGTCTATGAAAAGCAGAGCCATGCCTCTTAAAAACATTGGCTAAAGCAACTCATGGACCTTTGTATGAAGTAGGGGACTTTCATGTCTTTCCACTTATATGAGTTTCATTCTATTTTTAGTCACTTATCTTTGCAAGGGATTGAATCTAACGACAATCTTCCTCCCTTGCTCTTGCCACTTATATTGTCTTAGTCCTGGGACACATTTCCTACTACTATGTGTGCAAATATGCTATTGATGGGCTGAAATTGTAGGATGTAGAGGGTGCACTCTTGATTGAAGAGGTTAACTAAAAGAATATAGATGCTTCTCACACCTCTCATGCTTTGATAGTCAAAGCAAATAATGGTAGGAGCAGTAATGATGACTGCCATGAGAGAGACTCTTAGGACTCCCATTTTCAGTCATGTGGACAATCTCACAGGAAGTCCTATGGTTGTAAGTCTACATTAACTTGTCACTATTGTGGGAAGCAGGGTCATATTCAGCCACAATGCGATAAAATGCATGATGACAAAAGCACAAGGAAAAGCAAAAGGTAAAGTGCAAGAAAAGAATGATGATCACAACATTGTCCCTAACAAGTTTAACATCAAGATTGAAGAGATTAATATCATGCAGACTGATTCTAATGATGCCTACATACTTGTAGCTTTTTCTCTTGATGTTTTGTAGTTGATTAATACCTCATCCATCTATCCTTAGTATTGGTTGATAGATTCAGGGGCTTCATTTCATATTACCCCTCATCAAGAATGGTTCCACTCCTACTACAACATGGCAGGATCTATTAGATTGGTAATGACTTAGCCTTGGATATTGTTGGTGTTGCAGATGTCTAGCTACAATTACCTTTAGGAAATATGTTTACTTTGCATTATGTATATCATGTTCCAACTTTGACTAAAAGCCTACTTTCGACTGGACAATTGGATTTCCTAGGTTGCTTACTTGTATCTAGGTCTATTGACCATATTTTAGCAGTGGGTTGTATTACCACATGCATTGTTGTTATACCATCATTACCTTAGGCACATGTTATTAAAAGGAATGAAAATGCTTACTTTTTTGCAATATCTTTTGTCTGTTGACTATAAGTATTTTGATTCTTGTGACCATTATCTTTATGCTAGGAAAATCTACAGTTTGCATAAGAAGTCCGCATTACGTGCATGAGTGAGCCTCTAGCTCTTGTTTATTTTGATGTTTGTGAATCTATGTGTAAGTCTTTAGGTGAAGCAAAATATTTCATTACTTTCATTGATGACTACTTGTATTTGGTCTAGGCATATACCATAAAGCACAAATTGCAAGTCTTGGCTACATTTCAATGTTGACTTACTTTTATTGAAAACCATTCTAGATATAGGATAAAATTTCTACAATGTGACAATGGAGGAGAGTAGAATCTAAAGTTTATGAACATTTTTGTGATGAGAGGAATATTAAGCATTAGTTGACGACTTTATGCACTCTCCACACCAAAATGGTATGGCTGAGCATATGAATAAGATGATTTAGAAGCGAGTTTGTAGTATGCCTAGCTAGGTAGGCTTACTGTCGCAACACTTTTGGGTTGAGGTTGTTACTACTACCATACATTTGATTAATCACTTCCTACGTACTTCTCTTGACTATCAGGTTGGAGAGGAGATAAGGTTTGCAAAACCTCCATCATATGCTCATTTGCGTATCTTTATTTGAGAGACTTTCTACCACATTCCCAATAATAAGTGTAATAAGTTGGATCCTTAGCCCATGAAATGCATATTTCGTGGTTATGGAGACGTGGGTAAGATGAGCTATCACCTATGGGATCCACATGCTCAAAATATCATTTATAACCATGATGTTATTTTCCATGAGAAGAAAATACATAAGCAACCTGAGTATATTGTTGAGGTACACAAGGTGATATTTCAAGAGAAGCCTCATGTTATTATATAGCTAGCTAGATATAGCCTGCAACAGTTGATGCTTTAGTGGCCCAAGGCTATGCTGTTAGACAAGAGGTACAAGCCCCACTTGTAGTCAAGATGACTACCCTATGGTTGGTATTGGCTTTGGTTGCACAACTAGATCTAGACCGCTATTATATGGATATCAAGTTGAATTTCTTACATGGGGACTTGTAGTATGAGATTTATATGCAATATTCTAAGGGCTTTGAGGAAATAGGCAAGGAACACTTATCATGTGAATTGAGAAAGAGTATTTATGGCCTTAAGCATGCACTAGGGAATGGTATCATGAGTTTCATGCTTTCATGTACTCACAGGAATATAACTACAGCAATATGGATCCGTGTTAATATATGAAGAAGGCTCATGATGGCAACCTTTTGATTTTGGTACTCTTTGTCGATGATATGTTGATTTCTACGTGTGCTCAGGATGAGCTAGATGCCTTGAAAGGTTATCTCAAGAAGAGATTTGATATTGAGTACATGGGACAAGCCTCACATATTCTTGGGATGCACATCACACATGCAATCATGTTCAAAGATAGAGGAAGAGATAGACAAAGGCATGTTGCTGCAACAGAGAGAAATGTACTCTCATTGTTTCATTATTCAACCATCATTCTCAACTGAGTAACTCAACCAAGATCTAATTCACACATATAGAATGAACTAGGCCACTAATTGATAGTACCACTAACTGCGGTGGTGTCTCACTATCTTAATTATTACAATACACATGAATGGTAACATCTAGGACAATATCCATCTAGATAAGGGCAGTCATGTCAGTGATACCAATGATCTTGATATATCAACACTCGCCCTCAATTGTTGTACTCCAAGTATCTCTTTGAAGTGAACAAACTTATCTCTACCAAGTGTAGAGGCAATCAACTGCCAAGACCCACAGACCGCTTATTGCTTCAAGTGTTCCAAGCCAAGCACTAATGGCTATCTCTCACATAGCCGATGCGCTATCCATCTCTACGGGTGTAGTGAGCTTACCTCCATACCCGATCGAGTTACCTCCTCTCTCGAGCACTTCGGTAGCTCTACGATCCAAGTCCAAGCTTCAAGCGAACTCCATCCTCAAGCTCCACTCTCCAAGCTCCATTCCCATGAGGAAGAGAAGAGAAGAGAAGAGAAGAGAAGAGAAGAGGAGAGGAGAGGAAAGGAGAGGAGAGGAGAGAAGAAGATGGAGACATTCTCCTCCCCGGTCCCTCACCCTCACACACTCACTCCCTCGCACTCTCACACTCCCTCTCTCAAGCACAAGCTCGAGCAAGCAAGAAGAAGAAGAGGAGAGCCACTTTTGGCCACACATAAGAATGAGCTTCTCATTCACTTTTCAACTTTATATACAAAACCCTAAATCCCTTTTGGGCAGCCATTCCCTTATCCCCTTTTTTACATGGTCGGCCGTGGCCTAGGCCCTTTTTCCATTGTTCTCCTATCTTCCTAACTTCCTTCCTACCACCCATCTACCTTTATAAATTGCATAGGTGGGATCCCGACGCTCTTAAATTAAATCATGATGCGCCTTGCACTCTTTTCCAAAAGTATTGATTTGTGCATTTCCTTGTGTACCTTTCTCCTTGATTTGGGACTTTTTTATGCTTCTTGTGTTTCCATATTTTTCTTGGCGCACCGTTGTCTTTCGTTCCACTTTTGCATTGGCCCTTGTCTTTTGCTTTAGAATTTTCAACTTTTCCACATTGTTCATCTGAGGGTTAATGCTACCCCCTCCTAGATGAGTGCCAGTCCCATGGCACTCTCACTGTCATAGATAGCAGGCTTTGGCATGCACTGAAGATGTGGGTGAAAGGGACTGCTATGTTTGGCCTTGGAGGAGTTTTATTGGTCGTGCAGATGAAGGTGGTTGGTGGCACTTTGTTGGCCTACTTGGTTGGTGATAGGGTTGTTGAAGTTGGGGAGAGGTATTTGTTGGGAGTTGCATTCATGAGTTGGCACATGTGTTGATGTTCGGGGAATTCTGGGGTGGGAGATGATTTGTTGGTGGGTGGCTTACAGGATGATGAAGGATAAGAATTTAGAGTGGCGTGTTGATGAAGAGTTGACGATACTTTCATTGGGGTCTGCAATACCTGCAATTGAAAAGCTTTATATGTGGTCTCTCCCTGGGGGTAGTGCTAATCTTCTTATCATGCACAAGATGTAGTTTGATTAGTTTGGGAGACAGGTCGAAGCTGAGAGTATTGTCCTGCACTTGAGGACCCAAATTGCATATATATTGTGGTGCAAATATTATGTGAGTGCTCGTACATCCTTAGATATTACATTCTTAGAAGACCGCTGGTCTGGTTCCTCGTAGTAACATGTGGATGAAGCAAAGTTGTCAATATTGAGGAGAACTACCCATGAAGGTGTATGAGACATCCTTTGTGTTGTAACAACATGATGTAGCATAATTGAACACATTGACCCCTAGATTTTGGTAGTTGGTAGCTACTAGGCTTGCTTAACAAGTACGGTGTACTTTTCATGGGCGTTCATGTGTTGCTTACCCCGATTGATTGCAATGGTACGGAAGTGGAATGTAGAAAAGAAATCATACAAGTGGGTCATCAGGGTGATAGGTTTAACCATAGGAGAGACAAGCTCCTTAGGTGTGTCCTACCTTTGATGTGCCCTAAAAAATTGTGGGGGATGTGGAAAGGGGCTAGGGGATTAGGGACGGAGCCAGCCAATCAAGGTCACTAGACGCACCCAATTTGAGGACCCCTGGGTGTTGTGCTGTGATTATGAGTGCTTTTTTCTTTTTGTTTTGTTGTTTTTTTATTTCTTTTATTTGATTGTTCTTTCTTTTTGTTTTCTCCTCTCTTTGTTTTTTGAAAATAAACCATTGCGATACGTTGAGGCCATCAATCTTTCATTGGGTTGGGAAAATGGAGAGATTCAAAGGCTGTGAAGATGGATATTACAATGTCGATTGTGTTACTAGCCTTGTTGTGAGAGGAACAGTTGCGGAGATGGGGAGATACACGCGAGATTTCACAAAACCTCTTTGTAACATGCAACATTGATACAATTGAGGTAACAACTACCGTGAGCCAATTGTAGAGTGTGACCCAGAAAGAGGGAGTAGCCAATGACTATACTTTGGGCCGTGCGATGTGAGCAATCTGCAAGGGTGATTCTCGCTTTCGACAATGAGGCTTCCGTTATGGCTCTTTGTTCTTTGTATTTCTATTACTTTTTCTGTGATGGCTCCATGTGGATTTGGTGGTCTTCTGGCATCTTGAACATTGAATGCTTTTGTATAGAGACTTGTGCATCATGTATCCACTCGACAACTCGTGAGGGTATGTGCAAATCATTTGTTCAATTATAGTGAACAGGTGAAACACAAAGAGACATCACTCATCAGAATCCCATGGTGTTGACTTAGATGCATATTACATGTGCTTGATTTTTGTTAAAGTCCCAAAATATATTAAAAATAGATATAGAAAGTTTACACAATTGGAGAGTTTGTCCCTTCTAACCATTTAATGACAAAAAGTTGTGGCCAGAGAGCATTTGGTAAGCATTTTGTACAAAACAAGGGTTATCCTATTTGTATGAAGTGGGGCAAGTTTGGGTGATGAGGCAATGGGAGTGTTGCTGGTGAGGGGCTCCTATCAGGCTGTGTAGGGGAGATATTGGTTGGGATCCAGATGATGTAGTCCTTGCCTGCTACCATTTCAAGAATGCTTTTAAACAATTCATCGAATTCCCTCTTGTTCTTCGCTTCCTTCTCTTCCTTTGAGCACCTGGTGCCTGAGCGTCTGGTGAGGGCCTGCATGGCCAGGGTTGCCACCCCTAGGTGTTCCCTTGAGCCTTTGTTCTCCTAGCCAAAGAAAATTTTGGCATGTGTCCGGGGCGGTGTTGCTCAAGGCCTCTTTTCAGTGCATACCTCTTAAGGGTAGGCACATAGCACTTTGGCAGAGGAGCTTGTGTCGTATGCTCCCTCCAACAACAGATAGCTTCCTTGCAGGCTAGCTACACTGGGTGCTCCATGACGACTACTGTGGAGGAACCTGCAAGAAGTGAACCAAGGGTTAGGCGCCCTGAGGCAAGATGGAATTATTTACATGAAAGGTATTAACCAGTAGATCATTAAATGCATAGTAGTCGTTGTAGAGGGAGGGCCCCCTTGATGATGTTAGTCCTACCTCAATTGCGGGGCGTATTCCAGCCAGTAGCAAATCCTTGCTCACTCATAGTTGCACGGACTAGTTGAGATGGAATGGGGTAGGGCTCATCCTCGGAAGGATGGAGTGAAAATGAGAAAAGCTTATAGAATGGGATGGTGCCCCATGTATGCCCTCAGAGGCATTGGTTAGGGGTTCCCATGGATGCCATGAGGATTACATGCCCTCTACCTGAAGACGGGATCGGTCACACGACTCCTAGATATGTGGCGAGAAGAGGACCTTAGTAGCTCATCTTGTCAAACCCAACTTTTCTCCCTGCACTTGAATATCATTGCTTGTGTGTGTTGGCACTATCTATACACAGTTACAAAATTCATTGTTTATTTATATACATATTCATGGGCCCATGTCACTTTGTGAGGATAAAAACCAATTGTATAACTTAGAATTGTACTAGAGTGTGGCGCACGCATCCAATACTTGCGGCAACCTACCTAATAACAACAAGTATTTTGCAACATCAAGAGGCATGGCACCTTGTCCAAGTCTACTCACAACATATAGCTCCTCCTTAGTGAGAAGCTTATCAGCCAAAGGGCTCTCTTGGCTAGTTCTGGCTAAGTCCATACACCAAATGGCAGTTAGTACTCGGAAGGAAGTTGGTGCCACATAGGTTGGGTCTCTTCAAGACCGCCCTTTGGCCAATCGCTCCTCTGAGACCATCATAATCTAGGCTCCTAGTTTGGCCATTGTAATGTGTTTTTTAAACCAACGTTCTTCGAATTGACTTTGACCCTTTGATTATTGCTTAAGTTGCTCCATCTCTAAGAGATTTGGTTGGCAAAGCTCTTCGTTGAATGCCAAAGTTAAGTGCAGTTTGTTGGCCTCCTCATCAGAGATGAGTTGCATGCATTCATGTAGGAGCTTGTCATAGTGTTCATTAAGATATTCTCGCTCCTCCCAGGATAGGGAAAATGGCAAGTATTCCTCAAGCTATTCCTTAGGGAATGTATCCATGTTTGTGAGGATGTAGACACTGTTACGCAAGCGGTGATCGAGAGCAAGCCTCACTCACAACCCGATAATGAGACGTTAAGGAGTGCCAGTTGGGGTAATTGACTTTGTTGAATGCACAACACAATTTGAAAAATTCAAATATTCGATTATACACCACAAGCCACATATAAAAACAAGACAAAACACAATGCCTCTTAAAGCTCAAAACAAATAAAAACCCGAATGTGGATAGAGCATCATACAACCACAACACAACGAAAATACCAACAATTCAAAAAAAAACCAAGTGAGATATATTTTCTTACCTTAACAACCTTGAGCCGATACTTAATGCTTTGATACCCAAAAGCTCTGACCTTCAAATAAGCATGACAAGAGCTCACTCTAGCATGCGACCCTCCACTCTCCTCTCTCACAAAATACAATTGTAATCAAGGGGGAAGGCCCTTAACTCTCCATTATCATCTCTTTATATAGTTTTCTATCCACACTCACACACATTAGGCTTTTTGCTTTCAGTTTTTGGCTTTTGCTTTTCTACTGCTTTTCACTATTTTCGTTTTTTCTGCTTTATGCATGTTCACAACTTGTTTGGATTATAACTTCATCATTTGAACTCCGAATATAGTTGTTCGGGTACTCAAAACGATCGGAACACAACTGGTCAACAAGCCAACGTGGGCAGAATTACGAAAATCCATCAAAATCGGGCAAAAATACTAATTTTTATAAATCACATTATTTTTTCTCAATCTTTTATCTTGGACGACTTATTCCCTTCCTTGGCCTATTGTTCTTGTGATTGTATACACTTTCAGCACACATGTCCTCTTTTTCTTCAAGAAATACTCGCTGACGATGTAAAGCGTATGATCTTTTCCTTTGATCCTTGAGTCTTCAAAATGAATATTCTCTGGATATGAACCTGTTTTTTTAATGCAATGTGTCCTAGCAGGAGTATGGTTTTTTGAAATGAACTATATGCCCAATGATTCATGATTTGGAATAATATGCAATTGATCGAATCCATGACATGCTACCATTCAAACAATGCTTACACAAAAAATATGGATGCATTGGAAGAATTGTGCCTAGCCTATCTAGATGTGCTAGTGCGTCATGCAAAATGCAAACAAAATTTCTTGATTAATTTAAAATTCCTTATCCTCACCTCTCAACTCTCTTCAAAAAGATATGATATACTCCGCTCCACCCATCCATAATCTCACAATCACTCAAGAAATAATGGTCCTCAAGATGTTGACCAAATATGAACAACCCATCTCACAACTGGTGGCATCCTTCATGACCCTCTAACTCATCCAACCTCCTTACACACTGGACCAGAGGTTCCTAACTTTGTGATAAGCATCCCAAATATCGTGCATGTAAGAAATATGCTTGCTCAATGACAGGTGCTCTCTCATGTGCGTGTGCATCTAAAAATTACTGCATATAGTTGCAATGGACCTCATGCCATGCTAGTGCCCAATGATGGTGCAAAACATGCATATTTCCAACCCATGGCATGGAAGTGTTTGATAATAATAGGAGACGACCCCCGAGTGTAGTGCATCAACAAGTGCAACGTGAAGTGCTCGTGAACCCATTATTCCCTGTGATGTGCAAGAGTCTTGACAAGATAACATGCCTAGCTCCTCAATGTTCTATAGCTATTGGCGTCCTATTCAAAAAAATACCAAGCTCGACCAAGGCTATCAAGTTTCACACTCAACAAACCAAACAAATTGACAGAAAAAAATCCTATGCTAGACAAACACAAGAAATCAAATTACAAAACAACAAAACAAACTATCACGCAAGTAACTAAGCTAGCAGAAATCAAACCTAACTACAATTTGACTAGGGCTTTTCAGTTTTCAGAAAAACACTTGACAATGCGTGTGAATACTTTGAGTTTAGCATCCAACTCAGTTAAGCATTCTGTGGCACTTCTATATTCTGTGAAGGCTTGCTTGGTTGCTATCTCATGCAAGGTTCTAGGAGTTTCCCTAGGCTCTAGTGTAGCTGGGGGCTCGGGCCTAGATGAGTGAGATTGGTCAATGATAGGATTGCTTATGTCCTTGGGGTTTTCATGTTTCTCCTGAGGTTTTGCTGCTATTGTGTCATGGTTCTCCTCGGATGTGATTGGTCTAGTTTTGTCACTCTGTCGTGACAATGTGGTATCCACTGTTGATTGGTCAATGTAAGTTTTGTTGTTGGTGGATTGAGTGTCGCAAGCAACCGTTGATGGTAATGGTTGCTTTGACTCATCAAAACACACCGATATGTCCAAGGTTTCACCAATGTTAGGAGAGATGGCCATGGGTTCCTTAGCGGGTAGGCTCATCACTTTCTTCTCAAGCCCTTCTATGCTCTTGATCTCTGTCTTCTTAGTGTCCCCAGCTACTTGCAACTGCTATTGTTTTTGTTGTTTTCCCCTCTTTTTCTTGGTTAGTGAAGGTGTATCCCTTAAAGACTCATGACCTTGAACTAAGTCAGCCATTGATATGCTTGGTTGTGGGCCTCATCTTTCTCTTTCTCTGATGTTTCCTCATGGGACGTAGCTACGACCTGCTGGACATCCTTGCTAGGTTGATTGGTCAAATGCGTCATCTCCTTGGCCACATCTTTGAGAGGTTTCTCCTCAAGCCTAGGCTTGAGGTGCTTCGATAGTGCTAGAGGTGTCAAGGATGTTGATTGCGACACCTCTTCCATGGGTTAATTGCTAAGGACACATTCTACAAGAGGCATCATCATGGTCAAAGGTTGTGACTGCTGTGATTCCTGATTGGAGGTATTAGCGGCTAGTTCAATGGACTATCTACTATTGGTAGACTGCAGTATCAAGTCATTAAGCAGGTTAGAAGTGGCCATGTCCTTTGTTGCCCTTTGTGCATTTGTTTGTGCAGAGCTAGCCACTATGGATTGCGCAGGCAAATCCTTAGGCTGAGAGCTAAGGGTGGTGTCATGTCCCACCTCTTGGACATTTGGAAGCTTAGATGGAGATAGGGATTGGAATTGAGAAGCCGCTCTTGATGACCGATATTGTGCTCCTTGTTTTTGTTTAGAAAAAGAGGGTATAGGAGATTTGGGTCCCTAGGTGGACTTGGCACTGGTGGTGGCTGAGAGATTTGCTCGTGGGGTTGTTAAATGATTTTGCCAGTTGCTTTGTTGACCAATCAACCTACCATGAGCAATGTTGCACTTAAGCCGCTCATTATTCTTTTGGAAAATCGAAGGCTCCTTGGACACTAATGGCCTTTGTGTACACTTGACAGATACATATGATATGTGCTTATTAAGCATGCTAGACTGAGGATCTACCCTTCGAATAGTCTCATTTGGTTTGTTGATTTCACTCGTGAGGGACTCAATCACTCCAATGTTTTTGACTCGAAATTTGGTTTTTTGTTTAGATTTCCTCCTGCATTTTTTTGCTCTTGATATGTCTTAGCCTTTGGCTGACATAGGTGGTTTAGCAGTTGGTTTGGTACCCAAATCCATCAATTACCTATGTAATACCCTTGAGCATGAAGCGACACTTTGGATATCCATCTCGGCATTGTGCTGGCTCTCCATCGATACCTTTGTCTATAAGGCTTGGGCTTCTTTTGGGGTCTTTTACGATATTTGTAAGTCCAAAGCCCATCCTTGGCATTGCCTCCTAACCTTCTTGTTTCGAGTATGGCCTCACTCACCAGTTTTCTTGTTCAACTTGCACTTGTGCCAACTCTTTCAACAAGTCCTTGCTCTCATTACCAGGCTTACCTAGTATGTTAGAATGTTCCTTGTCTTTACCTCGAGGCTTGATGAGGTCACCTTTACTCAAGGTTGTGATTATCCTCACCCCTGGTAGTAGTGCCAAGTGTATCCTCTGTGCTACATAATCAACCTCACACTTCATTGCCCTTTTGAAGGGTCGTCCTATGAGGGTTTCCTTTCCACAACTAGTACTATTTGGAGGAACATGGAACATGATAGGCAAGCTTTCAGTTTCAATAGTTACAAAGATTTTGCACTTTCCTATGAGTGCTTGTGGTGGGTGTCCCCCATATGGACTAAGAGTTGCATTAGTTGGTGTGAGCTCTAGTTGGCCTAGCAGAGTCCATGCTTCATAGGTCAAGATATTACAATCTGCCCCTTCATTGATGAGAGCATCGGCACTATGCTCTCTTTTTGTGGTGAGTTTGACCCTAAGATAAGCAGGTGGCACTATGTCTTCATCTTCCAGATATTGGCTTGTAAATTTGAGCCTTCTGATGCATGCCCTTGAGTCCCCAACTACACAGCTAGATTTGAGTTCTCTACTAATATATTGGGTTGTTTGTGCAGTCCGTTCAAGGTGTATCCATCTTCAGAACTATCATGTCTAGTCATCCTCGTAGTTGTCGCTTGAGGTTGTTGCAGTTTACTTTGACTAGATGCAGTCCGAATGCAACCTATACATGTTTGTGTGGTGTGGCCTTTTGGCCCTTGTTGGCTAGATTAGCCCATTTAGGTTCTATGATTTCTTGTTGCGTCGTTTTACTCATTTTAGGTTTGTTTCGGGGTCTATGATTCCACTGGCTATCGTTAAGGCGATGATTCTCTCAACCACCTACTGAAACTACTAAGCGGCTCCGTCTTGCGAATTCTCCTATTCCTTGCGCCAGAATCAAGTTCTGGGCTTCAAAGTAGCTCACAAAGGTTTGCACGGTTGAGATCTAGTTGGGTCTAGTGCAATCTTCTAAAAAATTTGCAAGACTTTGACTCGTTGGCCCAACTTGTCCGAATTGTAGGGGTTGAGTGGTGGACTCAAGGGCCAAGGGCCGAATTGGAAGAATGGCCAAATTTACAACTCAGACGGCCGAATGGATGTGGCCAAGAGCCGAGTCAGGTCGATGGACCAAGTTGATCGTTCGGATGGGCCGAGTTGGTTTGGGTCTCATTGACATATTTGTGTTAGTGGATACAAAACCATGATTGTGTAGTCATCCTATCAAAGGACTAATAGTAGAAAAACCATAATCTATAGGTCCACTCACTGTAGTAGTAACAAAATGGTGATTCTCAACATTAGTAGAGCTAACCGGTCCATTAGAAACCACTCCATTTGAACCACCATACCATGATGCCAACTTATCAAACACTACATCCTTGCTAATCAAAATCTCACAAGTAGATGGGTTATAGTACTTATAAGCCTTTCTATCTTGTGCATATCCAAGAAAGACACTCTTTAAAGCATTTGGGTCTAACTTTCTTCTCTTTTCATTAGGCACATGTACATAAGCAATGCAACCAAATACTTTAAGGTGATTGATATTGCACTTGTGACCATATAATTTCTCGTAAGGTGTGAGATCATGAATCCCAACTATAGGTGTTTTGTTCAATACATAACTATAGTAAAACCACTCCTTGAATCCAATAACCATTTGGTAAGTTCTTTTCATTAAGCATTGCCTTGGAAGCTTCCATAAGGATACGATTCTTTCTCTCTGCCACACTATTTTTTGTGGCATGTACTATATGTAAGTTGCCTTTTTATGCCATATACCTGTCAAATTCTTGAGACACATATTCTCCACCTCCATTAGATCTTAGATATGAAATTTAACATCCAAACTCATTTTTAACATGTATCTTAAAATCCTTGAAAACATCAAGTACCTCATCTTTGTGCTTCAAGATGTACGACCATGTATACCCACTAAAATCATCAATAAATGACACATAATATATGGCACCACCAAAAGATGCATTATGGGTTAGACCCCATACATTTGAACATATCAGCTGAAGGTCTAGAACTACTTCTAACATGTCTCATAAATGGAAACCTTCCTTGTTTTCCAAACTGACAAGTGGAATAGACATGTCCTAGATCTATATACTTGAACTTTGGCAAGCCAAATACAACCTACTTTTGTTGCATATTTTTTAGCCTTTAAATATTTGCATGAGCGATGCATTTGTGCCAAATTTTCACATCTTTAACTACTCCATTATCATGGGCAAACACGATTACTTTCAACTAAGGGATAGATGCATCTGAAGTGAGCATTCTACCATCTCTTTTGCCTTTAGCAATCAATTTGCAACAATCTATATGTTGTTTAATAAAATAGCCATCTTTATTGAATTTGACTTTGCAGATTCTACTCTGTCATGTGACCAACAAAGAATAGATTCTTAGTGATCAATTGTACATGTAACACATCATGCAAACTCTTCTTTTTTCAATTATGCATGACTAATAGAACCACATGTCTGTGTTGAATATCATATTGTGTCATCACCAGTGCATACATAGCCATGAGAGCTTGGCATTAGCTCATCAAACCACTCACCATGTAGAGCGATATGATTGGATGCTCCTAAGTCTATATGCCACTTGTCATCCTTGCCTTGCTTTAAGCATATCCCTGGAAACATGCTGCCTAGCAAATAGCCTATGTGCTTGGTCATCATGAGTGCCACTAGAAGATCCATAGTTGCTGTGCTATCTACCTTTTGCTTTCATATACACTTGCTTTTTATGACAGTCCTTTGCTATGTATCCATATCAACCACAATAATGATAGTCTTTATCTCTATTAGATTGATCATGTGACTGCCAAGAACCACCTCTTCCTATAGATGATCTCCCCCTACCTCTAAATGATCCAAACCCTTGTTAGTCTTGGGTATTCTACCATGCATTATGTTGCTGCTGTCCATAGAAATTATAAGAGTCCCCATGACCTTGAGAAGCTCCACAAGCTTTCCTACTTTTAGCTCATTGGTTGGAGTAAAATACAATATCTCTACTTTGAGAGGTATTGGAATCTGTATTCAAGCCAACCTTGACTCTTTCATGTAGCAACAAGGTAAGTAATTCATCCTAATAAGGGGCATCTTTTCTCAGATATTGATGCATTAGATGATTTGTACTCCTTTCCTAAGCCATTCAAGGTAATTGCAATCAAGTTATCATCTTCAATCTTAGAACCAATAGAGGCAAGCTAATTTGCAATGGTTTTAATCTCTATAGTGTATGCCTGAATACTCTTGCCATTCCATGTCATGTTATTAAACCATTGTTTTAGCTAAATCTTTTGTGGACGAGTAAATTATCATTATTCTTCATAAGAATGTCCCATGTATCTTTTGGAGTTCGACAACTAGTAATCTGTATGGCCTGGCATCCGAAATGCATAATGAGAACCAATGCAGAATCTTAGTATCACTTTCTGACTAATGCTTGTGCACTCTCAACTATTCTGCAATTGAATTCCGAAGTTTTGGTTTAGCCTCATCTTCTATACACAGATCCCAATAACCTCTGTGAGAGCGGAGTTTTGATGTCGAGAAGTGCTTAAAAATAGCCAAAAATTACAAATATCAAGGGAAAAATATTCAACGTCGAAGGCCACGGCTCCAACTAGGACGATTTTAAGCGTCAAGTGCTTTAAAGGCATCCGAGCGACACTTGTTGATTTTTTATAATTTTTTAGAGTCAAGAGTTTTCGGCCAATGCGGGATATCAAGACAGACACCCAGGATTTTTCAGAGCTCGATTTGGAGCCCGGATGGAGAAATGGCCACAAGATGGGCAAGATTTGAAAAGGTGGACCAAAGTTTGGCCAAATTGGGCATGCCTTTTGGAGTTTGGACCCTCCCCCCCAAAATTTTATACACCTCTTGATCAAAAAACGTGGAGAGAGAAGGAAGACATCGTGTGATCAAGAAACGGCGCATTTTTCGCTCTCTCTCCTCTCTCATCATGATTGTGAGCTGTGAGTACCCCATGGAATAGACATTGGGGCTTATCTTCTCCTTCTTGCCCGATCTTATCGCGCCCTTCGCCCAAAGAATGGTGGACTGAATGAAGAGAGCCAATTCTAGTCTTTCTCTCTCCTCCCTCTCTCTCCCTTAAGGGGTTGTTCTTGTGTGGAAGAAGACAATGAAGAATGGTGGAGGAAAGCTTGTCCGGATGAGACCGGATTGCTTCTGGATGGATGAAGACATGAAGAGTGCTATTCTTGAAGATGCCAAGCATTAAATGCATGCTGAAAATCAGTCCCGTAATCAAGACCAAGAAATCGAGACCTGAAAATAAGCGATAATGCTATTTTTATGAAGAAAAATGATCTTTTTATGCTATTTGCTTTATGAAATCTTGTTCATGTGGGATGAAAGTTCTTTATGACATTGTTTGCCATGAGTTTGATCAGTTTATGCTCTAAAAATCAGAAAATATAAGGCTACATGGTCAGAATTAGTGTTAAGATACATGAAAAACCATACATTTTAAGGGTAAAATTGGGGTTTTTGCTTCATAAATGAGAAATATAATATGTCACACCAACTAAATCTGAGTTTTTGCTATCAATGAACCTAAGGGCCATAGCCCACAATCAATTTTTATTTTCAATAATTATTTATTAAAGAAAAATAGGGAAAAATATCTAAAAATGAAAAAAATGGATTTAAAATTAGGAAAAAATGAAAAATGGACTGAGGAAAATTAGAAAAAAGCATATCTATGTTTGTGCAATGTATAACGATGGTAAAGCACGAGGTTGGCCTCGGTTTGTCCCCGTTTCTATGTTTTGTATGTATTTATCGTTCTTTTAAAAGGGAAAAATTCATAGAAACCCTATCTAACTAATCAATGATACAAAATGCTAAGAGTTGGATGAAGAGGGGCTGAAACTCTAAAAGATAAAGAAAAGATTTGATTTATGCATTGCACTTGGCATATAGGAAACCGTTTAAATAAAGAGGATGGTAGCATGAGCAGATGGCTAGGTGCCTCCTTTCAACGCAGCACGCGCTAGTAAAATTCATGGAAAGAATGCTTTATGCACTATGCACGATGCTGATCTTTCTTTTATCTGAGCACATAGCCATACACAATTTTCATTAGGCATAAATAATTAAAAGATATTAGAAAAACCTCCTGAATGCATGGCACCTGTCTTCCTTAGGTTGTGACCAACGATGAGCATGAGAGGATGTCCTAAGCTGTAGGTTAGTCGTTGGGTCCTAAGGGGAAAGTTGTAGTGAGGAATGGTACATCCTGGAACGTAAAAATATTGGTACCTTGAGAGGATTTTGTGCTCGTTTGTGTTATATGTCTAGCAACGCATCAAAGGGCCAATCCTTGCGATGTAGGAGAGCTGCAATGGGGCTTCGACTATTAGTCGGTGGAGTGCCTCCTATGTGTGTGTGACGAGGCGTTATGCCTATGTACTTTGGGATCTCCCTCTGAGGAGTTTAAGGGAAATGTTGGACTATAGACTATAAACGCATGAATTAAGCTTTAGGACAGTTTTTACTCTAGCATTAGATTGATGCTCCTAGTCTGCGAGGCCATGAGGGTGTTTGTGTGTCATGAGCATGAGGTCCGGCTAGCGCTATAGCTAGTGCCGGCCCATTTCAGGTCCCATCAATGGTGCGTCTGTCGAGAGCCGCCTATAAGTGGTGGTTTTCAGATCTAGGGTTTCTAGGAACCAAAAGGAAGTTGGTTTATGTCCTCTGACAAGAACCGTCAAGCCGAAATCCAGAAAGCGGAACGTGCTGAGAGGGCTAGACGGCAGTTAGAGATCGTAAGCCATTATTCTCCTCAAAGGAGTAGCCTAGTATGTATATGAAGCAGTGGTCTTAGTCACCCAACTGCTCCACATATTCCGTTAGGTGCAGGAGGAAGCGTAAGTTCTTCCTCTCCTCCACCAAGTCTACCCACTTCAAGTGGGGGGGTGAATTCACCCATTCAAGCTCCTATTGCTAATCCGATTGTCACCATGGCACAACTAATTGCAATTCTTGCAGGGACGCTGGATTTACCAACAATAGGAGTTCCCTTGCCCATTTTTAATGGGTTAGCAGAAGAGGATGCGGAATTTCACATTTGTGAGTTTCAAAGATTGATGTTCAATTATCGCATCCAAGATGAGGGACATCTCATGATGTTCTTTAATATGACGTTAAAAGGAAGGGCTGCAATATGGTATCACAGCATAGAGTCTGGGACCATAACCACAATTGATCAATTCTATGCAACTTTTCGAGGAGAGTATGCCCTTGAAAGAGGTGGCCAATATTGGTTGCGGGTCTTGAATGTAACACGCCAAGATCCTCATGAAAATGTGAAAGCTTATGCCAAGAAGCTGAAGGAAGTATTCTGTAAGTTACAAAATTACATTCCCATTCCGCCAACTGCCCAATTGCAATACTTTTTGCATGGGTTGGATTTTAATATCCAAGTACAATTGAGCAGTGTGGCCTTGGCAGATATAGACAGCGCTATTACGTGGGCAGAGGGAGTAGAAGCACGATTACAAATGGCCTACTCCTCTCGAATGAATGTTAATGGGGGTTTAGTAATAACTGGCGGCAATCCATCATTGACGAATGGAAGTCAAGGGATGCCTATGACTAACCCTAATGGGAGGAGGAGCGTGGTTCAGAATGTACCTTTACTGCCAGCTCCTCCCAGTGTGACTATGCCTATGGCAAGTCAGTTGGCTCCACCAAATGTTGGAGGCCAAGTTTCAAATTCTAATGTTGTTCCTATGGGTCAATAGCCAATGCCAAATCAGATTGTTAGGCCGTTGACGATCGAGGCTACGAGTCGAGTGCATCTAATGTCCTTGGCGAAGTCAAGGATATGATGAAGCATTATACCGATATGATTTTCGAACAATATCGACAAATAGCTGTCGATGTTAGTTTCTTGAAAAAGCAACAAAATATGATAGGGAGTCGACGCCCTGAAGAGGGTGGACCCTCTAGATTCAGTTGTAAGTGGTGTGGTGGGCAGCACTTCCCCAGAAATTGTCCAAATGTGAAATGTGACATTTGTGGGAAGTCATGCCACTTAGATGCTACCTGATGGAGTAAGATTAGTTCTCTCCAACAAGGGAGTAAACAACCGGGCCCAGTGAATCATAGAGCGCAAGGAAATAACTTGCAGCAGAATGATGCGCCAAGACAAATATTGCAGAGGGGAAAAACAACTATAGAAGAGTTGCCACAAGGCAACAGAGTTAGCCTTATTGAGGCTGTACGAGTCAATGATGTTGAAACCTCTAACTTAAGAGCCGTGACAAGAGACCAAAAGGCTAAAGAGGTTGACAAAGATAAGGAAAAACCAGTTGAGGGAAACCCTAAACACGGGGATAAGGGGACGCAGGTCCAGAATCCTAGCATAGAAGGGGGGCCGCTAAGGTCGGTTGACAGAAAAGGCGACCCTAAAAAAGATGAGGAAGTGCCAAGAAAGAAGGCAAGAGCCAAGAAAGAAGCACCAAAACCGGTCCAAAGACCAAAAGAGAGGATGGTTTGGCGAGAAAAGAGAGCTTTGGCTACTTATCATGACTTTGATTTAGCAAGTTCTCTCTGTGAAGTCAAACCAGATGTGAACCTCTTGCAATTGATCAAATTATCTCCAGGAGTACACAAGGAATTTAAGAAGATCTTGCGTATTGGATATATTGTAGAACCCTTGGGCATAGCACGAGTAGGGGAAGATTGGTTTGACCATGCTGAAAAGAACTGCCCTAGGGTTCGAGCATATGTAGATGGAATATTGATGGAACATGCCATTGTAGACACTGGATCCTCCGTCAATATCACGAGTTCAGAGTTGATGGAGAGGCTAGGTCTAGGCATCCAAAAGGACAGCTCCACCCTTCTTAGAATGGCTGATGATAGTTTGAGACAACCAAAAGGTTGCGTTACTAAGGTCCATGTTACAGTTGCGAGTGTAGAATGCTTCTTGGACTTTAGGGTGATAAGATTTGCAGGACGTCATAGCTATCATGTTTTGCTAGGTAGCCCGTGGATCTTACGAACAGGCTGTCAAGTCGATATACCTGCCGGTCGAGTGGTTCTAGGTCGAGGTGCTAATCGAGTAATAGTCAATGCTTATCCTGAGTCTCCTCAAAGTGAGAGAGCTCCTTTATCTTCCACTGAATTAGAGACAGCAAATGATCCATCTGGTAGTGAGACATCATCCAGTGATGAATCTAAGGAGGGGTCCACTACAGAGGATATCTATCAGATAACTCTAAATGAGCCGATAGAGCCTCAAGATAGGATAAGAGACACGGATGTGATTGAGTTAGACCTTGGCACGCCGAATGATTCGCGGCCAATTAAATTAAGTTCCATGCTTAGTTCAGCAGAAAGAGATGACTATGTGTCCTTGATCCAAGAATTCCGCGATATCTTTGCTTGGAGTTATGATGAGCTGAGAGGCATTCCTCCTAGCCTGGCTGTTCATACTATTCCTTTAAAGGAAGGCAGTTGTTCTGTGCATTAGAAGGTAAGGCGTATGCCTTTTGAACTGAGGGATGGGCTGTTTGAGGAGTTACAGAAGCTAAGGAAAGCTGGTTTGATCTTCCCTGTTCAGCACACACAGAATGGTGTTCATTCACCAGTTGTTATCAGGAAGAAGAAAAATAACCAGATCCGATTATGTGTGGATTTTAGAGAGCTAAATAAGCAGATAGTTAAGAATTACTACCCGTTGCTGTTTATTGACCAGATTTTGGATCAATTAGCAAGTAGGAAAATATATTCATTCATGGATTGCTTTGCGGGATATAACCAAATGGCAATTGCAAAAGAGGACAAGTTGAAAATGACTTTTATTACTGTCTTTGGTACTTTTGCATACCATGTGATGGCCTTTGGTTTGTGTAATGCACCTGGATCATGACAACGAACAGCAGACAAGACCTTTGGTGACATTTTCCCAGATGAGTTGAAAGTATTTATTGACGACCTGGGGGCAACCACTGTTAAGGGAAAGGATGTTGATTATCTTAAGAAAGTGCTTTGAGCGTTGCAGACAATTTTGTATCGCTCTTAACCCATGGAAGTGTGTCTTTGGAGTACCTTATGGGCTATTGCTAGGCCATGTGGTCAATTTAGTAGGGATCGCACAACTGACCCTTAAAAGATCAAGGTCATAGTTGCTATGAGTCCACCACGCACTCCGAAAGAGGTTCATAGCTTTCTGTTGTCGATAGGGTACTATCGGAGGTTTATAAATGCCTTGGCAAAAAGAACGTTGCCATTAACGAATTTATTATTCTTTAGCTGTTCATTTGAATGGAGCGACCCTTGTAAGGTAGCTTTCGAGGATGTGAAACAGGAGCTAGTAAAAGCACCTATTTTAAAAGCACCTAAAAGAGGCAAGGTATTCTACATATTTTCAGCAGCCACCATGCATAGTATCAGCTGGCTGTTTAGCCCAAATTTGGGAGGACGAGTGGTATCATCCGATAGCTTTTGCTAGTCAGAAATTGGGCATTTCAGAGATCAACTATACCTACATGGAGAAGTTGTGTCTTGCGATGGTCTTTGGGACTAAGAAATTCAGGCACTACATCCTCTATGAAAAGGTAGTATTCTATACGAAGGCGAAAGGGCTGAGATTGCTTATGAACAAACTACAACCGCTTGATCGTTTGGCAAAGTGGTTAATCACTTTGCAGGAGTTCGATTATGAGATTAAGAGTAAGCCACCAAGGTTGCAGGGTATTGTGGAATGCCTTGTGGATTTTGGGGAGCCGAAAGAGACTTTGGCTAAAGGAAGTGATATTGAGGAAATGTTTAAAATTGATACAACTTCTATCCCATCTTGGTATGCTGCTATTACACACTATTTATCAACAGGAGAGACGGGAGTTGGTTTGTCAAAGTCTGAAAAGTGGAAAATTAAACAACAGGCTTTGAAGTTTTCCTTGATCGCAGGGAGACTATATCGACAGGGTGTTGATGATATCTATCGCCGATGTGTGATGCCTGACAAGGTTCCTCTCATCTTGGAGGAGTGTCATGACTCTGCATGTGGAGGGCACTTCGCTGGACGGTTGACGGCGCAAAAGCTTTAAGAGTTGGATATTGGTGGCTATCCATCTTCCAAGATTCCTTTGAGTATGTTAAGAGATGTGATACCTGTCAAAGACGTGACAGTAGAGAGAATAGGAAACGTCCACTTACGCCTATCATGGCTATCCTTCCATTTGAGAAGTGGGGCATTGACTTTGTGGGTCCTATTACTCTGTCGTCTACTACCCAGAAGAGGTATATTATAGTAGCAACTGATCATTTTACAAAATGGTCAGAAGCGCGGGCAACGAGGCAGGACAATGTAAAAGAGACTGCAAGTTTCCTGTTAGAGCAGATTATCTGCCGTTTTGGTCCACCGAAAGAATTAGTGTCATACTATGGAACACATTTTTTGAACAAAGTGATCAAAAGCTTGACTGAGGCTTGGCAAATCAAGCACAATAAAACGACTCCTTATAATTTGCAAGCAAACAAACAAGTCGAAAGTACTAATAAGCAGCTTGTGGGTATCTTGTCTAAGATAGTCTCTGAGAAGAAACGAGACTGGGACAGGAAGCTGTATGTGGCAGTATGGGCGTACAATACTACGTTCAAGCGAGCTACCGGCCATACTCCATTTAAATTAGTTTATGGGGAAGAGTGTGTGTTACCCCTTGAAATTGAGTTGCCAACCATACGGTTTGCAATTAACCATTCTTTGGGGGATAAGGATTCCCTTTTTGAACGTTTCACGACCATAGCCCACCTGGATGAGCTAAAGTTGCAGAGCTTATTACACCAGGAGCTAGCTAAATGTCGGATGAAGCAGTTGCATGATCTTAGAGTGAAGAAGTATACCTTTAAAAAATGGCAATTACTTTTATATTATAATGCGCGTAGGGAGCTATTTCCAAGGAAGTTGGAACCTAAATGGGATGGCCCCTACAAGCTTGCGAGGCTAGGAAAAAATAGATCTACGGCTCTATTAGCTGATCTACAGGGAGTAGAGTTTAAAAATAAAGTTAATCTTAATAATATTAAACCTTATTATTTCTAAGTATGCTAATATAAAGAAATGCATTGCAGGTCCATGCTGGGGATGATTTGAGACCTACAAAAGAGCTTACAAGCTGGTTGATGGGTTGGTTAATTCCTCATTTGGAGCACCCATATCTGGAGCAGAGATACCATCAGGGGAAACTCATCTGGTGGAGCAAAGGATACAAAATGATTGAGCAAGAAGACGGAACCTTTGTGTGGGAAATTAAAGTCTTCTGCCATCACTGCATATGACTGTTGACAAGTATCCCTGTTGAGTTCAATGAAGAAGGTGGGATGGAGCCGTTAGTTCATCCTCTGAATATGTTGAATTTTGACTATCATAATTACGAATAGAGGAGTTCGCGATGGCCGACTGTGTAAACCATTGTGGACGCATACATTATATTTTGACAAAGCGTCCAGGGGCCCTGATAAAAAAGGGAGTATTGGAGTAGTAATCCGAGATCCCCGATGTAGAGTTACGATGAAGTTAGCTGCTTATCTCGGGGTAGGATTCACGAACAATATGGTGGAGTATAAAGCCTTGATTATGGGACTGCATATTGCCAAGCAAGATGGTATTCGTCAGTTATTAGTAAAAAGGGATTCCCAGTTGATCCTGAATCAGCTAGATGGGACATACACAGTGCGGAATCCCATTCTTTGTATGTATCATCGGACTGCTATGACCCTACTTGAGGAGTTGGAGAGAGTGTCTTTTCAGCTGATTCCACGTTACTGGAATCAGTTTGCAGATTCACTGGCAAATCTTGCTTATGAGGAAGACCTTTTCTTCAATTGTGGTCCTAGTTTGGATGTTGTTATCAATGATGAAACAGGACCCGATCGCTTGTGGGGCAAGTTATCAGAGCATGAGATATATGGCAGATGATGGTTGCTATGGGTGATGCAAAGAGTAGCCGAGACCAATCTACCGTTACTATCCTGGACCCATAGGTTGATTAGACAACATATTATGCGTACGCCTCTTGCTATATATGCAGGAGGGATGGGTCATAACCTTATGCATTTAGTTTAGGGTTGGGAGCCCTGTGGTTTTCCTCCTTGGAAGGGGGCATCTTATTGTATATCTGTACTATTTCAGGGAAGGATGTGTAGGTACTAATCTGTTTGATCTCGTTAGGCCAAGAGGGCGAGTTGTCTGTTTAGTACAGGTGCGGTTAATGGTTGTTTGTTTTAGTCTTGTGCTAGACAGGATCGGAAGAAGAGCTTGGAAGGAGACTTTTGTTATGCGGAAGCTTCTCGTGGCCCTATCAAGGTGATATCTCTCCTTTATGAGTACTATGGTTTTTGTGCTATATGTGTCTGTGTGCTTGTAAAGAATTTTCTTTTCTTGATTGGGGATCGGCAAACAAGGCATGAAGTCCCAAGTTTAGGTTCAGTATGTTTGAGGGAGGTCTAAGTAGTCATTGCCTCCTGTAAAGACATTGCCCGACACCAAAAGACCTCTTTTAGAAGGGAGTCTTAGTGACCCTGTTCTGCTAGCTTGCTAGGCAGCCGTTCTAGGAGTTCTTGTTAGTAGTGAGACAGTTAGAGAAGCCTACCGAAGGAAAAAATAATGATGATAAAGGAAAAGAAACCCTGAATATCCCCAAAAAAAATCAATATATACAAAGGTGTGTAAAAGGGGTTCTAACCCCTATCACAAAATAGAAAAGAAAAGAAAGGAAAATTTATAAGCAGTTGATCGTTGCTTAGCGAAGGCCTGGTAGGTTCCTGGGGACGAGTCAGACCTAGGGCCGATGCCTTGTCTTCCTAGGGGTGGCATCTTGCTGGAAAAGAAGAAAGTCAGGAAGGTTGGAGCGAAAATAAAAGTGAGCGTTAAAAAAGGATAAAGTGTCACCTTGCGAGGGCTTGGTAGGTGCTTGGGTACCGAGACAGGTCCTGAGGCCAATGCCCTATTCTCCTTAGGTCACTACACTCAGCTCCCTCCTTTTTACATGCCCAAGTATGGAAAATAAAACCCTAAAAGAAGAAATGTGCTAAAAGAAAATACTTCTTGATTAGGCTATAGGAGTCCTCGCCTAGTAGGAGCTCCTGGTTGTGTTGTCCTTAGTTAGGTACGCAGTTCAGACCACCACTTAGGGCGACCTTTTTCATAGTTATTTTTAGTTTGGCCATGTTGGAGCAGTCAGTTAGTGACTAGCTTCGGACCTTCTATCGAATTATGCTAGACCTACTCCTTGTGGATGTCATGCCTTGGTTTTGTCAGGGGGTAGGGTGAGCATTGTGCTGGGTTTAATACGTATCTATTTTGTATCAGCTTGATGCTTCCTTTGGTTGTTTTGTGCAGATCTACTGTGGGATTCGACAGGCTGAGTCACCCTATCCCATGGTCGCCAATGAGAGTGGAGTTTTGATACCGAGAAGTGCTTAAAAATAGCCAAAAATTACGAATATCAAGGGAAAAATATTCAACGTCGAAGGCGGCAGCTCCAGCTAGGACGATTTTAAGTGTCAAGTACTTTAAAGGCACCCGAGCGACACTTGTTGATTTTTTATAATTTTTTAAACTGTCGTGTGGGTTGTCAGGAGTTGTCGACCAATGGGAGATGTCAAGACGGATGCCCAGGATTTTTCAGAGCTCGATTTGGAGTCCGGACGGGGAAATGGCTACAAGATGGGCAAGATTTGAAAAGGTGGACCAAAGTTTGGCCAAATTGGGCATGCCTTTTGGAGTTTGGACCCTCCCCCCCAAAATTTTATGCACCTCTTGATCAAAAAACGTGGAGAGAGAAGGAAGACATGGCGTGATCAAGAAACGGCGTATTTTTCGCTCTCTCTCCTCTCTCATCATGATTGTGGGCTGTGAGTACCCCATGGAACAGACATTGGGGCGGATCTTCTCCTTCTTGTCCAATCTTATCGCCGCCCTTCACCCAAAGAATGGTGGACTGAATGAAAAGAGCCAATTCTAGTCTTTCTCTCTCCTCCTTCTCTCTCCCTTAAGGGGCTGTTCTTGTGTGGAAGAAGACAATGAATAATGGTGGAGGAAAGCTTGTCCGGATGAGATCGGATTGCTTTTGGATGGATAAAGACATGAAGAGTGCTGTTCTTGAAGATGCTGAGCATTAAATGTATGCTGAAAATCAGTCCCATAATCAAGACCAAGAAACTGAGACTTGAAAATAAGCGGTAATGCTATTTTTATGAAAAAAATGATTTTTTAATGCTATTTGCTTTATGAAATCTTCTTCATGTGAGATGAAAGTTCTTTATGACATTGTTTGCCATGAGTTTGATCAGTTTATGCTCTGAAAATCAGAAAATATAAGGCTACATGGCCAGAATTAGTGTTAAAATACATGAAAAACCACGCGTTTTAAGGGTAAAATTGAGGTTTTTGCTTCATAAATGAGAAATATGATATGTCACACCAACTAAATCTGAGTTTTTGCTGTCAATGAACCTAAGGGCCACAGCCCATAATTAATTTTCATTTTCAATCATTATTTATTAAGGAAAAATAGGAAAAATACCTAAAAATGAAAAAAATGGGTTTAAAATTAGGAAAAAATGAAAAATGGACAGAGAAAAATTAGGGAAAATTATATCTATGTTTGTGCAATGTATAACGATGGCAAAGCATGAGGTTGGCCTCAGTTTGTCCCCGTTTCTATGTTTTATACGTATTTATCGTTCTTTTCAAAGGAAAAAATGCATAGAAACCCTATCTAACCGATCAATGATACAAAATGCTAAGAGTTGGATGAAGAGGGGCTAAAACTCTGAAAGATAAAGAAAAGATTTGATTTATGCATTGCACTTGACATATAGAAAACGGTTTAAATAAAGAGGATGGTAGCATGAGCATATGGCTCGGTGTCTTCTTTCAACGCAGCACGCGCTAGTAAAGTTCATGGAAAGAATGCTTTATGCACTATCCACGATGCTGATCTTTCTTTTGTCTGAGCACATAGCCATACACGATTTGCATTAAGCATAAATAATTAAAAGGTATCAAAAAAACCTCCTGGATGCATGGCACCTGTCTTCCTTAGGTTGTGACCAACGATGAGCGTGAGAGGATGTCCTAAGCTATAGGTTAGTCATTGGGTCCTAAGGGGAAAGTTGTAGTGAGGAATGGTACATCCTAGAACGTAAAAATTTTGGTACCTTGAGAGGAGTTTGTGCTCGTTTGTGTTATATGTCTAGCAACGCATCAAAGGGCCAATCCCTGTGATGTAGGAGAGCTGCAGTGGGGCTTCGACTATTAGTCGGTGGAGTGCCTCCTATGTGTGTGTGACGAGGCGTTATGCCTATGTACTTTGGGATCTCCCTCTGAGGAGTTTAAGGGAAACATTGGACTATAGACTATAAACGCATGAATTAAGCTTTAGGATAGTTTGTCCTCTAGCATTAGATTGATGCTCCTGGTCCGCGAGGCCATGAGGGTGTTTGTGTGTCACGAGCATGAGGTCCGGCTAGCGCTATAGCCAGTGCCGGCCCGTTTCAGGTCCCATCACTCTGCCAATCAAAAAATTTTACACCTTGAACTTCTAGAGAGCAACATTTTTATTATCTAGCTTCTCTCCCACAATTTGAGTGACATTGTCAATACCTATAGCATTTGCCATATTTGTAGCTAAAGGTATTCAATGCAATATACAACTTATAAAGGCCTAACTCCATGTAGTCCAATGTATTTTCATTGCTTAAAATGCTTGCATAACATTCGAGAAAATCAAGTACATGTATATGTACTCTGCATCCAATTCAGTCCAGCTCAACTAACATGCATCAAACATCAATTCATCAATGAGGTTCCGAAGAACTTTTAGTCAAGTAGCATAGACATACCATAGCTCAGACAAGATAGTTTTAGTCCTAGAATAAATGACTATAAAATCAGGACTCTGACGACGAGTACAAAGACTGCCAACCCTTCAGGGATGAAAGTGAGGGTGAGGTGGATTCAGTAGAGTATGACATGGAGGGACATGAAATAAAACAAATACGTGCAGATTCCAAGCTGCAAAAAAGAAGTGCCTACAAGACAGAGCGATGACTCATGCACATGAATTGTGACCATGCCTAGTTAGAACACCTAGCAGCCATAGACCTTGAGCGAGCAGGCCTAGCTCAACCAGGGGTGACACAAGTGCTTAGAGTAGAATCACCATTTGAACAACGACCACTAGGGGAGACCCCCTCTTCTAGCGAGATGGCGAGTTCAACTCTAAGTCAGAAGTGAGTTCGGATAGCGACCCAAAAATACCTAGGCCACCCAAGACTCGATGCATAGTCGGGGACTTACATGTCCACCTGAGACGCAAACAATTAAAGTAAGAAAGAGCGAACCAACCCAGGGACACCGGAACAGACGAGAAACGAAAACCACAGGACCTTCCAAAACGATTTACGAAATTCAAGAAAGGTGATAGGGTAGTGATCTTGATGGGTGCCAAACGGCAAGGGCAAACAAGCGAACCAATCGAGGGACTAGCCAAGCTGAACTTAGCCTAGGAAAGGGAGACACCTCGACCAGTCTTCATTGCTGATGACTTGGCTGAGGACGAGGAGGCGAGTTTGGTCACCCTCTTGCAAGAGTATGTGGATGTGTTCGCATAGTCCTTGGAAGAGCTTAAAGGGGTAGATCCGAGTGTGGTGACTCATAACATACCCATGACACCAGACACAACGTTCCATGACTATTGCTCAGTAGATGTCTAAGTTTTGTCACGAATTGAATGCTCCTCTGAACACACACCTTGAATCTATGTGGCCGACTGATTTGCAAGATGCTTTGATTTGCATAGTACCTCTTGTTGAGGAGATTCAGTCAAAGCAAAGGAATAATAGGCTCTGGAATCAAAACAAAGGGACTCTTGGGGACTATGTTAAGTGAGCCCAAGGTCAGCATTCGCCTGGTCAAGGAAAGAGGGCCAAAACAAATGCAATCGAGAACTTTGTACCTACGGGAAGTGATTAAAGAGTACCTAGGTGTTTCCATTGTAATGAGCCATGCCACTTTAAAACAGAATGCACAAAGCTTGACCGAATTCCTTGCCAAGGACAATATAAATGTTAGAACCAAGTTTCAATTGCAAAAGGAAAAGAATCTACTGTAATTCTCAAAGAGCTTGAAGAAGAGGGAAACCCAACTATGGAATCGATATGGTGAGGGCATTAGTTCATGCCACCCTCCATAAGAAAGGTCCAAATCACTGGTTTTTGGTGATTTAAACACCAGTAGAATATCAGGGTAAGTCCTTTAAAATTTTGATTGACTGTGGAAGCACACACTCGTTCATGTCACCAAAGTGTGCCAAGAAATTAGGTATAGACACAATACCTACATCTAGGTTGCTTGTGGAACTTGCCAATGGAAAAGAAATCATGTCTACTCAGAAAACTTGCAAAGTGACATTTAGCTTGGGAATTAGTCTCTTTGAAATGGGATTTAGAATCATGAATTTAGGGGCCTACGAATGTCTATTGGGTATGGATTGGCTAATCCCCAATGATGCACGTATTCAGTGTAGAAAAGGCTAGGTGACTTTTCAAAACCTAAAGGGGGAAAAAGTGATGACCCAAGGTTAGGCAGGAAAACCCAAGGTTCAACTAGCCAAATCATCTCGTATACTAAAAGGGTTAAGACAAGGACTACCTGTGTATCTCATAAAATTAAATAGGGTTGAGTAGAATAAACAAGACGAGGGAAAGCCATATTGGCTGAAGGAATATGATGACATGTTCCTAGAAGAGCTGACTGAATTAGCACCTTGAAGAGAAGTTGATCACAAGATCAGATTTGAACAAGGAGCTACTCCAATCGCTAAGAGTGGATATAAAATGTCTATCATTGAAGCAATTAAGCTGAAAGAGCAACTCAAGAAATTACTGGATCAAGGATACATTAGACCTAGTAATTCACCATGCGGAGCTCTAGTATTGTTTCAAAAGAAAAATGATGAAACTCTTCGCCTTTGCATTGATTACTGAGGTCTCAACCAAGTAACAATCAAGAACAAGTATCCAATCCTGAGAATGGACGAGCTATTTGATAGGCTACAAGGGGTGAGAATCTTCTCCAATATTAATCTCGGATTTGATTATTACCAAGTAAGGATCAAGAAAGAAGATATCCCCAAAACTTCCTTCAATACTAGATATGGTAATTTTGAATTTCTCGCAATGTCTTTCGGTCTAACTAATGACCCTACTACATTTAGTAGATTAATGCATGAAATTTTTTTGCCTTATCTTGATGAGTTTGTCCTAGTCTTCTTTGATGAAATCCTAAAATACTCCAAGAGAGAAGAAGACCATGAGATACAATTGCGCATTGTGCTAGACACAATGAGGACGCACAAGCTCTATGCCAAGAAAAGGAAGTGTGAACTTTTCAAATGACAGATGGAATATCTCAGATTCATAGTATGTGCTAAAGGAATCTCTATAGACCCAACCAAAGTTAGAGATGTTCAAGAGTGGCAACCTCTAATGGCAGTTAAGGAAGTGAGAATTTTCTTAGGGTTCACTCGATGATATATAATTTTCATAAAAAATTATGCCTTAATAGCTGCACCTCTCTTCACTGATTTGTTGAAAAAGCAAATTGCTATTGTGTGGATGCCCATTGAGCAAGCTAGTTTTAAGTAGCTCAAGAAAAGTTTGGTAAGAGCACCCATTTTAAATCTACTTGACCTAAGTAAAGAGTTTGAGGTTGTAATAGACACAAGTTCTCTTGCACCAGGTTGAGTGCTTATGTTAGCTGTGATCCATGCTCTCAAATTGTAGCGACCCTATCTACTTGGAAGTAAGTTTTTCTTTGATCACTGACCACAAAAGTCTCAAATGGATCTTTACTCAATGAGATCTCAACATGAGGCAATGTCAATGGATTGAAGTCTTGCAAGAATTTGATTTTGAAATCAAGTTTAGACCTAGAAAAGAGAATGTGATTGTTGATGCATTAAGTCGTAAATCTTTTTTGAATGTTCTTATCATGGAAAAGCCATCTAAATGAGAGACTTTAGCTACCATGATATCGATGCCTAGCAATCCAGTCATTGAGCTAGCCAAAGAAGAGGTAGACAAGGATCCTAAATATTAGCTAATACTTAGAGAAATCCTAGTTAAGGACACTGATCCTAAGCTTGGAGTAAAATACCAAAATTTCATTGTGGATGATGGACTTGTCTATTTCAGGACAAGGCTTTGCATTCCCCTCAATCAAGTGCTGAAAAAGAAGATATTATGGGAAGCCCATGACTCCCTATTCTCACGACATCCTGGCTATGAAAAAAAATCTTAATGCAATTAAGAAGAGTTACTGTGGGGGAAGACTAAAGCATAATGTACTCAGATATGTTATTGAATGCCTAAGTTGCCAACGGGTGAAAGCTGAGTGTGTCAAAATGAGACGCAAGCTTCAGCCACTTGGCATTCCATAGATGAAATGGGAGTTCATTAGTATGGATTTCGTAGTTGGCTTACCTTCCGTTCAAGGAGGGTATAATTCAATCATGGTGATTGTGGATATGTTGATTAAGGTCACTCATCTTATCCAAGTCAAGACCAACTAGAAAGCTTGAGATATTGCACGACTATTTGTGAAAGAAATCTTTAGGCTTCATGGATTGCCTGAACAGATCGTTAGTGATTGCAATTCTCTGTTTATGTCACAGTTTTGGAGAAGCCTATTTGAATCAATGAGAACCCAACTTTGCTTTAGTACAACTTACCATCCCACAATTGGTGGTCAAACAGAGCGAGTTAATTAGGTCATTGAGGATATACTGAGAGCTTACTGTTCCTGAGAACCGACACGGTGGATACAATATTTTCCCTGAGTAGAATTTTCCAACAATGTGTCGTATCACCAGAGTACTCAAATGACTTAATTTCAAGCATTTTATGGGCAAGATTGTTTGATGCCACTGAATTTCTTTGATCCAACCCTAAAGGCTGAGGCTTTTAAGAAAATGCTAGAAGACATGGATGATGAGGTCAAAACTATCATACAAGACATCCGAGCTGCTAAAGACTACCAGAAAGCTTATGTTGATGTAGAACAACAAGAGCGTATCTTCCAAGTGGGAGACGTGGTTTTCATCCGTTATGCCCAAAGAAGAGTTCTCTGTCATTGGAAATGTTCAAAAAGTTGAGTCCAAGATATTGTGGAGCATACAAGGTTCTCAAATGCCTAGGAGCTAATGCCTACAAACTGCAACTTCATGAGATTCATGTGAAAGTCCACAATATATTTCACCTTAGTCTTGTGCAAGATTATGTTGCCAATGAAGATCATATTCTTGATGACCAAAAAATTGTAATGCCTAGTCAAGGAGCCCTTGAACTCTAGCCTGATAAGATTCTAGAAGTAAAAGAGAAACCTGTGAGAAAGAGAACCGTTAGAGAGTATCTTATCCAATGGAAAGACTATCATGAGGAGAATGCTACCTAGATATAAGAGACAACTCTAGAAAAATAGTTTCCTAAGTTCTTTTTGAGATGAGGACATCTCGATTCCTCTAAGAAGGAGAGGATGTAATATTTCTGCCACATTGTTTCATATCAAGAAACGAATTTGGGTTTGAGGCGTTTTAAAAATTACTTGTCGAGCTATCACATAAGTGACCACATCTAAATTTCTTGATATCGAGTCTCGCATTAAATAAATTCTACAATCTGACACAAGAAGACGCCTCAATGTTCCCGGCCAACAAAGAGCAAAGACGCTTCGTAAATAATATTAGGATGGCTTGATCATAATTTTTTCTGCATTATATTTGATTTAGCATTCTCGATTTCATTTAATGCGTCAAAGATTGTATTGATTTTGTAACCACAAGACAAATCGCGAAAGCCTTAAACGGTAGACAGAGAACACGCAAGAATGAGCATGATGTTGAGTAAGTTAAGTATGAAAGAGTATGGCATGATTTTATAAACTAGATAAGTCAGGATGTAACTTGGCCAAAAACCACTAGATGAAGTCATTTTGAAGAAAAAAATGCATTTTTGAAAAAATAGAGTAAAACTCATGACATTTTTTATGCCTAGAGGGAGATAAAGCATTTTAAAATCATCCCCATGCCACCATCCAACAAGTAGGAAATCAAAGTGCATTTTTTATAAAGCTTACTTAGCTCTTAACTAGTAGCTAAAAGAATGAGTTGACTTCATGCTCCCCCTCATGGCTATAAATACACCCCCTCATTCAAAAAGAAAGCAAGAAGGAAGACCTCCTGACGATGGAAAATTTTCTCCACTTCTCTTTTCCATTTTAGCTTGAGCCTTGAAGGAGGAAAATACCCCTCTTTTACCTCATTTTCATTTTCTCTACCCCCTATTACACCTTCCTCCCATATAGCCATATCGCTAAGGAAAACACTTGGAATTTTTTTTTGGATGACCACCAACTCTCCTTGAATTACCATGCGAGTTTCACTTGACATCCATGGCTCCACAAGGTTGTATAAATTCAAAAATCCCATTTAAAGCAAGGGAAGTAAAGAGCACAACTGATGTAGAAAGTGACGCTGTAGGAATTGGTGAAACCCCGGTTATAAAAAAACCTGAGAGAGGTAACATCTTGTCTATTATCGCTATATTTGGCTTTAAATGATTATAAACGCATTTTGAAGAGAACTGTCCGTTTGGAAAATAGCCTAAGTAATATGATAATTAACTATTTAGTGAAAAGACTCTTTTACTTGGAAAATGATTATATTCTTATCATTAAGAAAATATCTTAATTATGGTTTATTTTGTGATATTTATTGTTATTTCATTAATGATGCATGTGATCATAATATCAAAAAAAGGTAGATTGTGTTAGAGAAGGGAATATTTTATAAATTTTTCTTGAAAATTACTATCTCTATTTCATTTTGCTAATGATAAACAGACACATAGGAGTTTTATAATAATTTATAGAAAATCATTTAGATAATATCATGCAATAATCAATGCATTGAATAAATAGAAAATTACATAGAAAAATATATACTAGATGCACATAAATTAGGTGTGTGGAAATATAATTCGATGTATGAAAGGTGAAAGAAAAATTACACTGATGATTTTTGCATTGCTTAGAATAAAGTTTTCAAAAAAACAATCAGCATTGCACTTAAGATATAGCTAAATGAAAGCTGATCTTTCTAGATAACGTTGAAAGTTCAAACATCATCAATTAAACCATAAAATATGAGTAGAATGAAATAAAAAATATTTTCTTGCTAAAAACACACGCAATGTTAATATTAATGATTATATTAGCAAGAACGTCAATATCGTGAGTTAACCCACGTATGAATCAACGAGAAAACCTAACCTAAAATATAGAGAATGTTGAAGCAAAAACAACTATGAAATATTTGACAACCCTAAAACTATCAGTATCAAGAAATTAAATAAATATCAAAAGTCTGTAGGACTTGTTGGACATTGATAAGAATTTGTCAATACAAATTCTAAAGTCTAAACAGACTGGAAAAGCATTTGAAATCCTGCTTAGTGTGGGTCAGGGTAGGACAATTCATGAATTTCTTACCATAGATATAAATGCATGTATTATCTTTTAGGATGAAAATACCAAATTATTCATGTAGATAAAATAGGCTTCAGATTCACGAAATAAACTACGGATCTCGAAAAAGTGTTGCAAGTAGGAAGCGAAACCCTAAGAATAAGGTGGGACCTTAAAAGAGAAACCCTGTATTTGGGTGGAATTACTTCTTATGCTAAAAACACTTACTGCTATTTCTTTTTTATTTATGCATGCAATGATAGTTGCACATGAAATATTGATTGTGCTTGCAACAGTTTGATCTGATTGTAAATATATAATTAGGATAATAAGAGGAAAGATCGTGTTATGCCTCTTCCACGACTAGACGCGGAACCTTGCTCCAAGGGGGATTGTTTTGTACCATCACAAGGAGCTTTGGACCACCGACCCCGATGGTGAGAGGTCGCTTGGTGGGAAATCTGTTAGGTAGGAGGAGGTGGGAGTGGCAGGAGGCTCTTCCGTAAATCTCTGGATCGGTCCTAGGAACTCGCTGACCCTCACACAAATCAGGATGGGATCATGGAGTCCCTAGTACTAGTGAAGGGATGGAAATCTTGGAGGGTTTGTTTTCTTATGCATAGACAAAATGGATTTTTTGGTGAACAAAGGTTTATCTTCTGTGTAGGTAGAAGGGAAAAGCATTGTAAATAACCTTGTAAAATATGTTTTGCCAAAAGGCTATTTTCTTTGTCTTTGTGTTGTGCTATAAAATTACGCAAAGGAAATTTTGATAACGGGTTAATTAACAAATCTACTTTCATATGTCATAACTTAATTTGATATGTAATTAGAAAACTAAAGAAATCAATTTGTGGGAATTGGGTGGGTGAGATCCCTGAAGGATATGTCCTATGGATTGATGGTCCTCGTAAGTTGGGAGCTTCTCTCAAGAGATTGAATGAGATGTTAATTAGGAAAAATTAGGTAGATCCGAGTGTTGACTTACCTAGGGTTAGGTCTTAAAACCTTGAGGAGTAATTATCTTAGGGGAAAGGTGCGGTGGCTATGCTAGAATTCTGTTAAGGTTCCCTGAATCCTAACCATTTGTTGGAAGAAAACATTGCACTCCATGAACCAAGGGTAACTATGAACGCTCGAATCAAATAAAAAGCCCTTGTGGCACACCTCGGATGGAGTTAATTGATGCATCAACACCTCAATTGTCAAATTAGGACCCCGAGCTTGTAGGTTGATCCTTGTGGGGATGATCAATACCTTCCATTATGGGGTGCACTCTAGGAAACCTAGACGATAGACCGCATGCATTCTCAAGAGTGCCGAGCGAAGCTGTCTAGGATAGTTTCCTGATAGACCACTAAAACGTGCTGCCAATGAATTGTTAGGTAGGCCGTGACACACATGGTATTAGAGCCCAATTGAAATTTAAAATGTCTATGATTTTTAGACTAACTATTCTAAGTAATATCAGCCTGCTAATTGTCAACAGATAAACTTTCGTAGAATAATGATTCCTGGAACTAGTTCCTTGTTTTTCGAGCAATGTACATATCTGTGTTGAACTCCATGGATAACGAGTGGAGAAGAGAAATGATGAGTATACTTGATTGCCTATATGATCCATCCCCTATGAATCGCAAAAGAAGATGGTTATGGGATGAGAATTATTATTACATTGAGGCACGATTCTTGAATATGTAGACTAATCTAAAACGCCTTGAATGGATGAAAAATTTAAAAGTGGTTGATGACTTTATCTTTTGTCCGTCCAAAAGGAATCCAGTTATGATTACCAGTGGTCGGCAACTATGTCTAGATTGTTATGTCTAGATTGTTATGTCTATGACAAGGTACTGAAGGTAATCCCAATCGATAGGATTATAATCCAAGGACGTTTCAAGTATCGGGATTATCGTATCCATGGTTTTCCAGATCTTGCATTTCCACAGTATAGGTTTCTGGACATAGATAGCAATTGGCCTACTTTCTTCAATAAGACTTGGGATCTAGTATCATTGCCAAAGGGCAAGAAAGCCATTGGATGTAAGTGGGTTTATAAGATTAAGCACAATGCAGATGGTTCTATTAGTAGGTACAAAGCTAGGTTGGTTGCAAAAGGCTATGCCTAGACATATGGCATAGATTATGATGAAACCTTCAGTCCAGTTAGGATGGCAACTGTCAGATGTGTGACTGCTTTGGTAGCAGCCAAAGGTTCGAGGTTGCAGCAAATGGATGTGAAGAATGCCTTCTTGCATGGTGATTTGCAGGAAGAAGTGTATATGGATCAGCCAACAGGTTATGAAGATTTAGAGCATCCGACGTATGTGTGCAGGTTGAAGAAGGCGCTCTATGGGCTCAAGCAAGCACCTAGAGCATGGTCTGACAAGATCAGAGAGTATCTTGTCAATATTGGCTTTTATGTTTCTGATGCTGATCACTTACTTTATGTGAGAAAGGGAGATGCAGGTTCGGTCATCATAGTCATCTATGTGGATGACTTGATTATTACAGGTGATAGTGATAGTGGGATTGCTGAAGTCAAGGACTTCTTGAAGAAGAAGTTTGAGATGAAGGATTTAGGTGAGCTAAGGTACTTCCTTGGCATTGAGGTGATCAGATGTGATGATGGTATATGGCTCTCCCAAAGATAGTATGGCTTGGATATGTTGTCCAAGTATGGTATGATAGCATTCAAATCACTTTCAGTCCCGTTGGAGCAGAATGTAAAGTTGAGTGCTGATGTTGGGGATGAGATAGAAGACCCTACTATGTTCAGGAGGATAGTTGGGAGTTTGATCTACATGACCATTACAAGACCGGACTTGAGCTACGCTGTTGGTCTTGTGAGTTAGTTTATGCAAGTACCTAGAAAGCCACATTTGGATGCAGTCAAATGCATATTGAGATATGTGAAGTCCACATTACATTATGGACTTTTTTATGAGGCAGGTACAGATGTATAGGTGTTTGGATACACAGATACAGATCGGGCTGGTAGTATGTCTGATAGAAGATCTACTAGCGGATACATGTTCTCTCTTGGTAGTGCAGCAATTGCTTGGAGCAGCAAAAAGCAATCTACAGTTGCTTTGTCAAGTATAGAGACTGAGTATAGAGGTGTTGCTGTTGCAGCATGTGAGGTAGTATGGCTACAAAAGTTAATGGCTAATTTGGATGTGCAGGTGGAAGGTCCAGTTGTCATTTATTGTGACAACATGAGCTGTATACAATTGGCTAGGAACCTTGTGTTCCATGCAAGGACAAAACATATTGAGGTACACTACCACTTTGTGAGAGAGAAGGTACTAGCAGGTGAGATTGACTTGGTGTATGTTAGCACACAGAATCAGATAACTAACATCTTCACGAAGGCATTGGGTACAGAGAAGCTTCAAAAGTTTCGAAGCTTACTTGGAGTTGCAGAGATGCAGTTGAGCTTGAGGGGGAGTGTTGAGATGACAAGCTCAACACATGCGGACATTGATGGCGGACCACCTGGTTAGATGAGTCCACACGTCTACACTTAGCACGTCGGTGGTCATTATGACTCTCACATGGCCATTGACTCATTACTTATTATATTCAGGTTGTTACACCTATTTACAGCTGGCATAATTATAGCGCTAGTCGACTAGTGTAGTCGGTTATGCATTGTTTGACTTAGTAGGCCACTTTCCTTTATGTTGTATCTTATCTATACTTTGTGTACATTGTAAAGTGTGTGGAAGAAGAAGAAGAAATGAACAAGAAAACGTTTTGCCTCCATCTCTCTTCTTGTCTCTTGAGTGAGCTTCTCCTTGTGCATTCTGTGTGTGTTCGGCACAGCATCTTGAGCAATTCCCCCCACCACGCGATTCTTGACATAAGAGACGCAGCAGAGACCCAGATTTTTACCGGGCAGTCGTGTGCTGACCTCATACCCACTAGTGGCCAAGAGCTGAAGGTAGCATTGACATCGCACTTGAGTGCCGTAATCCCGCACGCACAGTGGGCCACATTGGTTGTGCACTGAAAGAGCAGAAAGCCTGATTTCGCACCGAACGCACAGATACCACACTGAGTGTACATAATTTGAGGATTGGTTGTAATAACAAGGGATACACTCAAACATAATCATTCAAGAAACCCACCAATAGGAGTGAACCCCAAGACTTAGCAGACAAACAGGGTTAAGACCCAGGAGGATATTAAGTGGACGCAAGGATCCAGAATACGACAACATAGAGGATCGGGCGTTGCCAGATCTACTCGAACTGATCGACGGCCTTGTGGAATTGGAGGCAGAAACAATGTCAGGATTAAGAGGCAACCGAGGAGAGGACCGACTAGACCTAGGAGAATTCCCAGTCTCAGTACAAGAACTAGTCCATGACTATGATTTACTTACTAGGACCGTGATCCAGGGCAGACCTGTAGAAGAAGTGGTAGCAAGCCTCGAAGAAGAGAGAAGAGCAATCAGGAGAGTGCTAGAAGGCATAATTGCCTACAACCATGAGCAAAGGGCTAGAAAGCTACAGCAAGATGTAGGTATGTACGAGGCTAGAAGGGTGCTAGACCTAGTTGGGGCAGCCAAATTTGGACCGGCTGAAGAGAGGGAACAGGTAGCAAAGGCTGACATGACATTGAGCAAACTTGTAGCCAAGCGACTCATGGACAATGCGTCCATCGAGCAGAGTGCTACAACCCTAGCCACTTCACTACTCTCGGGATTGGGAGTCACACAAGGGGCTAAGGGGCAGGCTAGAATCCCTATCGTAGCAAAACAGCTAGTAAAGTATGAGCCTAGCAGTGAGCCATACAACTTCATGGAGCAGTTTGAGCAAGTATGCGAAGAAAACGGTCTTACTGACCTTGCGCAACGCTCTCAAGCTTTTGGCCTGTGCTTAGGCAATAAGGGGGAATCTGGTATTCTAGCCTCGATGATGCAGAACGTACAAACTTTGCTCATCTTAAGGGCCTCTTCATCAAGAGATTCTCGGAGGCAAGGTATTCTGACAACCTCATCATCCGGTTGATGAATATCAACCAAAAGGAGAAGGAAGACGTTAGGGACTATGTCACTCATGTGCGTAGCCTCTTCAAAAGGATCCCTACCAATGAATGACCTACTGAGAGGGCAGTGTCTACAGTATTCATGAAAAGAATTCGGAGTGAGGAGCTCTACAAGGCTTTGACCAGTAACTCTACCTTGCAACGAGATGTGCTAACTAGAGTTTTTGAAGAGGCAATACGTGTAGACGATCAGCTTAGGGAACGAAGCATGAGGACTACCAGTTGAGAAAACGCAAATCAGAGGGATCTAGAGAGATCAACTATTTTGAGAGAAAAAGCAACCGCTAGTGTGCAGGAAAAGGGAAAGAGTATGGACCAAGGCCAGGAGATGGCGGAGATGAGAATGGAGATTGCACGATTGCAGGAACTGATGAGGAAGCTTGCACGATCGCATGTACAGTGTATATACTGTGGTGGCAAACACCTCCCAGCTGAATGCCAAAATCTTAGATCTAGGCCATGCTCAAATTGTGGTAGATTCGGGCATGATGCATTGCATTGCAGGATGCCGAGGAGATTCCCATACGCACAGCAGTACAATCCTCCGTACTTAGGTAATAGACCACCCAATTTCTCTGGGAGGGGAGCCCAGTTGGCACTCCCTGCACCAAATGACTCAAGACCTACCATACCTAGGCTAGAGATGAACCCAATAGGTATACCAAGACCACAGGCCCTTTTGTGACCCACCCACTGAGCGATGCTCTAGTTCACTATGTGGAAGAGCCTAGTGAATAGGAGATATATGTCAACTCGTACCTATCCTATGAAGAGGAGGGCAACCCAGTCCTGATGCCGGTGTCAATGATGGCATTAGGTAGAGGAAGAGGTAGAGGCTTTGGAGGGCCAAGCCAAGATTCGATCACATGCTGGACCTGCGGCCATCCAGGCTGCATGTCATCACGTTTCCCAGAGAAGGAACAGGCTAACAAGGACAAAGCGGATCTCCGATGCATAGAATGTGGGATCACTCACATGTTTCCTGATTGTCCTAGGCGGAAACCATCAGCTAGCTCTGCCAACATACCATCAGTACCTCTGGGGCTGTTTGGAGTGGAAACCTTTGATAGTGAGGACACACCTATCCCACTACAGGTTATGACGCGAGCTCAAACAAGGCAGGCAGGTATCTCCTTGCCTGGACCAAGTAACCTTGACACAGCCTCTGTTGGGGTAAAGGCGCCTCCACCGTACCACCCCGTGTATTACTACACTGACAGTTCCCGCCACTACACACTGCAGGTGGCGGACACCTGTCACGTCACTTAATTCTTTACATTCATTTTTTAGTGACTAGTAAATAAAGAAAGGCCCGGTCACACATTGTGACTGTTGGAGTTCCCATTTCTTGTCTCTCTCTTTCTTGCTCTTGCTCTCCCGCCATAGCTCATGTGCAAGCTTCGATCCTTCTCACCTTTCAACTGGTATCAGAGCTTGGCTTCCTCTTGCTCGAGCTCAACCTGGTGCTTCTCTACCTTCGCATCACCTCCCTTTATGCATTGGATCTCCATCCCGGCAGCCATATCCGATCTCCCCGAGCTCCCGTCACTCCCCGGCTTCCCGAGCACCTTCCCGGCCTATTGAGGCACCTTCAAGGCATTGGTACTGAGGTATTTGATCATTCTTTTAGGGTTTTATTTCAGTCTACAGGTTGCAAACAGCAAGGGCAGCCATGGCTTCAAACCCTTGAAGCTTATTCCCCTCATATTGTGCCTTACACCTATCAAGGATCAAAGAGGCTTGTCATAGGCCTTTGATAGGCCCTTCTTGAGCCCCCCATTACCCCCTTTTCAGCCCACGTGGAGCAATAGCAAGTTTAGCACCAACAGGGTAGATTGTGCCATTTTTTTCTAGGCTGTTAGTACTCGTCTACTTCAGCTCCACACTTGGCCATTGCTTCTTGCTCTCTACCTTGATCAAGAGGGCTATAGACTTCATGTTTGATGTCATTCAATCTTTGGGCATTGGTCTTGATCATTCGGGCTGATTTCTTCAGATTTGGGACTGTCATTTACTGTTATACAGTGCTAGAAATAGGGCAGCCACACTTGGCATTGGCATTTGATGCTTATACTCTACTCCGGTTACCTTGTTTAATGCCCGTATGCGGTCTACATGATGCCTAATGTCTTGGGAATGTATGCATTCGATTTGCCCATGATTTGGCATTGTTTTTGGGTTGGAAATTGACAGTTTTGGACTGTTTAGAGCTGTTGTATATGAGCGGGCTGAAGCTCATTTGTCACATGTATTGCTTCTCTATCGATACCAGATGTATGCTATGGGTTATGTCATGATGTATTACACTTTGGGGATCGACTTCAAACTCATGATCGTGATTCTGGAATGATTTTGAGCATCGCATTTGCTCCGTTGTTATTGGTTTGTCATTGGCAGTTTGGTTGACTTGACTGGCATTTGGGCCGCTTATGCCTATTGTCTGTACTTGACGGATAAGCTCTATGCATTACATGCTTTGGTCCGTGGTTGATGCCTCTTAGTTCGTCCATGCTTGACAGATATTTTGGAGCTCCGATTTGGATGTTTTGAGCACTTTCGACTCACAGGGATATTGACTTTGGCTTGCTACTAGATGTATTGACTTGACAGAGATCTTGCCATTGGGATTATGTCTTGCTTAGTGGTTGCTACATCAGTTGCTTCATGTATGGCATGCTCTTGCGAAGCGTATGACGCATTGACTTGGTCACTTGTCACTGGTACTTTGTCTTGGGTTGCTTGAGCCCTTAACTCAATTGTACACCTTTTGTGCCAGTGGGAGCATCTTGCATGCTTACTTAACCTTGAGCAGGGATTACATGCTATTGGAGCAGTCAATGTCATTGAGCAGCTATGGATGTATTGAGACTTTGGGATTATACTCCGACAATTGGATGTTGCATTGAGTATATGTCTTGGTTCACAGGATGCTTATGAGCTAAGTCTCAATTTTGGATCCGCTTTCTTTTGAGCAGACACCTATTTGTGTCAGGTTTTGGCAATTGGTTCTATATTTTGCCTAGATTGTCTGGGGTGTGCCTCTTACTGTGGCAGATGCTATTTGACATCTCTCAGTGTTATGCTCATGTATTTTCACTTTCATTTGGCTTTGCTTTGTCCTCTTTATGCCGGCTTTGGACCTAGCATTGTTTTGTTGACATTAGATCCAGTTTTGGGACAGTTTGCTCTCATTATTGCAATTCTGAAATTTATTACAGCAAGCATTTATTGGTGGACTGAGCAATATTTTTTATGCTGAAATATCCTGATTTGGTGTACCACACCTAGTACTAAGTGGGAAGCATCTTTTGGCACACTTTTCTCGCCATTTGGAGCTCATTTCAGTGGATTTTGGGCATTTTCTGCAGTAAAACAGCCAGCAGTTTTACATTGTCTGTGCATTTCCAGCCTGCATTATGGCGTTCTCTTCAACTGATAATGCCATATTTAACATCACAAAGTTGGATGGTACCAACTACTCTTATTGGAAGAGTCAAATTTGGTAGGTCTTGGTGCAGAAATCTTAGATTAAGCCACTTCGGTTGAGTGGGGAGCAGCCTGAAACTATGGACAATGACGACTGGCTTGAACTTGATGAGCTATGCGAGTCCACGATTGTATTGTCTCTCACTGAACAAGTACATTATAATGTATTTGAGGAAGCACAGAGTGCATGAGATCTATGGAATAAGATCAAGAATCTTTATGATAAGAAAAGTCTGGCGAGTCAAATGTACTGGTTGAAGCAGCTTATGGATCTGCGCATGAAGGATAATGCGATTATGTCTGCTCACTTGAGCCAGTTCCATGTTATACTGAAGAACCTGACTTCGCAGGATATCACCTTTGGAGAGGAAGTAACTCCTCTTTTCTTGCTTGGGACTCTGAATGAGTCATGGGATGTATTCTGCACTGCCCTATGTGCCTCTAGTGCTACTCTGAAACTAAATGATGTTGAGAGTGCTCTTCTGCAGGAAGAGGTTAATCGCAAAAACTTGGATGCCTCTCATGTTTCACATGCTTTGACAGTTAGAGGCAGGAATGACAGGAATGATCGTGGTAATAACCGTGGCCGTGACTCGCAGAAGGGTCGGTCTAAATCTCGTGGAAAGTCGCGTAGTAAGTCGCGTGGGCGCAACGCTAATGTCACTTGTCATCATTGTGGGAAAAAGGGCCATATCAGACCACAGTGTCATGAGTTGCGCAATGAGAAGCGCAAGGATAAGGGCAAAGAGAAAGTGCAGGAGAAGTCCTCTGACCGCAGCATAGTACCTCCGAAGTCCAACGTCAAGATTGAAGAAATTAATGTCATGCAGACCGAGGATTCCGATGGTAGTGATGAGTTCATACTTGCAGCTAGTTCTTCTGATGCTTCACACTTGACTAAGACACCTAGTATGTATGCATAGTGCTGGTTATTGGATTCAGGTGCGTCCTTTCATGTGACGCCTTACCGTGAGTGGTTTCACTCTTACTGTACTGTATCTGGATCAGTCAGACTTGGAGATGACAGGTCTCTTGATATTGTGGGCTGTGGAGATATTCAGTTGCAGTTTTCCACTGGCAGTTCCTTTTTGCTCAGGGATGTACGTCATGTACCTGCACTTACGCGCAGTCTTATGTCTGCAGGACAGTTGGATGATGCAGGGTTTCATGTCTGTTTTGGGGATTCTGCCTGGAAGATTACCAAAGGCAGACTTGTGCTTGCTAGAGGCGCCAAGGCTGGCAGCCTCTATCCTCTTGTTGTATCTGGATCTTCTATAGACCATGTTTTGGCAGTGGGCTCTATCCCACATGTATCACTTTGGCATGCCCGTTTGGGGCATATGTCTTTGAAGGGAATGAAAATGTTATCTGGTTTGCAGTATCTTCTGCCTTTGGACTATGCACGTTTTGACTCGTGTGATCATTGTCTTTATGGTAAACAAAATAGGTCTACGCATAAGAAATCGGGTAGGCCATGCATGAGTGAGCCCTTGGCTTTGGTGCATTCAGATGTTTGTGGGCCCATGCCGTGTATGTCTATGGGTGGCGCGAAGTACTTTGTTACCTTCATTGATGATTTTTCTAGGAAAGTGTGGGCTTATCCCATAAAGCAAAAGTCTGATGTCTTGGCAGTCTTTCAGCGTTGGCTTGCTCTTGTTGAGAACCAGACTGGGTATAGGCTGAAATGCCTTAGAACTGACAATGGGGGAGAATATGTCTCACGTGCTTTTGAGCAGTTTTGTGATGACAGGGGTATTAAGCGTCAGTTGACCGCCCCTTACACCCCCGCCCAGAATGGTTTGGCTGAGCGCCTGAACAGGACTATTCAGGAGCGTGTCCGCTCTATGCTTAGCCATGTAGGCCTACCATAGAGCTTTTGGGCTAAGGCAATTAGTACGGCAGTGCATGTCATAAACCAATCGCCTTCTAGTGGATTGGATTTCCAGGTTGCAAAGGAAGTTTGGGCTGGTAAGCCACCCGCTTATGCGCATCTCCGTGTCTTTGGATGTGAGGCATTCTGCCATATTCCCAAGGACAACAGGAGTAAGTTGGATCCAAAGAGCATTAAATGCATCTTTCTTGGTTATGATGATTCAGGAGAGATGGGCTATCGCCTATGGGATCCGTAGGCGCGGAAAATAGTACGCAGCCATGATGTAGTCTTCCATGAAGACAAGATGCACACACAGCCTGAGAAGGTGGTTGAGATCCACAGAGTGATCTTTCAAGAGGAGCCTAGAGCTCCTGCACAACCAGTTGGACAGCCTACAACTGCAGCAGATGCTCATGGTCAAGGTGTTGGACAAGCAGCTGGGCAGGCAGCAGAGCCTACAGTGAGACAGTCTGCTAGAGACAGACGTCCACTTGATAGATTTCAGCCCTCTATGCATTATGTTTTGGTTACAGATGCAGGAGAGCCTTTCACTTATGATGAGGCTATGCGCAGGGGTGACAGTCACTCCTGGGAGAGGGCTATGCAGTCTGAGATTGACTCCTTGCATCTCAGACTCCTTGCATAAAAATCAAACTTGGGATTTGGTTGCCTTGCCTAAGGGCAAGAAGGCTTTGCCATGCAAGTGGGTGTACAAGCTGAAAAGTACCCCTGGACACCCCAAGCCAGCATACAAGGCTAGTTTGGTAGCAAAGGGTTTTAAGCAGGAGCATGGTGTAGACTTTGATGAGGTCTTTTCTCCTATGGTTAAGGTGACCGCCCTGCGCTTGGTCTTGGCTTTGGTTGCTCAGCTTGACTTAGATCTATATCAGATGGATGTCAAGATGGCTTTCTTACATGGAGACTTGCATGATGAGATCTATATGGAGCAGCCTAAGGGCTTTGCAGAACTTGGCAGGGAGCACCTAGTGTGCAAGTTGAAGAAAAGTCTTTATGGCTTGAAGCAGGCACCTAGGGAATGGTATCATAAGTTTGATGCCTTTATGCAGTCACAGGGCTACAGCAGGAGTGCTATGGATCCGTGTCTTTACACGAAGAAAGCCCATGATGGTTCATTGCTTATTTTGGTACTCTATGTGGATGATATGCTGATAGCAGGGAAAGCTCATGATGAGCTAGATGCTCTTAAATCTCAGCTGAAGAAGAGCTTTGAGATGAAGGATTTGGGACAGGCCTCTCACATACTTGGTATGTGCATTAGACGCGACAGGCATCAGGGACTCCTCTACTTGTCACAGAGGGAGTATATTCATAAAGTCCTTGAGCGCTTCCGCATGCAGGACGTAAAGCCTATTGGCTGTCCATTGCCTTCTTATGTGAAGGTATCACAGGCCGATTGTCCGCAAATAGATGAGCAGAGGGCCGAGATGGCCCAGATCCCTTATGCTTCAGTCGTGGGCAATTTGATGTATGCCATGATAGCCACTCGTCCAGATATTGCCTTTGCAGTTGGTGTTGTGGCACGCTATATGGCTACACTTGGTAGGAAACATTGGGATGCCGTGAAGGGTATCATGAGGTACCTGAAGGGCACAACAGATATGTGTATTTGCTATGGTAGCCAGGATACAGGGGTCGTGGGGTACACTGACTTCGATTATGCAGGACATGCAAATAGTAGGAAGTCCACTTCTTGCTATGTATTCACCTATGCTGGAGGTGCTGTCTCTTGGATGTCCAGGCTTTTCGTGTGCAGATCTGCAGGTGAGACTAGTAAATAAAGGAAGGCCCAGTCACACATTATGACTGTTGGAGTTCCCATTTCTTGTCTCTCTCTTTCTTGCTCTTGCTCTCCCGCCATAGCTCGTGTGCAAGCTTCGATCCTTCTCACATTTCAGCCTCAATAGGAAAGAAAAGCCGAAGAAGAAGGAAAAAGAGAACAGACGTGAAGATAACCCTTAAAACCGAGGAAGCCATGACGTTAGTAGTAATAGGGAAGAAAGTCATGGATGCAGAGGCAGAGATCTCAGCCCTGAAGACAGTTGAGCTAGGGACTGCCAAGGTAGGGGAATATCCCCATCCCAAACGGCAACTTGAAGCTATAGCCAAAGTCAAGGAGTGGGTCAAGGATGCCCAGGAGCACCTCAAGGACGCTGAACCCATACTAGAAGATCCAATGGACAATTTTTCCAACGTGAGCACACCAGTCTCGCCCACAAAACCACAAACTAAAAGTGTATCCTTGCCACAGGGGGCAACTCAGCAGCAAGGCCAAAGGGGGACTTACCAGGGCAGACAGAATGCATGGCCCAGGAGTGCTAGCCTTAGGGGAAGACAAGAGCCCAACAGTCTCCTTGCAACCTTGTTGTCCACCCTAGTAACTCTAAGCGTAGAAGACCTGCTTAGGCAGAATCCTTCTTTATGGCAAGAGTTAAAAGATTTGGTGGAGGGACACACAGGACTTACGGGTGCTGATCAGCAAGATCATGATGCAGTTACACAAATCCCAAGTCTAACTCTACACTCAACTCCTAAGTCATTGCACATCAATGCTTTCTGGGAAGGCACTGAAATGCATGCAATCCTACCTGTTCTAGCCTTAGGAGACATGATGCGGAAAGGAATTGTAGACACAGGCACAGGTGTTAGCGTACTGAGCCATGCAGTTTTAGAGGCATGGGGAAACCCTCCTGTAGAGACTGCCAGGTTCAATGTCACGTTAGCAAATGGAATGAAGGTAAGGCCATTCAGAGTCTTAAAGAGCTGGCTAGTAAAGATTACAGGTGTGCAGTTTTCCATGAACTTCATTATCATGAAGGTAGTGGACTACGACATACTGCTAGGCCAACCTTGGATGAGAAACACTCGAGCCATTGAAGATTAGGGGAATGGTTTGATCTTCCTAGGGAGGAGAACTGAAGTAGTAAGGGTAGAGATGGACACTTGGAAAACGACCCCCGTTGACCTAAATGCCATCTCAGCCATACTGAAAGGCGATACTCAAACGACCAAACCCTATGGATCACTCATTAAATATATTCCCTGCCCTGAGGATGAGCGGGATTGGATGCACATCTTGGCAACCATTGACCTACCATTCTTAGATGAGGAAGAACTATATCGGCAGGCTGCTAAAGCCGCAACCATGCCAATAGAGCAGCCAAATGTGCCACTCTGCATGATGGCAGGAAGCTCACTCAACCCAAGGAAACCTGTCTCGTTCCATATCCCCAGCAATAAGCTAGAGCTTCAGGAAATCGTAGAATATCTGACAGACACACTGAAGGGCAACTTGGCTGCTAACCTAAAGCCTCTATGTGATCTGTTGACTAAGCTAGAATGGAAATGGACCAAAGTCCACGATCTGAATTTGTTATACGATTGGGCTTTAGTTACTGATGACAAGGAGACTGAAGAGGAAAGCTTAGGCGATGATGAACGGTCTGAAGAGCAAGACTCTGACGATGAGGAATATGAGGACTGCTGCTCTATAGGAGATGAAAGTGAGGGAGAGATAGATACAGTAGAGTATGGCACAGAAGGGAGAACGATAGAACGAATCAAGGCAGACTCGAGACCCAGGAAGGAAAATACGAATTGGAGTGGAAAATGAGTCATGCGGATGGAGTGTGATAGATCTTAGCTAGAACACATAGGAGCCATGGATTACGAGCAAGTCGGAGTAGCACGACCATGGGTAATCCCAGTGCTCAAGACGGATGCACCTACTAAACTACAACCCCCTAGGGAAACTCCTTTCTCAAGCGAGGGATGCGAGTTTAACTCGGAGTCGGAAGTCAGCATTGAGAGTGATCCCGAGATACCCCAACCCTCTAAGGTCAAACGTACAAAAGGGGACTTACCAGTCCACCTAAGGCGCAAGAGATTAAAGGAGGAGGTCAGGACGCAAGCGAAGGACTCAGAAGCAGAGAGGTAAAAGAAACCGCAGGATCTACCCAAACGGTTTACAAAATTTAAAAAGGGTGACAGAGTAGTGATTCTGCTAGGTGCAAAGAGGCAGGGCCAAACTAGTGAACCGATCGAAGGACGCGCCAAAGTCAAGGAAGTTAACTTCGCTGGGGAGGGCGAAAAGCCTAAACTTGTATTCATTGCAGACGATTTGACCGAGGATAAGGAGGCCAAACTTGTTGCAGTCTTGCAAGAGTATATTGATGTATTTGCCTGGACATTGGAAGAACTTAAAGGGGTTGACCCTAGGGTTGTGACTCATAATATCCCAATGGTCCCTGATGCAGTGCCAACAAAGCAACGACCTTACCCCATGAATCCCAAACACGCCCATGCAGTAAAAGAGGAGATTGATAAGCTCATGAAGGCAGGATTCATATATGAGATTGAGCACACGGACTAGGTATCACCGATTGTGATCGTGATGAAGAAGAATGAAAAAATCCGAGTGTGCATTAATTACAAAAAAGTTAATGCCGCTACGAAGAGGGATAACTACCCTTTACCATACACCGAGCACATGCTTGAGAGAGTAGCACGTAAAGAGAGCTACAATTTTTTGGATGGCTTCTCGGGCTACAATCAAGTGCAAGTGCACCCCGATGACAGGCACAAGACTGCCTTCGCCACGGAATGGGGTGTATTTGCCTACATTATCATGCCCTTTGGGCTGATGAATGCGCCTGCGACTTTTCAATGCTTAATGTGCACTATCTTCAAAGATATGCTTAGGCGCGAACTAGAGGTGTTTGTAGACGACTTATGCGTACACTCTAGTTGGGCTGAACACTTAGAGAAATTGAGAGATGTCTTTGAACGGTGTGGGTTATACAACCTCTCGTTGAACCCCTTGAAGTGCCAGTTCTGGGTGAAACATGGATGTATCCTAGGGCACGTGGTATCAAAGAACGACATCGCCACGAACTTTTCAAAAGTCAGAGTCATTGTCGACCTTCCGCCACCCAATAACTACAAGGGAGTTCAGTGTTTCTTAGGACATACTGGATACTTTTGTCGCTTTGTACTAAATTATGCACTGATTGCTAGACCATTGTACAAGCTGTTGATCGTGTTTGAGTGAAATGAGGAATGCTAGCACGCATATGAAGAGTTGAAGAAGGCTCTTACCACTACACCAATCTTATGAGCCCCAGACTGGAACATAATGTTTCATGTGCACATAGACGCCTCTAAGTTTGCTATTGGGGCCGTGCTATGCCAGCCTGGTGAACATAACTTAGACTACCCGGTGAGTTTTGCCAGTAGGCAGCTCACAAAGACCGAGATGAATTATTCCACCACAGAAAGGGAGGGGTTTGGCCATGGTATTTGTTGTAAAGAAATTTAGACATTATCTGTTGGCCACTCCCTTTGTCTTCTTTGTTAACCATCAATCCTTGCTCTATCTCGTGAACAAGCCTTGCGCTACAGGACACATAGCTAGATGGTTACTTCTCCTATTGGAATTTGACTTCTCTATGGTTGTATGCAAAGGGAAGTAGCATTACATGGCTGACCATATGTCCCACATACCCACAGGAGAAGCCGCTGGACAAGGCATACCCGACAATTTACCGGATACTCATCTCTTTAACCTGTCTAGTGAGAAGAAGCCGCTGGACAAGGCATACCCGATGATTTACGGGATGCTCATCTCTTTAAGCTGTCTAGTGAGAGAGAGTTGTTTAAAGCTGATCTGATGCCATATTGGGCCAATGATGTAGTTCAGGTGCTGGAGAACGGTTTACCCGAGAGACCAATTGAGAAGGCCAGGCTGAGGAGACTTATTTTGAAAATCCAACCATACCAATTGATAGCTGGCCAACTCTATAGGTTAGGACAAGACAGTTTGTTGTGCAGATGCGTGTGTGAGCACGAGATGCACGATGCATTGAAAGAAGCACATGGCGGAATTGCTGGAGGACACTTTAGCGGGGATACAACAGCCTAAAAGGTGCTGCAATCCCAACTATGGTGGCCCACACTATTCCGTGATGCTGCTAAATTTGTGAAGCACTGCGACGAATGCCAAAGAACCAAGGTGCTCGTGCGCAAAGATAAAATGGAGTTGACCCCTGTCATAGCCCGACAACCCTTTGAAAAATGGGGCATTGACTTCATTGGACCTATCAGTCCCACGGCACAGTACTCTCAGGCTCGCTACATCATAGTGGCAACTGATTACCTAATGAAGTGGGCAGAGGCAAGAGCTACAAGGAAGAATGACGCTAGAACCACTGCAAAGTTCTTGTGGGAGCAGGTCATTTCACGGTTTGGGTGTCCAATAGAATTAGTCAGTGATCATGGCACACACTTCATTAATGAGGTGATATCGCATCTGCTCTCTACTTTTCTAATCATTCACAAAAAATCCTAGCCCTATTACCCTCAGGCTAACGGACAAGCAAAATCCACCAATAAAATCCTAGTCAATGTACTCACAAAAGTGGTATCTACATCTCGGAGTGACTGGGACAACAAGTTAATGGCGGCCTTGTGGGCCTATCGTACAGCTTATAAAACGGCTATAGGCCAAACACCCTTCAGGCTGACTTATGGAACGGAGGCCATTTTGCCCTTAGAGTTTTTTGTCCCTAGCTTAAGGATAGCAATGCATGAATGCTGGGAGGGAAGAGACACTTGGACAAATCGCTTGGTAGAGCTAGAACGTCTCACGGAAACCCGGCTCTTGGCCACCCATGCACTGATTTGTGCGAAAGCACGGAGGAAAATGTGGTTTGACAAGCATGTCAAACAATGCGACTTTGATTAGGGGGATCTCGTTCTGCTATACTCTGTGAAAGGTCACAAACAAAAAATGAAATTCCATGGATTGGGACCTTTCCGAGTACATGTAATTAGTCGAACGGGCAACATTGAATTAGAGACTCTTGAAGGCGAAGGAATCAACTTTTTCAATGGCAGCCGTAGAAAAAAATACTATTCTCCTTCCTACCCATTGCATGAGCCACCTATGTTGGAAGCCCTTGTCAACGTCTGCGTGGCTACTATGACAAAAATAATAGATCAAGATGAAGAATCAGTGGCACCTGCCTACTTACGAATCACCGTCACTGCAGAAAAGACCTATTCTTTTGATGCTTTGATTGACGAAGGTGTCGATTACAATATCTTGACGCATGACCATTGGACACGCATTGGTCAACCTAAACTGCAGCCCACCAATGCCAAACTCACCCCATTTGGGGGCAATGCTTACACGCTCTTAGGGAAGTGCAAAGTGGTCATTTCTATCAAGTCTGAACGTATACCGACTTTCTTTCACGTGTTGCCTAACACAAAAGGGACCGGTAATATGTCACTATTAGGTCGTACTTTTAAGAAGCAGACGAATTGTAATGTGGATTATAATCTAGATCGCATCCATCTTGCTATAGGCAATGTGTGTATAGGGACGACTTTCAGCAAGGGCTGTTCTGACCCTTTCAACATTGTGAAACCACCGGTAGAAATCACTACGACCGCACTTATGCTCAAGTCTACATAGAAAAACACTAAGGTCTCATGCCAGGCTCTAGACCCTAGACCCAAACCCACCAAGAGTACTCATAGGGCCAAGGAGTCTAAGCTTATATGGGTGCCAAAGCGGCAAAGACCACCTCCAAGTAGACCACCCAAACATGCTTCTAAATGCCAAAACAATCAGTCATCATGGCCTAAGAGGCAATTTGGATGCTATCAACGTAGGCACACAACCACGCCGCGATGGATCCCCAAAGATCTCTTGCGAGCACAAGGCTACTATGAAGGCAACCCTTGGATTTGGGTGCCTAAGAATGGCAAGTCTAAAGGCTCATCTCCAAGCAACCTCACTCCAGTGAGAGAGCCTTGCAAACATAGCACCCAATCCGTAGTTAGCAAACCACTGCTGCTGCTGTGACTAATAAGTCCCAACTAATTTATCGACTAAAGCAATCGCTAAAAGCCTCAAGCTTACCTCACTCAAAAGAGTTGAATACTTCTGTGACTGTGCACTCAGAACCCAGCACAACTTCCATGCCACCAGAACTTCCTACAGCACTTCAAAGTGCTTCGGAGTGCAAAGCCACACCCGTGACACCTGCAATGGAGTCATTGCTGTCCAGCTCAATTGCACCATCACCACCAGCAGGTCTTAGGCCTCCCTATGGGGTACGATCTTTCCTTTCCTTGGCTAAAGACCTTGCTGAAACTTCGAGAGATGACCTTGTGACCTGCATTAAGGTGTTAGACCACACTTTCACCACATTTGCTAGGAGTTATGAGTGGTTGGACATAGGTCTTCTTAATGAACCACTTGCTTTCGATGTTTGTGCATTACCATGCACTTGGGAGGAATACGAGTTTATGACCGAGTTTATGACCGTCAAATTCCCCAAGATTGCTGCTGAAATAATAGCAAATGAAGAAATCTCAAAGGAGTAAGCTGTTCTCAGGTGACTAATCACCTCATACTATAAGCCTCCTTGTTCTGCTCCCAAACAAGAATTACATGAGCTCACGCAACTTGCAAGCTCAACTTCCTCGTTCTTACAGCAGTGGTTCACTTTGCGGACCCAATGGGAAAAGAAAGGCTATTGTATCATGACAAATGATGAACAAAGGAGGGCAATCAAGACCATTGAGTATGATCCTACTTATGTGGCACCTCTTTCATTTAGAGTTTTGGCCATTACCCAAAACCAACACTTAGATGACTAGGTCCTAGCCCATCCTTACATTGACCAATTCCTTACAGAAGAAGAACTGCACGTTGCAAGCCGCCTTAATACCGGAGATATTTTTCACGATGTCTTGACCTATATCTCCCAAGTTTTTGTACAACCCTATGAACTCGATTGTCACACTCAACTTGAGTACAACCCTACATTTTATGAGTGGCTGTTGGCCGGAACACCCCATCACAATCACCTTTGATATCCTCACCACTTCGTTCAATCCTAGAAGGATTTCCATCTTTCCGAGGGGGAGGAATAAGGCTAAGAAGGCATAATAATTGTTGAAAGGTTGAACTCAGTGATTTTTAAAAAAAAGTTAGCAAAATTTTTCAAGTTCTTTGCATTCCTGTTTTTTGTATTTTTCATGCTTGGCTTCATTTAGCCATGTTTTCCTTTTCCACTTGTGATTAATGAAAAGTATTTTTGCTGGGCAGGAACCCAAGATGGCTCATCAAGATCGCGCTCATAAGCTTCCCTTCACGGAAGAAGAAAGGCAAAAATATATGTTGAATCTAGAAATTCAAGCTTACGGACGGCTAAATTTCCGAACCTCGTCCACAACCTATCTAGCGTCATGGAAACGGAGAAAGCAGCTAAGTAGGTCATAGAAAAGTGCAATATGACTAAGTATGTGGAGAAGGTGGAGCAAAATGTGGATCATGCAAGGTGTGTTGAGTTCTTGTGAACTTTCGACTCTGCCTCCAAGAGTGCCACGGTGACTGTGGGAAGGGGGGATGCTGCCAGGCAAGTCAGGGTACCCTTAAGCAAGGAACTAGTAGAAAAGGCACTAGGCCTGGAATCAAGGACTGTAAAGAGACCAAAAAGGGATGTCTTTGCCATGCTAAAAATGGACAGGGGCCAGGTGCGGTCCAACGACAAAGTCAATATCTAGGACATCCCTGATGACAAAATCCACATGCGTGCTAAAGTCATGCACACCCTCTTCTCTAGCCATCGATACACTGCCTATATGGGCAGAATAAATGTGCCTGTGCTCGAAAGCCTCACGGCCAATGCACCAAAAGAGATCGATTGGAATGATTACGTAAGACACACAATCGAGAAGGTTGCTGTAGCACTTGATCTGGGAAGCCAACCTGCTGGAGATGAATCCCCAGCAGCAAAAGAGGCCGCCTCCAAAGCATCATTCATTGGGTATGGAGGTGTACTAATTGCCCCAATTGAAGAAGCAGTAAAGGAGGCAGGAGCAGGAGAGACCACCACCCTCGCCACACAACGAAGAATCCTATGGCTTTGATGAGGAAACAAGAACTGATGAGAATAGTGATGAAGAAGAAAAGCAAGAAGAACAGCGCCAGCGGCTACAAAGAGAGCAGCACACTAAGCGCTTCCAACAGCAAAGGGAAGAAGAAAGGAGGAAGAAAGAGAAAGAAGAACTGCAAAAAGCACAAAGAGTGTCAAGAGCCCAGGAAACAGAGAGGAAAAGGAAAGAAAAAGAGGATGCACAGAGAGTGGAAGAGGAGTCTAGAAAGGCAGAAGAGAAGAGGAAAAGAAGGGCTGAGGAGTAGGAAGAAGCCTTGAGGAAGAAGGAACAAGAAGATATAGAACTTGCAATTTGCCTATCTGTGGAACAACCTCAACAACAAAGAAAGCAAACCCCGCCCCAGGAGGATGAGAACCCGGACACGAGCTTGAATGTGCCAGATCCCATCCCGCCGCCGGTCGCGCAGAGGGCAAGGGCAAGGAGGCCATCATGCTTGTCCCTGCCAGTTTTGTGCCAACTAGCCCTGCTACTTCCGTAATAATCATCCCCGCCCCAAGAACTTCGCCAAAGGTCGATGAGAGCAATATGGTCACATGGCTGCAGTTCCCGGTGGAAAGGGAGTTAGCAAGAGAAGCTGGCGTAGCCACCCCAGTGTCAAGAGTGAAGAGGGTAGCCACGACTGATGTGGAGCCAAGCCCAAAGCTTAAAAGACAAAAAACAGAAGCTACTACCACCGCCACCACCATGTCCCATCCCCCACCTCCAGCAGGCCAGTACGATGAGTATGTTAAAGAGCTGCTCTTGTAGCTAGAAAAGGCCAAGGAAGGAAAGAGAACTGCCATGGAAGAGTTGGCAATAGAGCAAGAATCAAGAGCCACTCTCCAGTTGGAGAAAACTAAACAAATAGCAGAGTACCAAAAGGAGATTGATGTGCTAAAGGAGGAAGCCAGCAATAGAGATGCAGAAGAAGCAAAAACCCTAAAGGAACATGATGTTGCCTGGGAGGGAAGAAGAAAGATCCTAATGGATTGCCTCAACAGAGAGAGGGAGACCACTGCTCACTTGTAGCGCAAGAACGACTAGCTCATTGCAGTCAACCAGGAGGCACAAAACCAGCTTGAGAAAATCAAACAAGAGACTGCAGAGCTAGACAAGCTAAGAGAAGAGCAGGTGCGAAGAATGCAGGTGCAGCTGGATCGGCTCAATGCGTAGATTGCCAATGAACACCAGGAGCAGTCCCGCCTACACTGCAAGCTTGAAGACCAAGAGCAACGACTCATGGCTATGACCCTCCATCAGGGGGAGAGCCTGGAGGATATGGAGAAGAGAGCGAAGGAATGGGTTGACCACAATGAAAGGAGGGTGCGAGACCTGGCACGCCGATTGGCCAAAGCAGAAGGAGATAGAGTGTTGGCTGAAAATCAGGCAGAGGCTGCCCAGCTCTCTATGATGGCCCAGTAGCGCGCTTTCCTCAAGACGCTACTTCACTCCACCAAAACTGAAGAAAACGAGGCCAATGATCAGCTCTGCAGAAGAAGCTAGCCATTGCACGCAGAGCCCTAACAGCAGGCCTGCACGTACCACTGCAACTAGGAGGCCCGCTGCAGAGCCTAGAGGAGCAAAGAAAATACCTTACACAGGTAGGCCTGATGGTGCAAGAGATTGACGAACTTGGTTTCACAGAAGAGAAGGTGCAAGAAGAAGTGCAAGCAGAAGGGGGTGGACCAAAGTTTGATATGGGACCTCAGGAGGAGGACTACATTCCACGTCTTAATATCTATTTTTGGTTGTGCAAGTCACTATACAAACAATCCAAGAGCGGGGATGAGCTAATAGTACATGCATGAGATTTTCATGCATATTTCTCTAGATGAGACAGCACACTTCAAGGACATAGCCGATACAAAGTTATCTCGATCAATGTATGGGCATTCTATCTTACTATGCTCCAACACATTGATCTCCATCGAGCAAAGTTGATGCTCTAGGTTGGTCGTAGAGGGAGGCTATTGAGGTATGCCTTACTTGACTAGTGGAGGTGGTGGCTGTGGTGGATGCTTTGAGGAGCCATGGACTTCCTCTCCTCATCATATCGGAAGTGATTGTGGGGGTGCTATGGAGATACATATGTTGCAGCCCCATGGCACTTGATACTCCTCACTCCTATTACAATTCTAGAGAGGGTGGCTATGGTGCTTGGTATATGAAGATATCAATGCAGTGGTCCCCTTCCATTGATCGAGTGGACATCCATCACTGACTAGTATGGCTATACTTATAGGCACTTCCACTCCTGTGACACTAGGGTTTGCTCAGTTGTTTGTGGATGCCACTTCTGTAGGTGTCACTCTTATAAGTACATCAAATATACAAGGGTCTCCTAGTTATACTCAAGAGCGTGGTCATAGGTGGAAGAGGACATATACTACACATATCCCACCAGGTTACATGTATTTGGTGGAGTAGAGCACCAGTGTGTATATATGAACGATGAGGGGAAGAGATTGATTGTGCAAATGTATGAGTTGTGCAAGTAGACTTTTAGGTATAATCTATTGGATCATTGGAAAAATATACTAGAGAGTAGCAAGAACTATGTAATGAGCTCTCAGTACCTTCTACATGGCCGATCATTTCTCCACATGATTGATGAAGCTAATGCGCAAGTACATGTCTCACAAATAGTCAAATAAAAGAAAGGCAGTAAAGAGTAGGGCACAAAATCCCAAGTGGCTATATCAAGATGGATTGGAGGAGGCTTAGAGGTATTACTTTGTCTTTTTTGCTACAACACTCCACTACAAATCATGATCCTATAAGCTTGGAGATAGGATATGCAAAAAGACATGGTCTGATTGCACTTATCAACAAGTTATATGCGCATGATATTCTAGTATGTCATGTCTCTTTAGAGTAGCAAATATTTAGTCATTATCATATGCATTGTCTACTCTGGGTTGATCTTTGGTTACATTGTAGACTACTTTTGATGACCCGTTGCATTGGGACAAGCTAGCGGATGGCAACAAAGCTTGGATTCATGGAGCACCCTTCTCTTTTTAGGCCTTGTGCTCCGTACCATACTTTTTTCGATTGATTGCATCTAGCTTTCTTTATACACATTTTTCCTTCATTGTATGTGGCTCACATTGAGTGACTTTTATAAACAATTTTTTCTATTGTTGTTCTTATTCCCTATCATTCAATGTAGTATTATGGATATGATGCTATCATTGTACTTGTTTGTACATTCAATCAATAGATTCCTTGTTTTTGGCAAATTAATGTATAATTTTTGGAACTTAGTTGTATGTTATGTAGTAAATAAATCATGGAAGAATATGCCCTACCACCCAATGAAATCTTTTTGTATGTAAGCTTTATTGTTTACCTTGCAAATTTACCTACAACCGTTGCTCTCTTCATCACTATTTATGTTGACAATATTGTCTATATATAGCAATGCACAATATACCAAGGCTATAATTGACATAAATAGCAATGGTAATAGCTACAATAGGGGCAAATTTTTTCATGACTAATTTTATTGCTTTAGACTTCAATATTGGGCTTACATGTTGTAGTGAGAGAAAAAGTAAAATTAATAAACACACAAAAAGGAGGGAAAGTACAAGGATAGAGATACTCAAAGTTCATGCACTATTCATTATCCCTTTTTTAAATCCCCCACAACCCCTTTTTTTAATTAAAGACTCGAGATTTGGGGAGAGAATAGCAATATGTATTACTTTTAAGGGCCCATTTTTTAGTCCATTTTTTAACTAATGCCACACTAAGGACTATCTTGTGATTGCCTATTAAAGTCCTCTATCTCAAGGAACAAATGTAAAGAGACCTTAGATGGGTTATAAACAAGTTGAAACATGCCTATGATAATTCCATGATCTAGTCAAAGTTTTAAGAAACCTTGATGTGTTTGTGCTAATTCAAAGCTCCAAAGTCTGATGCTTTGATGATGCCATGAAACATTTTTGCATTCCAATATGCATCATATTATGTATTGATGTGGGAATTGAGCATTGTGTCTGCCTAGTTTTTTCATAGAATAGTAAAATCCATCATTTAAGAGATTGCATGTAAGAGAGTGCATGTAGAACAAGTTGGGTGAGGGAAATTCACTACCTAATGCATGCTTGCAAATGATAATGCAAGGAATAGAACAAATAAATAGGTTGACATCTTCATACTTGCTTCGACACCCCTACAAATGATACAATATTTGCCAGCCACCTCCAAAGTAGTGCTACCTTCTTCATATGCTTAGAAGATTTGCTTGTGCCTTGCTTAATATGCATCATACCACTTGCTATGATCACATGGCACTTTCAACAAACTCATAGCTTGCAATGATATAATGATTTCCTCCCCTTAAAAGCATTCATGAGCCACTCTTAAGCTAATTTAAGGAACAATATAAGAATGGCCAATATTGCAAGTGATTGGCATATGGTGGTCTTTTGAGAGGCAAATGAGATTTAATAATTAAATTTAAAGGTAGAGGGGCAAGGAGGAACACATTTCATTTACAGAGGAGATGACAAGTGGACAATAGCTCAAGTGATTCCTATATTTTTCCTCTAGCCAGCAATGTGGTGTTATCTAACAATGTTTCTAGAGTAGTGATACTTTACCAGTGTTCCTAGTAAGCAACAATGTTTTGGTGATGTTTTGTAGTAGTTTTCTCTACCAATATTCTAGCAACATTCCTTGTGGGAATAAAAACATGGAAAATGTACATGAGAAATGAGACAATAGATCTTGATGGATGAATGAAGGGGGAACAATGGGTAGAATAGTGAATATTTGAACAATCTTGAGGAGTAAGGAGAGGGGTGTGAAAGTTGAGAGAGAGAGAGAGAGAGAGAGAGAGAGAGAGAGAGAGAGAGAGAGAGAGAGAGAGAGAGAGAGAGAGAGAGAGAGAGAGAGAGAGAGAGAGAGAGAGAGACATAGCGAACAAAGGGCTAATATGGGAAACAAGGGTAAAGGAAGGTGATGTGATGGCGAGAGGAGGGAGGTAGAAGGAGTATATATCATAATGAGAGAGAAAGAGGATGAAAAACTTGACAAGGGGTGCAAGGAAAGAGGGGAGGAATCAAGATTTATGTTTGTTTGATTTTGTGAAAATTTTATTTTTCTCATTTATTTTCTTGTGGCATGGAAACGTGTCTTATAGTATAGTCATCATGTTCCTCATATTTATAGGAGTGATAGTAAAGATTCAAATCTAACTTACTTTGGTTGGGACCTTTATTTAAGGCATCATTAAAAGAGCCTCAATGTCTCTTATGGGGTCCTTTTGACAAGTTTGATATCACAATTTGTATGGACAATGTGCATGATAATTACAATGGTTTCTTGGATATGTGTGTACAAACAGGTCCTCTCTCCCTTAGGCTCAAACCTATGAGATGGGTTTCTAGCCTCTCTCTCCTTAAGTTTGATTTCAACATTGAGCCTCTCCTTGCTTGAGCTCGATTCCAAGATTGAGCCCCTAGATACTACATTTCTTTTTAGCTGAATTGTGAGATTGAGAATACAATCTCTCTCCTTTTAGCAAGACAAACCTCAAATTTTAGTTTACAAGAGGCAAGCTCCTCTTTCCTCAAGCTCAATTTCAAAACTCAGCTAAAATAATTATATTTGTCCCTATGCTCAATCTCAAATTTGAGCCTCTAAGAGTGGTGCACAGATCGGATGATGTATGCTCGCGTAGTGAATGTCGGAAGGTCCCCAAGAACAAAAGAACTCTACTTTTTGCACAAAACTCAAGGTAGAAAGCATACACAACATGAACAAGAGACCAATTGGGTGCAATCTCTCCCCATGCCTTGTGTGAGTGCTCCACAAAGCACAATTAAACTGACAAAAGTGAATACCTAGCAGTCTTCAGCTACATAAATAAATCAACTGGTTATAAATCAATCCTAACCTTAATTTATCACGAGTGCACGCTCTAAACTCGTAAATGTTTATTAATTTAATATGTATTTTGCAGAATCACCCACTATGGAATCACCCATGTACACACTAAATTAATGAAATGCCCGAAAAGGATGGGCGTCCCCATCAACTTCTCGCACAAAGAATCCACTTTGTGTATGAGCCCTAGTCAACAAAGTTTATGGAATCCACCGAAAAACCTCACGGAATCCACCGCGGCAAGAGTCATAAAAGAGGCTAGCTCATGCTACTACTTCCTTGGGCTCAATTTCAAAAGGCAACCTCTAAGAGGCCTTAGGGTCAAATTTAAAGGTAAGCTTTTCACTTCACCCTCCTGAGGTTTGATTTTGAAAATAATATTGAGCTCCTTTCCTCTCCAATTTTAGATTTGATGTCCAACTACATCAAGTAGTGAATTTGTAAATAGTATAGAAAATGGATATGTGATGTTAGCTACATTAAGTTTCCTATAATCCATATAAATCTTGATTAACTTGCCATATTATTTAGGTTCTAATGCAATCCGTGATACCCATGTTACCTCATTAACTAGCTTGATGAAGCCTACTCTTAATAATTTCCCAATCTCCTCATTAATGTGCTTGGGGGCATAGTTTAGGTTCATTTGAAATCTCCTTTGAATGATCAACTTAGCACCCTTCTTCAAATTAATCTTATCTTAATATATCAAAGTGTCTAATCCCTTCATATTTGTGGACTCCCAAGTAAAGCCATCATAAAATTTATTGTATAGTTCCACTAGCTTTTGCTTGGATAAAACCCTACTAGGTTTCAAATGGTCTTCAACATTAAGATGGATCTCTTAAACCTTGTCCTCAAACACTCTTAATAAATGAGTGATGGTGTGCTCATACCTTTATTTACCTTCAATTATGGCTCACTGACTCACCTCTTCCTATAAGCCTTCATAATCGACCTCTTCCTTTGTCACAGTATTGTTTTCTTAAATTTCTAACTGCATCACCTTTTCCTAAGTTTCGTGCTTTCCTGCATCCTTCAAAATTTCACTAGACCCTTAACTTCTTAAAGAGCTGTACTATTTTGAAGAATCCTTCTTTGGTAAATTATTGACTTTTCTTGTGAAAACATGAACTCAAGAATTTCATGAACCCGCATCTCTCCAAATTTTGTGAATAGCATATCCTTAAATAGTACCTTTCATATCTATTTCAAATATTGAAATGAATATAGGATTGCCTTGCAAGAATTGCTCCTCCTCATAATGCTCAACCTCAACTGCCCAATTGATTATTTAGGTAGTAACATGATTGCACTTCCAATTGAGAACGATTTTATTACTTGTTCATGTTTGCTTTAGCTCTTATGCTTTTCCACAAGAACTATCACAACTAATTGCTAATTGACTCTTTTTTTATTTTCCCAATTCATGCTTGCTTCAACTTTTGCTCTTCTCACTACCATTACATCCACTTTAACTTTACATTCCTCAACCACCATGTAATTGGAACAATCACACTTCTCGTGCAATGCCATCCCATAATTGTCAACTCAATCTAGCCTTTACAAGCCTTTCAAGTTTGGCAATCTTGAACAAAAGGGTTTGACAATGATTGAGCCACATGGTCATGTTCATCCTTGGTATCTTCTAATTCAAACCCCCTCAAATTGGAACTATGATTCCATGAGCATCTTGAAATTCTTCAATACTTCCTTGATTTGAAAAGGTATTCGAAAACTCTTGACATGCTCTCTTCTCCAAATATTGCAATGCTCTTGCTCTTGCTCTTGCTCTGGTTAATGTTCTAGTAATGAACAAATTCTTGTCTAACATATATTAGAGGAAAGAATTGCTTTAGAATGCCATACCACTCTACACTCAGATGGAAAAGGCAACCTTTCTCTCAATTAGAGATTACAAGGATCGCCTCAATTGCATGTCCCATGAGAGGCTTGCAAGATTTCCATGTGTAATGGCCTATTTTATCACATCAAAAAACTTGCGCCAAAGACAACATGTGTTGGAATAGAACTATGTTCTTGAAACCTTGAATTATTCTTACACAAATATCAACAACATCCTCTCTCGCTTTATTAGAAAAAATAGATCACATAAAGAATAGAGATAAGAAAGGCATTTAATATTGCTTCATTTTTCCAAAAGATGTTGTCATAAGGGCATATCTTGAACTGAAAAGGTACAACTATTGGTGGAATACTGTTTTAACTACATGGCACTTACTCCTAAATGAGTAGGGAAGAGTGTAGTGGTCTAGGGCCTTGGTTTGGGGCCTAACAAGTATATTGACTATTCTATTTGAGCAAGGTTGCCTATGAATGAGCAAAACTTTCTATTCCTTACATTCTTGCCCTTGTTTGTGTCATTTAAAGTGGTATTTTCATGGTGCACAAAGAGATCTACAATACTTAAAGAATATTTGGACAAGTAATCTATACCATTTCTCACACAGACCCAATGAAACAAGTATCTCTTATCGTAGTCACACACATACAAAAGGCATAAACTAAGAATATGTATAGGCTTTAAACCTCTTAATTGGGCAACCATTAAGGATGGATTTCCTTTGTGCCACATGGAGGGAGTGTTGTAGAATGTAACAGATAGATTCTATATTCACTTAGAAGATGGATTTAGAAAATACAACGAGTTGAGATAATCAAAAGGAGAAGTTGTTTCTACTCACACCATAGGGCATCTATACGTATTATAAAATTCCTTCTCGATTGTGAAATGGCTCATTTGCAATGGAAAAACTAGTGCACTTTTACGTTCTATAGTAGTGGGAATAGGTTGATGTGATTTCCCCACAATTAATGAAGAAATGGTTGCATGTTTCTTGTACGTCTTCAAATATTATGAGAGAAGGACAAGTTGAAGACTAGTTTTTCCCTTGTCACATTATGTGTCACACAAGAGTATAACAAGAAATTCAATGCATCTTGTCTTGTTAGAATGGCGTGCACTTTAACATCACGACTCATTCCACAATAGAGAATTTGGTGCACTTTGGTCTATAGAGACATGGAGATAGGCCATCGTGATAGGTGTAAGCATAGACTTGTGATTTCACTACACATCCCTTGTACATTTTCAACCATTTTGCAAAACATTTTGTTGGTTAATTATAAGATACATAAAATGAATATGCAATGGATCAATAGGTGTTGGAAATGGAGTTTTATTTGCTTGGCTCAAGTTTTGAACTTTCATCTTTATTCCAATTAAGGGGTTTGTTGGTAAGGTTTCTCAAGAGAATGAGTAAAGTATACAGTTTCGTGCATAAAACATCACAAATGTCTAACATATTCCTCCCAATAATTGTTGTCCATACATATTCCAACTCATTCAGGCATTGCCATTTACTTTTGCACTTGTTCGATGTAATTGTTCATGATGCATAGCTTTCAACCACTACTTATTACAAATGGATTGCACATGTCTGGCTATTAGAGAAAGAGAGATGATTAGTTTAATATTTTAAAAATACAATTTTGGTAGTAGATATGGCCGCAACATACTTGGCCTCAGTGTTAGAGGGAGCCGTTCACTTCTAAACCCTGGACATTCAAGAAATAGCACCTCCAGCATAGGGAAAGACATAGCCGGAAGTGGACTTCCTACTATATGCATGTCCTACATAATCGGAGTCTTTGTAGCCCACAACTCCTATATCATGGCTACCATAGCAAATACACATATCTGCTGTGTGAAAGAGAACTAGAACCCAAGAGGAAGAAGCTTGGTGGTGAGAGCTATGGCGGATGGAGGGCAAGAGCAAGAGAGAGAGTGAAACTCAAAGTGAGAACTCCAACAACCACAATGTGTGGCCAAGACTTCTAACTTACTAATTTAGAGGGATTTATAAATGAATATGCCTAGTTTGTCATATTTATAAATGAAGTAAGTTTGTGAGATGTAGATATTCTCCTTGAAAATTTGAAGGCTATTTTAGAAAAATCAATTTCATTGGTCCTTTCAAAAAGCTAGAGCATAGGCACATCATGCCCCTAAATAGGTCACCATAGGTATGCAAACACTCACAAGGCTATCTTCTACCAGTTGGTAAATATTAGCATTTATTGAGACTTTTAGCTCCACCTTTTGTGATCTGTGCTTGAGTTTTTTTGGTCATTTGCCTTAAATTAAATACAATGGTTACAATCGTTCTTCTTACATGTAAGGTTTACTGTTTAAATGCTCTTACATGTAGCTATCTTATTTAGGCACAAAAATATAAGATTAGTATGAAATAAGTACCTTTGGGCCACAAAAGTTAGGACGAAGGTTAGGCCTCTATGAGCCCTCTTTTTTAAATCACCCACACAATGTACCCATGATCATCCTCCATAGCTCTTTAAGAGTCAACTTCAAGACAGCTTCCTTTTAGAAATTTTAGAAAGTTGAGATATAGTCAGCTCAATGACCCTCACTTTCCTCACTCTACAACACTTCTAATTTACCTTTACCAAATACGGCGGGAGAGCAAGATCAAGAAAGGGAGTGACTAGAAATGGGAACTCCAACAGTCACAATGTGTGATCGGGCCTTCCTTTATTCAAATTGTCACTAAAAGAATAAAGAATAAAGTGACGGTGACGGGCACCCACCACCTATAGTGTGTAGTGGTGGTGACTGTCAGTGTAGTAATAGACAGCCGACTAGGCAGAGGCGCCTTTACCCCCAATAACCTCCGACTTAAAGGCGAATCTGCCCCAGTGAGGAGTGAAAAGAAAAAGAAAAAAGACAGTACAACATGTACACATGTACAACGGGATGAGGAAAGATGTCATCTCATCCCACGCCCATCAACCTCCTGAGGAAGGCAAAGCGCTATGTAGAGAGACTTTTCGTGAGCAAATCTGCAGGATTTTGGTCAGTCGAGATCTTGACAAGATCAGCATACTTGTCCTCAACGACCCCATGTATGAAGTGATACCTCACCTCAATGTGTTTCGTCTTCACATGGAAGACCGGATTCTTGGCTAACTGAATAGCACTCATAGAATCTGAATGCAGTGTAGGGATAGCATCAATACCAAGGTCATCAACTAAACGACCCAACCAAATGGCCTCCTTGCAAGCCTCAATGGCTGCAACATACTCAGCCTCTGTAGTAGAAAGGGTCGTGCATTTCTACACCCTGGACATCCAAGAAACAGCACCTCCAGCATAGGTGAATACATAGCCGAAAGTGGACTTCCTACTATCTGCATGTCCTATATAATCAGAGTCAGTGTACCCCATGACTCCTATATCCTGGCTGCCATAGCATATGCACATATTTGTAGTACCCTTCAGGTACCTCATGATACCCTTCACGGCATCCCAATGCTTCTTGCCAGGTGTAGCCATATAGCTTGCCACAACACCAACTACAAAGGCAATATCTGGATGACTGGCTATCATGGCATACATAAGACTGCCCACTGGGGATGCATAGGGAATCTTGGCCATCTCGGCCCTCTGCTCATCTGTCTGCGGACAATCAGCCTGTGATACCTTCACATAAGAAGGCAATGGACAGCCAATAGGCTTTACGTCCTGCATGCGGAAGCGCTCAAGGACTTTATGAGTGTACTCCCTTTGTGACAAGTAGAGGAGTCCATGATGCCTATCGCATCTAATGCACATACCAAGTATGTGAGTGGCTTGTGCCAGATCTTTCATCTCAAAGCTCTTCTTGAGTTGAGCCTTAAGAGCATCTAGCTCATCATGAGCTTTCGCTGCTATCAGCATATCATCCACATAGAGTACCAAAATCAATAAAGAACCATCACATGCTTTCTTCGTGTAAAGACATGGATCCATAGCACTCCGGCTGTAGCCCTGTGACTACATAAAGGCATCAAACTTATGATACCACTCCGTAGGTGTCTGTTTCAAGCCATAAAGACTTTTCTTCAATTTGCACACTAGGTGCTGCCTGCTAGGTTCTACAAAGCCCTTAGGCTAGTCCATATAAATCTCATCATGCAAGTCCCCATGTAAGAAAGTCGTCTTGACATCCATCTGGTATAAATCCAAGTCAAGCTGAGCAACCAAAGCCAAGACTAAGCGCAGAGTGGTCATCTTAATCACATGGCCCTTTTTCCCACAATGGTGACAAGTAACATCTACATTCCTGCCAGGAATTGCTACGTGACTTCCCACGAGACTTGGACCGAGATTTCTGAGAATCCCTCCACAGCCACTACCACTGTCATGCTTTCCATATCCATCATTTCTGCCTCTAATTGTCATAGCATGAGATACACGAGAGGCATCCAAATTCTTACGATTAACCTCTTCCTGCAGAAGAGCACTCTCAACATCAGATAATTTCAAGGTAGTAGAGGCACATAATGCAGTGCGGAATACATCCCATGACTCATTAAGAGTACCGAGCAAGAAAAGAGGAGTGACATCCTCTGCAAAAGTGATGTCTTGAGAAGTCAAGTTTTTGAGTATAGCATGGAACTGGCTCAAGTGAGCAGACATAGTCACATTCTCCTTCATGCGTAGATCCATAAGCTGCTTCAGCCAATACATCTAACTCACTGGACTTTTCTTGTCATAGAGATTTTTGATATTTTCCCACAACTGCCATGCACTCTGTTCTTCCTCAAAGACATTATAGTGAACCTATTATGCGAGAGACAATACAAAAGCGGATTTGCATAACTCATCAAGCTCAAGCCATTTCTCATCTAACATAGTTGCAGGCGAATGCCCGCTTAACCTCAAAGGTTTGATCTGCGATTTCTGCACCAACACCTGCCAAATCTGGCTCTTCCAATAACAATAACTTTACCATCAAGCTTAGTGATGTTGAAAATAGCATGATCAGTGGACAAACTCGCCATAATGCAGGCTGGAAGACTGTAGACAGTTCAAAACTGCTTGTTGTTTACTACAGAAAAATGACAAAAAAATCACCAAAATCGAGAAAAAATGGCGAAGAAAGTGGAACCAAAGCTGGTGCCCACCAAGTACTAGTAAAAGTACATCATTTAGAGTGTTTCAGCATGAAAAATCCATGTCAGTCCACACATATATGCTTAATGTAATAAATTTCAGATTTCAATAAAAGAGAGCTAACAATGCCAGAATCGGATCCCAAGGCAATGTCAAGATTGTGGGAGAGAAGAAAGGAGTCTCACTTGTAGCTTTCTTGCTTGCACAATGGGGGAATACACACAAAGATGGAGGTTGAAAACAGTTTTCCTCTTCTTAGTTGTGTAAGCCAAAAAGAAGTCTAGTACATAGAAATAGAAGAACCCTATATATGGGTCTCAAACCAAACTCAACTAACTAAGGTGGCATACTAACTAAGCCATGAACTAGAGTAGATAAGGATAGCTGTCATCTAGCTATTATTCATGGGTGGTGTACCAAACGCATCTACAAAATTGACAAGTCGATGACATAAATGCACAATGGTCACCGTGGCATATCACGAGTAGAGCTCGATATCTCAACACTCCCCCTCGAGCTCAATCCCAATTCCTGCACACTAAGCAGGTCTCTGAACTTGCGCAGCTTCTCTCCGCCCAATGCCTTTGTAAATATGTCAGCTACCTGATCCTCTGTGCTGACATAAACTAGATCAATAAGACCTAGTAAAACCCTCTCCCACACATAGTGATAATGCGCCTCAATGTGCTTTGTTCTAGCATGATAGACTAGGTTATTTGCCAAGTGTATACTACTCATGTTGTCACAATAAATGACAACTGGCCCATCTGTAGGCTGATGCATATCATAAAGTAGCTTATGCAACCAAGCTACCTCACATGTAGCCATTTCTGCACCCCTATACTCAGCCTCTGTGCTCGACAAGGCAACTGTAGGTTGTTTCTTGCTGCTCCAAGTGACTGCAGCACTCCCAAAAGAAAACACATATCCACTGGTAGATCGTCTATAAAAAATACTACCAGCCCAATCAGCATCAGTGTATCCATGCAACTGTATCTGAACCCCAGTCTCATAAAGTAGTCCATACTGCAATGTGGACTTCACATACCTGAGTATGAGTCTAGCTGCATCCAAATGCGGTTTCCTTGGAGCCTGCATAAACTGACTTACCAATCCAACAGCATAGCTTAAATTTGGCCTAGTAACAGTCATATAAATCAAACTTCCGACTATGCGTCTATACATAGTAGGGTCTTCCAGAAGCTCATCTACATTTGCGCTCAGCTTCACATACTGCTCCAAAGGAACTGGAATAGGCTTACAGCCTGTCATCCCATATTTGGACAGCATGTCCAATCCATACTGCCTTTGCAAGAGCCGTATCCCACTTGGTGATCTAATCACCTCAATGCCCAAGAAATAACGCAGCTCTCCCAAATCCTTTATCTCAAACTTCAGCTTCAATAGCATTTTCACATGAAGGATATCTTCATCACTATCACTTTTCATAATCAAATCATCAACATAAATGACAAGTAGCATAATACCTTTCTTTGTTTTTCTCACATAAAGTGAGAAATCTGCCTTGGAAATCTGAAAGCCAATAGTGACAAGATACTGTTCTATCTTGTCAGTCCATGCTCTAGGTGCTTGCTTCAAACCATACAAGGCTTTCTTCAACCTGCAAACAAACTCGGGATGAACAGCATGCACATAACCTGGTGGCTGCTCCATATATACCTCTTCTTGCAAATCACCATGCAAGAAGGCATTCTTTACATCCATCTGATGTAAAGACCATTCCTTTGATGCAGCCATAGTAATGACTGCTCTGACGGTTGCCATCCTTGCAACCGGACTGAATGTTTCTTCATAATCAATGCCATATGTCTGTGCATACCCCTTGACTACTAATCTTGCCTTGTATCTATTCACAGAACCATCTGCATCGTGTTTCACCTTATAAACCCACTTACAACCAATTGCATTCTTATCTTTAGGCAAAGGTACCAATTTCCATGTAGCGTTTGCTTCCAAGGCATCCATTTCTTCATCCATGGCTTTCTCCCATTTTTCTTTTCCCATGGCTTGCTCAAAAGAAGTGGGTTCTAGTTTCTGTATCACTTTGACCATATATGCATAGTGAATGGCTGTAAATCCATCATATTTCAGCCTATCCACAGGATACCTAGCTCTGGTAGACGTGCGCAAAGTAGGTTTACTCCCAGGTGCTCTCAAAACATCCCTGGTCTTCCTTACTCCAGGTGTAACAATAGAAGGAATACCCAACTCATCATCAATGCTCTGTTCTGAGCCACTGGATTCACCATCCACATAAGAGTGACCTGCATTCACATCAAACATGGGCTGATCTACCTTCTCTTTTCCTTTTCGTGACACCTGAATACCACTATCTGCATTGCTTTGAGAAGATTCTCCTGATCTCAATCTGCCTGTCCATGGCGAAGAATGTGAACCACTGCTAGAGGACACTCCAGGTCCATTAATATCTTGTGACTGTTGCTGTGAATTCTGTGCAGCATTACCATTTTGTACATCTACATTATCAATCACATTTACTGGTTTATACCAGCTACTCATCTCATAAAAAACAACATCTCTGCTCACTGTAAACTTACGAGTAGAAGGGTTATAGCATCTATACCCTTTTTGCTGCAGAGAATAACCAATAAAGATGCACTTCTCAGCTTTTGGATCCAACTTGGATCTCAACTCATCTGGCACATGAACATAGGCAATGCAGCCAAAATTTTTCAAATGAGAAATATCTGGTTTCCTACCAGTATACCTCTCCTCTGGAGTCATGCCATGTATTGCTACAGTGGGAGTCCTGTTCATTATGTAGACTGCTGTAGCAACTGCCTCAGCCCAATAAAAATCTGGCAAGTCTTTTTTGTTGAGCATGGTACGAGATACCTCTCCAATATGCCTATTTTTCCTTTCTGCAATTCCCTTTTGTTGTGGGGTATAACTGCATGAATATCACTGCTTTATGCCATGCTCCTGCAGGAACCTTGCAAACTCATTTGAGAGGTACTCTCCCCCTCCATCTAACCTTAGGCATTTTATCTACAGGCATGTTTCTTTTTCAACCATAGCTTTAAGAGTTTTGAAATGCCCAAAAATTTCACTTTTCCTTTTCATAAAATACACGCAAACTTTTCTGCTATAGTCATCAATAAAAGTGACAAAATAATGACAACCTCCAAGAGATGCAGCTTTAGTAGTTCACACATCAGAGTGGATTAATTCCAATGGCTTCTTACTCTCTTGAACATGTCTAGGAAATGATTTCCTTGCCTGTTTTCCAAATTGACAGGCTTCACATACCTTATGCATTTCTGCAATCTTGAATTTAGGCAATCCTGCAACAATATTTTGGGCTTGCATTGATTTAAGTCGCTGTACATTAACATGACTGATGCATTTATGCCAGATATCAATATCTGCAACTACACCGGTCCCATGTGCAAACATTGCTGCACTCAATTCAGACATGTCTGCATCCAATGTAAACATTCTACCCTTCTTCTTTCCTTTTGCTATCAAGTGACCTTTATTTTTCATATCCTCAACAAAGCATCCATGAGGATTAAATCTGACTTGCAAGCCCTGCTCAACCATTTGACCAACAGAAACCAGATTCTTGGTGATATTCGGGACATGAAATACATCGAACATGTATTTCTTTTTCCCATCATCTGCACAATAAGATGTGCAGTATCATCACCAGTCTCCACAAATCCTGGTTTTTTCATTTTTCTTGCATCCTCCATCCATTCTGCATGACATATCATGTGGTTTGATGCACCTGAGTCAACATACCATACATCGTTGCTTTCTTCTGCACTTGTCACAGAATTGTTCATGTGCTGCACCATAAACAAATGCTCATTTCTATCATCACCCTGTCTACTAGAAGATGCATAATTCCCTTGTTGCAATTTTCCATTCATGATGTCATTCTGCTTTTTATAGCAGTCTTTAGCCATATGGCCCATTTTACCACAGTAGTAGCATTCAACATTGCTGTTTGCATTTTGGCCTCTTTGCCATCCACCACGACCTCTTTGGCTCCCCCTGCCTCTAGAGTTACCACGTCCTCCTCCATAGGACTGGTTTTCTTGAGTTTGCTACATATTCTGATTTCTACCACAGCCTCCAGATCGGCCTCCTCTACCTCTGCCTCTACCTCTTCCAGCATTTGAGTAGAAGACAACTTCTTTTGAAGTTCCTCCTGAAGAAGATGCACCACCATTTCTCTGCTCCTCAGAAATTAGAAGAGCAATCAACTCCTCAAAATCAGGAAATCTTTCACGAACTGAAATGGATGTCTGAAACTGCGCATAATCCTTTCCTAGACCATTTAAGGTCACAGAAACTAAATCATCATCTTCCACTGGCGACCCAATGGAAGCAAGTGCATCTGCAATCTTCTTCACCTTCATGTGGTAGTCATTGATGCTCCCAAAACAGAAAATGAAAGCAACACTACTCCTCTTACCAGAACACCGCAAACTTGGTTTGCAACTTGTAGCTTTCTTGCTTGCACAATGGGGGAATACACACAAAGATGGAGGCTGAAAATAGTTTTCCTCTTCTTAGTTGTGTAAGCCAAAAAGAAGTCTAGTACATAGAAATAGAAGAACCCTATATATGGGTCTCAAACCAAACTCAACTAACTAAGGTGGCATACTAACTGAGCCACGAACTAGAGTAGAAAAGGATAGCTATCATCTAGCTATTATTCATGGGCGGTGTACCAACCGTGTCTGCAATTGACAAGTCGGTGACATAAAAGCATAACGGTCACCGTGGCATATCACGAGTGGAGCTCGATATCTCAACAGGCAATCAGATACTGCCAAGACCAAAGTTGGCATCATGCGGACATAGCATAAGCATATGACGGTCGATAAACATGAATCCAACACCCAAGTATGTCATACAAACATCTGCCAGTGAGTAGGCAAACCCCCCAAGCAACGGGGCAAAGTGTTCCTGCCACTACCAAAACTTGATACAAGTAGGTGTCAGTTCATAAAGATACAGATCCAAAACTAAGACTTAGCTCATAAGCATACAATGAACCAAGACATATGATGTATCATCCCAAAAGGTAAGAAGTCCCAAAGTCTCAAGTGTTAGTAAACTGCTCAATAGCATGTAACGGCTCAATGCATAAAAGTACCACCTGCTCAATGTTTGATAAGTATTCAAGAATGCTCCCACTGGCACAAAAGCCGTATGTACGAGCTCAAGAGCTCAAGCCAAGGCAAGACATAGTGCCAATGACATAAGTCCAAGACAATACATCAATAGTACATCCTGAACATGTAGGCGATAGAGCATCCGTATGTAGCATCCATAAGCATGTAAGACATCAAGTATATCCCAAGATACAACTTTGGCAAGCCAATAAATAGCTCAAGTAAGCTCCGAGAATCCAAGGTCAAGCCAAGGCCGAGCTCCAGTAGCAATCGGCTCCAAACAATGTAACTAGCATGTAGTAATGGCATAGGCTAAGTATTTCAAGACCGGTCAGACATAAGCAACATACATGCCATAAGTACATCCAAGACGGAGCATCCAAATGCTTTGCAAAGTGAGCTCAAGCTCAACCAACGATCCCGAATCAAAACCAAGCTCTATGTCGAGCCCCAAGTGTTAATACATCACCATATATGTCCGAAACATAGTCTGAAAAGCATAGACATAAGTATACATGAGTAAAATGACTTCAGTCCAACTGTGTACAACAGTGATTTACTATTCAAAACTGAGAATTTCAGCTCCAAATGGTTGCCAAAAAATAGGCATACATTCCCCTAACATCTGAGCATCAAATGGGACCAACTGGGCATCAAATGACAATGCCAAACAAGCTATAGCATCAAATGTCAGTGTAACATTGTTATAAACTGCTTGTGTAATGTTATGACAGTCCCAAAACAGTGTTAAATCAATCTAAATGCTATGCCAACACATCAACCATCAAAACCAAGCATCAAAGCATGTTCATATGCCCGAAATGGAGCCTTTCCAAGTGCCAATGGAGGGGGAGAGCTATTGTTGTGATAGTCAATGCTGAAGACACATATAGGAGGGCTGCGTGATTCCGCAAATTGTAAATGCTGGTCCTGGGGCTGCAAAAAATGGTGATCAAGCTTTGGAGGGGTCTGGTTAAAGCCAAGGAAGGGCTCAAACAAGCTCCAGCAAGCCTTATTCAAAGACAAGTGAGATGTGAAGCGAGGGAGCTTCAATGGTGGCTGCCCCAAACTTGTTTATAGCCTGTGAGACCTGAGAACTGAAGTAAACCCCGAAGAAAATGATCAAATACCTCTAATGTAATGCCTTGAAGGTGCCCAACAATGCCGAGAAGGTGCTCGGGAAGCCGGGGAGTGACGGGAGCTCGAAGGAGTTGGATATGGCTATCGAGAAGGAGACCCAATCCAAGTAGGGAGTCGATGGGATGTTGAGAATGCCAGGAACCAAGCTCAAGGGTCCGAAAGCAAAGCTCTGATACCAGTTGAAAGGGAGCGACGGATCGAAGGTTGGACTTGAGAGCTATAGTGGGAGAGCAAGAGCAAGAAAGGGAGAGACTAGAAATGGGAACTCCAACAGTCATAATGTGTGACCGGGCCTTCCTTTATTCAAACTGTCACTAAAAGAATAAAGAATAAAGTGACAGGACGGGCGCCCACCACCTGCAATGTGCAGTGGAGGTGAAACTGTCAGTGTAGTAATACACAAGCGGCTAGGCAGAGGCGCCTTTACCCCCAACAATAGCCTTTTAACTCTCTTTGTCTTGATGTCTTGCATTCTCACTTTCTTTGCTAGCTTAAATCACACTACTTCAGTCAATTCATGGTAGCTCTCAATAGGCACCAAATTAGTAGTCATGGTTGCAATTACCCCCCATCCAAGCTTGCATCCCTTAGACAACTCCCATCTTGCACTATTTTCTTCAAAGGTAGGCATGCATGCTAGCATGTGGTAAAAACTAGTAGTCAACCTTGGTTACTTCTCATTTAACCATAAATTTCCCTCTTTCTCTAAGCACCACAACTACTTATGGAGAAAGGCACATGACCAAAACACATTATAAATTTTCTCCCAACATCTCCTTGACGATTTTGCATACAAGGCATTACTTTCTTGCTCAATGCTCATCAACTATAGCCCACCTAGGTGCTAATCCTTTTTAGGACTCTTCAATGTAGTTGGTGTTAGGTATTTTGATTTACCATGCCTTTCCCAAAGGAATTTACCTCCTAGAAAGTCCCATTTCTTCTACGTACCTATATGTTCTTGCACAACTCCTTTTAGATTTTATGTAGTTTATAGAAATTTCCTCCTTTTGTAGCTAGTTGTTATTATTGTTTTAAAAGGAATACAACGTTGATTGTTCATATTATGATCTATACTATTTAGTTTTTAAACCAATCTTTGCCTCATGTTTTATATTAAACCATGATGTTTCACAGTGATAGTAGGTAAGGATAGTAGTTACCCACACACACTAGGGGAAGTCATCATACATGAGTTATTATAAGTCTTTCACATGTATAATATGTCAAACTAGTAAATTGGAGCCATTGACTCTGCCTGCATGTTCGCCCCCAATAAACTGTGCCAGTTATTCTAGCCTATGGACCTACACTTTTTGCAATAGATAGGTCAATGGAATATTATGAGAAGAGAAAAAATAGTTTGTAGCCAGTTCTAAGAGCATAGTTGAGGCAAACTTTGCCTATTTGGCAGAGATAGAAATCAAAGGCTCTGTTTCAATGACAGGGGAGGGTGCTATCAACCTAATGTGTACAAACATGTAAACCTTGCCAATTAAGGGCAATTTATGCCTTGTGTGAAAAGGGTTCTTAGAAAGTTACATTTATAGGGAGGTAGCTGCCTAAAATGCTTATAGTAATATAGGCAATCATAAGTCATTGCCCTTTCTCTCATAGTGAGCCATTCTAGAGTACTATCTCATGAGTCGCTATAGTGTGTCACTACTCCAACCCTGTAATTAAAGCCAAGAGAGACTGAAAAGCTACAATAGTATCTTCATTGTAGGTGTACTCGATCCCATTGTTGTCTTCAATACAACTAACGGTTTCCTTCCTTTTCAAATAGAAGTAGGCACATCCCCATCAGCTTCCCACACCAAACATTTAATTGCGTTTTAGCATCTTGAATTCTAAACATGATTACTTCTTAATATAATTCTCACTTTCTTACAAGAGTTGACAAAGAATAAGATCATTATTGCGTATTCTAAGAGAAGAAATGATAGCACCTAAAGCTTGGCCAATTCAATCCATAGATATTCCCCTTACACAAGCAACAACTCTACCATGTCTCTTAGCTTCCTCAATGATAGTCTTATTGCATAAAATCCATGCCATTATTTGGTCTTGAATTGGCCATTTATGCAACTCCATACATACTTAGTCCTCATTACAACTCGAGGGTCTTTGAAAAATGATGCACTTAACCTAAAAGGTGATAATCCTTTGTTAGATCAACCACACAAGTGAATTTCAAAACTGAATTTTATAGAACAATGATTAGAAGCCGCTATTTTTGAGAGGATATTGAACTTACAATAATCTTTTGATAGCCACCATGCTTTATTATTTCCATAGATTCTATCCAAACAGTGGCCTTCCAAGAGTCCCCGTTATGATGATTATACCAAGTGTAGACACGTTGTTGACCCTAATAGAAGATTCTTGGTAAGTCCTATAATTGCTACATAGCTTGTAGCATATGCTAATTCACTTGTCTGCTCACCAATAAATCCACTATTGCCATGATATCTATCTCCTACCTCCAAGGTCATATTTTAATCCCTCCATGAATATTATAGGTCATCATCCAATTGACTAGCTAAATAGGACTATTGGTTGTAGAGAGTTGGATGTGTATATTGGTGCCATTATTGATTTTTCATCTCACATTTCTATCTCTATGACCATTGTTGACCAAATGTCATATACCCAAGCCATCTAGGGGAGGAATGAATCCTTGATTAGGATCATGGCACCTCCTTTGCCTATAATATTCTTACATTGAGAAATAACTAGCAATACTGAAATTTGTGGAGCCACCATGTGGTTGGCCTCCTCAATCCACGTGAACGCTTTTAGTCCATGTCCTATGGCTCTCTTAGCTCCGATTTTTCCTCCACGTTCCACTCGAAGCCCAAACCAACCTTTCTACCTTGGCAAATATTCTAGGGTAGTAGTTACCAACGCACACTTGGGAACATCATACATTACTAGGAAGTTGCATTGGTAGGAAGGTAGGCGCCTAATAAGTTTGAAGCAATATAGGCACCTAAGAAGTTTGAAGCAATACCAAGCCTGTTGCGTAGGGTCATACGTTAGCCTTGTGCTGCTGCTGCTACGTCTGCCTGCTCCTCTTCTTCTTCTTCTTCTTCTTCTTCTGCCTTTTGGTTCTCCAGAAGCAGATTTTTGATTGATCAGGTCTAGTAAGAAGAGTGAATCCTGTCTTGTGTAGTCCGGGGCTCCTCAGGTTTCATGGAGCTACTTCGCTCACACCTTTCCAAGGTCAGGATTCCTGAGCCTTCCAATCGCATCTACAAGCAGGAGTGCTGCATATCTTTTGATACACCGGTATGGTCTCAACTAGTTCTCTGATCTATGAAACGTCTCGCTCTCTCTCTTATATATATGTTCATTGGTGTGTCTTAAACTAGTAACTTGAATATCTGCTGGTCCCAGCTTACTTTCACCGTATGAACTTCTGTACTCTCACTTAGGTTTCTTAAAGCTTATGCAATTAGCTATTCACATTTTTGTATATTTTTTAGCCATTTTCTTGTACCGAGAAATTCATCCTGGTTGCATTTTGAGGTACGAATTCCTAGTAGTTGTATCGAGTCACAATGCTGAGAAATCCAACACAGGTGCATTGGTAAATTTGGTTGACAATTACAATCATTCACTTTTATAAACCTTAGCAAGGAATTAGACACCTGTTCAATGGCACACGACTAAGTATGTACGTTACCACACATGCCGGAAGCAATCCTGTCGACTCGCCACTCTCTGGAAAGGATTCTGTTGACTCTGATGTGTGAATCATAATCACTTTTGGACAATCTCATCTGACCCTGGCCATTAATTTTTCATTTACATTTGTTTCCAATGATTGCAGCGGTCCGAGGGTGGTCTTTTCGTGGATCTTTTTTCATTTCTTGCCTTTGGAAGAGACTATGTATTGTGGCAATATCAAAAGACTGGCAGCTGTGTTTACCTGAATATCAAAGAAAGGCCGAAGCCAGAAGATGAGGATCGACCTCACAAGAAACCCACACTACTTGCTCTAGGTATTTGGCCTATTTTAGGCTTTCATATCTTCAACTTTGGCAGTTCTCTGATGTTTCAAACCCTGCTGGTATTCAGGAGTTGATGGAGGTTTTAACACCAAGGAACAGGAGTATGAGACAATCTACAGTATTGTTGTCTTGCCGGATTTTGTGGAACTTCCATTTCCAAATGTGGAGCTGCCAGAAAAGGTGGCTAGCCTTCACTGACTAGTTTAGTAAAGCTTTGAACAGTTTAGGATGTTGTGTTCACCTGCACTACTCTCTCAAATGTTTGAATGCGTTAGGTCAGGCTTGCAGTCGATGGAGTACTGGCAGCAGTGGGAGCAGAGCGAAAGGAGCAGGTGGCAGCCTGGACTGCTGATAAAAAGCGAGTCAGCTCTTATGCCTTTGAGCTGCAGCAACTTGACAATGGGGTCGTTGTGCTGCCTTCTGGCTGGAAATGTGCCAAGTGTGATAAAGTCGACAATCTTTGGCTGAACCTGACAGATGGTATGATTTTGTGTGGAAGACGAAATTGGGATGGAACTGGTGGCAATGACCATGCTGTTCAGCATTATCAGGAGACCAAGTATCCCCTTGCAGTGAAGCTTGGTACAATTACTGCAGATCTAGAGGCTGCAGGTATCTTTCAAAGATCAGTTGGATTAAAATAAAAGGTTTGGGGGGGGGGGGGGGGGAGGGGTTTTTCTTAAATTCTTATTGTGCTAAGTTGGACTACTCTTTGTGGCATGTATGCTCCTTGTAAATGCCATGTTAGTGGTACTAACTGGCTTTGGGGCCTTTTTTCGTGTCATCAAATGGGGTCATTTTCCATTTGTAGGTCTGTTTTGTAATAGACAATGAGCTTTGTGAATGCAACTTGGTGGCCTTAATACATCTAGAGTCGTACTTTGTTGTTTGGTCATCGAAATGAATCATTGCAGCCATGGATAGAAGCATTCTACATGAACCACCAACAAGTTTGTTTCTTGGGCCTAAAATATAGGCTAGGGCTATAAGATACTTTTGGCTTTTCCATTCTCTTAACAGTCATATTGAAAAGAGCCATCATTTTAGAGAGATTTCAGCATCTTCTTTGTCATTGACAAATCTTGACAACTAGGTTTCACTTCCTCTACTGCTATCCATCATCACCTAGTGTCCACTGTCTTCTCTAACATTCCCTTTGCTTGGAGGACTGTGTTTTGCTCCCTCCATAGAGCATTGTCATCCACAGGTGTTGCTACTTGATCAACTAGACAAAAGACATCACCAAAAGCTCATAGTGCCCATACTTGATTGTAAATGCCATTTAGAAACATCTTTGGCCTTCATCTTAACTTGATGATGGCTAGATCTCCAATATAGTTTTGTAAAGAATTTTGCGCTTGTAATTGATAAAAAGGGTCCTTAACTTTGGGCATTAGAGGCTTATTCTTCACTAGTACCTTGTTAAGAGCTCTATAGTTGATTCAAAGCAGCATAGAAACACCTTTTTGCCTCACCAATAAAATCGGTGAGGGCTTGTAGAGAGGCTTGGGACCCGGGTTTGCATCTCTAATTGATAATTAATCTATAGGGACTCTTAACCTTTGCATCCTCTTTATTTTCAGCCTTATTTGCTTGTTGTTTATTAGGACAGCTCCTAGCCATGTGTCCCTCTTGCATACAAATGATGTATTTATTTGCAGCCATCTGAGAAATACTTTTCCAGGTTCTTCCTTGCTGTTTTTGCTTGTTTTGGAACTTATTTGCAGGTCTTCCCTTCTTTTCAGCCTTGAGAATTTACTTTGGTGACTTTTCCCCATCATCTTGAAAGGCTGGAGACTTTCAATGCAGCAAAGCATTAGTAGTACACGCTGCCTCAATGAGTTGTGATGTGCTGGTTATAGTAGTTTTTATGCAAAAATCCCAAATCTCTTCAGGCAACCCACAACAATACTCTTCAATCTCCTCAGAAAGAGGGACAACATGATAAGAAGTAATAGGCAGCAACACCTCCCAAAACATCTTATTATATTGCTCTAAATTCTTGCATTGCGATGCATTAAAATTATGCCATGTGGTCATTACATCCACTTCAAAAGTACTTGTCAACCATGTAGAAGCAAACATTTGCTTAAAGTGAATCCATGATGACGGTGCTTTTCCTTGCATCAAGATGGTAGACCACCATTGCAATGCATTACTTTAGAAAAAGGAGTGGCCTTTTGGATTTTTGAAGACTTTGTGAAGTTTCTTCTTGAATAGGCAATGTCAAATTGTTGAATACTTGTCAATGCTTTTAGTCTATCTTGTGCCTCACTAAAGACTCCATCCAAACTTCACTCCTCTTCCACCCTTATTATAATCCTTTGCTTTGCCCATTGATGCCAAGACATACCAAGTTTCATAAATGCATTACCTAACATGGTACTTTGTGCCCCAAGCATCATGCCAACATTACTATATATGGGATTTTGCAGTCCACTTGCCATTCCCGAATACATTAGGCCTTGCATTCCTTGCATTGGTGATTGCATACTATGAATATTTTGTCCGTGCATTCCCATGGTTGAAGTATTTCCAGCCATTGATTGGAAAATCGAACCACTGCCAAGGCATCTCGGATGGCCTACACCTTGTTATGCATATCCCATTTGATTGACACTTCTAAGCTGGCCTTGCATTTGCGTTGATTGCCCCATTGGAACCAACAATTTTTGCTCATTAACAACATTGGATGTCGAGAAACCCTTCACCCTTCACCTGTAGTTTGCGTTTTTTGTGTTTCTGCGTTTTGCGTTTAGGGTTTGCAGCCCCAAAAAGGCGCGCCATCCTAGATTGACTATGCTTATTTATAGGCCACTCTCATTCATTCATCATGGCTGATTCATTCAGTCCCGTCACCTCTTCTCTCCAGCCTCTCCACTACCCCTTCAGGAGGACATTGCGGTTCGTGGTTCGTGGCTGTCTTCATCATCTTCCTTGTGCTACGACACCCTTGTTCCCTTGTATCACATTCACTCCATGATTCAGGTCTTTATCATTCCATTCATCAAAGTTTCTTCTCTTTTTTTTTTCTCTTCTCCAGGTTTGCCGAGTTCAGTCTGCGTTCCTCCCCGCAAACCCTACTGTCTCATTGGTACGTCATCTTTTGACATCGGATGCATCATGAGATGGTCTTAGCATTTCTTTCGGTACATCCTATTGTCTTGAAGATCTAGAGGATGACTTCCTCTTTTTCACTTTGCCGTCCTTCTTTGATGAATTAGAAAACTGAGTAAATTGAGAATCCTTTGCCAACTAAGGAAACATATCAGGTGCTATATTCAATCTATCTTTGAATTTGTCATCGTATTCTTCACTTTCTTGCTTATCATTGGCATCAAGAGACCTAGAAGCACTTGTATCTAGGTCAACATCAACATTTTCAGCTTGCTGCCCATGCTGCGAGCCTTGTCTAGGATCAGTCAATGGATTTCCCCCCTTCATTTTGTGAATTTTCCGACTGAGAAGCATCACCACTACTCGATCCTTTCTCACTATATGAAGACATTTCTTGCTTTAATGCTCAGCCATTCCTTTGTTGGAGTACATTGAGATTCTTTCAATCTCCTCCACTAATCCAAATGCCTCTCACTGTTAATAATGACCAGCAAGCTTTCAATCTGATTCGCCCCTTGATCGAAGAGAGGATTGGCGTTCGCCTTGCTCCTTGGATGACAAATTTAGCCCCAAAATTAATTTGGCCTCTTGGAATTCCTTGAAATTCCAAATTTCAGCTTTTGAATTCCAAGTCCTAGGCTCCAAATTTTGAGCAAATTTCTTGAGGCGGCTATCAAATCATACTCTTTGTTGTGTAAAATTAGGGTCTACAACATAAATTCTTCATTTGCACTCTCCTAGGATTGAATTTGGCCGAGATCTTTTGAGACAAATCTTGAAATGGCTGAGAAAATAGAGAGGAAGCTGTAGAAGAGAAAATTTAGAGATTTGTTGCGAGAAATTAGTGAAATTGAGCTACTGTCCTTGTTTTCTAGCCCAAAATGGACTCAACAACAGAGATAGGAGCATTAGAGATTGTAATCTTTAGGAGAAAGTGCATTGATAGGAATTGCTAGCTTCTCAAGGTCAAGAATACACAATCACCTTCACCAAAAATGGTCTCCAATGGTTAGGAAACAATCCCAATAGGAGGCAACAACAATCCAACACCTCTTCCCAATAGCTTTGATCGCCTTAATAAGATTTTCTTTTCTCGTTTAGTTGCACTTTTGTTAGATGTAGGTGCAACAATAGAAGTGCAGAAAACTATTGAGAATAGACTCCGTGACACAATAGAAAACAGAAAATAGAAGACAACAAAAGAACATTGCAAAGGGAGAACTTAGAGATATGTTTAGGAAATGAAATCCATATACCAAACACCAGACAGTTGTGTACAAGAGTGAGCAACTAGCTGCGTGGGCACTAGCACCGGCTCCATCTCTCCAATAGGACATGCACTAGGAATCTGCAAGTGGATGTTGATATTGATTGAGTAGGGAGCATAATATATAGGCATAAAATAATGCCAAGAAATAAACAGGCTGACTAATATCAAGGTGTAGTTGGTCGGCAATAAATGGCCTAAATGATCAAAAAGATGACAATAAAGAATACCTATAATAGACTACAATGCCCAACCCACACATACATACGGTTAGACTCACTGACTAAACTGTTGACATCTGCTCTTAGATCATGGATAGTGTGATATAATATAATAATACAATGATAATGACTCATTATAGACTATACAACAAAGACCCATAGAATGGGACACTTGTCAGAATGAAGCAATGTGGAAGTGAATTACCAAGACAGAGTGAATAGAGAGAGAAGAGAGAGAGAGAAAGAGACAGTGAAACACAAAAAATCTGCAGTGAGGAATGCTGTATAAGGATGTTGAAATATACACAGGTGCAGAGAGAATATTTGTGTATGTCTCCACCTCGAAGATCTCAGTCTCTGTAAGCCTCGAGAGCAGTCTCCAAGGTCTACAGCCTGAAATTTGTTAAAACCAACTGAGAAAGATTGTCAAAATCAGGGACTATAAATAGGCCAAGAAAACACAAAAAATAATGCAAGTCGGCTGCATTAAATGCAGTCGACTGTTGTCCAACTGCTGCAACTCAAGATCAAAATCTGAATCACTAAATAATGACCAAATAAGTGTGCACTAGGGGCTGGCTATTTATAGTCAGGAAAAATAGCAATCATAGCAGCAGGTCGGCTGCATTAAATGCAGCCGACTGCACCTAAAATAATGCAGAATTTGTTGGACTGCCCATAAAGTGGCGCCTGTACCTGCTATGCCACGTGGCACCTGTACGCTGCCTGCTGTCCGATTGCTGATGTGTTCTTTTTCCGTATGACTGTCCAGGAAATGACTGTCTAACACCCTCTTAGATTCTGGATGGATCAAAAGACTGAGGGACCTGGAATGCTGTCGAAGAAGAGCCTGGGGAAGCGCCTTCATAAACAAATCTGCAAGTTTATCCTCTGTCTTGCAGTACTCCACATCGATAGTCCCATCCCGAATGAAGTGATACTGGATCTCAATGTGCTTCGTCCGAGCATGGAATACAGGATTTCGTACCAAGGCAATGTAACTCTCATTGTCGCACCGGACGAGCCTGGGGGCAGCCAAGCTCCTCTAACAATCTCCGAAGCCACACAACCTTACATGTGGTGGAAGACGTAGCTTGATACTCCGCCTTAGTAGAAGAAAGGGCTACTGTGGTCTGCTTCTTGCTACTCCAAGAGATAACGCCTATACCCAAGGTAAAACAATAGCTTGTAGTAGACCGTCGGTGGTCCACATTGCCAGCCCAATCCGAGTCACTTCAACCTGCAAGAACTAGATTTTGAAGCATCTGTACCTGCGGGATAAGAAATCCCTAAGTCAGAGGTCCCCCTCAAATACTGAAGAATCCTCAGGGCAGCTTGCCAATGCACTTATTGGGGTTCAGTCATGAACCCTGCCAAAAGACCCATAGCAAAACAAAGGTCAACACGAGTGTTGAGAAGCCAAATCAAGGATCCAATCAATTGACGGTAGCGTGAAGCATCCATCATGGGAGAATCTGAGTGTAAAGTGGCCTTCCCATTCGGATCCATAGGAGTAGTAATGGGCTGATAAGTCTCCATCTCAAAAGTCACCAAGAGCTCTTGAATGTACCTCCGAGGAGAGATGAAAATTCCCCTCTGAGATTGATAAATCTCGTGACCCAAGAAGAAATGAAGAAGCCCCAAATCCATCATCTCGAATGCTTGATGTAAAGCTGTCTTGGTCTCTCAGACCTTCTGTGCATGATGCCCTGTTAGAATCAAATCATCAACATACAACACAAACAACACATGACCAACCTCGGAAGTGTGTACATAAAGCTGTGGATCAGCCTTGGAGCGCCGATATTTCAACTTCGACTGATGAAACGAGTCAATCTTCTCGTTCCATGTACGCGGAGCTTGCTTGAGGCCATACAAGGCCTTCTTCAACTTGTAAACTTTCCCATCCAAGGATCGAAAGCCAGGAGGCTGCTCAACATAGATCTCCTCCTGCAAGTCACCATTCAGAAAGGCCGACTTCACATCCAACTGATAGACAGGCCATCTCCTATGGCCAGCCAAGGCAAGAACAGCTCGAATAGTCGCCATACGAGCAGTATGGGCAAAAGTATCATGGAAATCAATGCTTGGGCGCTGAGTAAAACCTTTAGCAACAAGGCGAGCCTTATGCTTGTCCAAAGAACCATCGCTAATGTACTTGGTCTTGAAGACCCACTTGACGCCAATCACCTTCTTATGAGAGAGACGAGGCACAAGAGACCAAGTGCCATTCCTCTCAATAGCCTCCAACTTGGCTTCCATGGCCTTTTGCTAATGATTAGACTGCAAAGCCTCCTTCATTGAAGTGGGCTCACGATCCTACATAACATGGGTCAGCAAACGATAGTTGGAGTAAACAAGCTCTGAAGAATGTCCATGTAGTTCCCACTTCTCAGGAACCCCCTCGATCCCTAAATCTCGGAGTGTGTCACGGGCCCAACGAGGAGGAGGATGAACCTCTCCCTGTCGCTCTCCATCTGTTGAAGACTCGGGTACATCCACTGGTGGAAGCTCCTCGGGGGTGGCTGGTGGAAGAGAAGACTCTGAATAAGAAGAAGAATCTCCATCAAGAGGCTCTGGCTCCAAAGAAACTGTTGTGGGAGCCCAACTCTGTTAGAGATCATAGCCTGCACAGTCAGTCGGACTGTGCAGTCGGACTGCCACGTGGCAGTCCGACTGTCTGCAGCCCAGTCGGCTGCATTTAATGCAGCCGACTTGTTTCCAGGCTGCGCCCTGTTTCTAGCGCCCCAGTTCGTGGCAGATTTCGACTATTTAATAGTCGACACTTTCAGCAGTCTACACACTTCTTCTCTGACGCAGATTACAGACCGATGACGCGCAGTCTCTGTCTTTGTTCACAGATTTCAAACAGCAGACAATGCAGACTGCAGCAGACTTCGAGGTGGACAGCAGGTCGCATCGTCGAGGTGGAGACACGCAGTCCAGCGCACTGCGCCCGTGTATATCTTTGTATTCAACATTCTTTATACAGCAGATCTTCATTGTCCATTGTCTCTTTCTCTCCCTTCTCTCTCTGCTTTCTCTCTCTCTCAGTCCTACGCTTCCGCACCGCTGCACTCTGACATGGTATCAGAGCAGTGTTTGAGGGCTGACTGAGCGCAGAATCAACCTGAAGAGGAGTTTCCATCGCGACACAAATTTGCGTTTTTTGCGTTTAAGGGCAGACAGGAGGGCTGCGCCTTGGAACAAGGCTGAAACGAGTGTGGGCGCACAGGAAAGGAGTACAGGTGGTGGATTTGCTGCTGTTTACTGCTGTTTGACGTGGAGGAAGTTTGAGTTTTCAGCCTAAAAGTGCAGGTTTTGCTTTTTCATCGCCTCCGGCGGGTGAAGAAGCTTCAGGACGCGGAAGAGCCTTAGCAGGCTGAGTTTACCCAGTCAGAGGGGGCTGCTTTTGCGTTTGAGAAGGCATTGCAGGTGAAGATGTCTACAGAGATGGACTTGGAGTTCTAGGCGATTATGGACCGGAAGGTGCCTGTCTTACCGGCTCTTCCTACAGATCAGAAGCTCGACGGCGACAACTACCGCATTTGGCACGTCATGATGTTGGCCATCCTTGAGTCCTATGATTTGGCGGAGTTGGTACAGGAGGAGATTGACCGGCCCTCGGTAAGAGATGATTCCAAACTCTCTTCCGATGCTCGTGCGGAGTTGGCCAGGGCCCAGTCTCATTGGGGCAAACTGAATGCTAGGATTCGATCCTTTCTCTTTCTATCATGCACTACAGCCGTGATCGCTCATATCGAGCACTTGACGGTGGCTCGTGAAATATGGCTGAAGCTTGATCAAATGTACAATCGGATGACCCTGATGAAGAGGGTTTCTTTGGAGGTATAGATGCGGACCTTGTCCGTAAATAAGTCTTCTTCGCTACGGGAGCACATTAACAAACTAAGGCAGCTACAGATGCAGGTTCAGAATGCGGGGAAGCCGATTTCCTTCGAAGACATGGCGATCACACTATTGTCCCAGTTGCCGCCACGATTCGGTACATTTTACTCTGCCCTTATTGCTTCGGGGCGAGAGTCTACTCTTCGCTGGGAAGAGTTGGTTCCTATGGTCTTGTACCAAGAGGAACAGTTAAAGGGACAGAATGCTTCCAAGTCGGAGGCGCTGACAGGTCAAGCCTCTCAGAAGAAGGGGAAGGACCAAAAGAAGAAGAAGGGGGATAACAAGTCCAAGAAGGACAAGGACCAAGACTCCACATGTCATATTTGTGGAAAGACTGGCCATTGGAAGAAGGATTGCCCTGACAAAGACACGAAGGACACCAAGAAGAAGGACACCAAGGATTCTGGAGCGGTGGCTGCACCCTCATCAGCTGCATTTCTTCATCTAACTGTCATTGAGGACGCTTCACCGAATGCTTCTGATGCTGCGATGACGGCTCCCCAAGCTCGAGAGTGGATTGTTGATAGTGGTGCCTCACGGCACATGACTCCTTCATCAGATGGTGTTGCCCAGCTGCAACCCTCGCGTGGGCAAGTTCTCATTGGAGATAGCTCTTCAGTTTCTGTTGCAGGTCGGGATAAGATGCAGCTTATTCCGGATGGACGAGGTGGCACCCATACCTCAGAGGTTTTGCATGTACCAGGATTAGGGTACCATCTCCTTTCAGTTCATAAGATTTGCTCCCTTGGTCTTTTGGTGGAGTTTGACAGTTCTACTGTGCGAGTCCTTGATCGTGGATCGAGGAAGGTTTTCTCATCCGGATATGAGGAGAACGGCATTTACAAACTGAAGTCTTCCACTGCCCTCTCTACTCTTCTTCTTACCTCACAGTCACAGTCTGAGTTATGGCATGCCAGGTTTGGTCACCTGAACTATGACTATCTTCGGAAGGCGTCACGTGGACAGCTTGTTCGAGGGTTGCCGGATATCGTGGTGAGCCAGCAGCCATGTGTCTCCTGCATACGGGGGAAGCAGCATAGAGATGCCATTCCCCACACAGCTTCGCGGCGGTCTACTTCACCGATGGAGCTAGTATCTACGAATCTATGTGGCCCTATGAGGAATGAGTCCTTGCGTGGGAGCTCGTACTTCATGGTGATCATAGATGACTATAGCAGGATGACATGGGCCTACTTTTTGGCATTAAAGTCAGAAGCTTTCTCGCACTTCAAGGATTGGCTTCTCTTTGAGGAGAACCGATCAGGCCGGAAGTTGAAGACCTTGCGATCCGACAAGGGAGGTGAATTTGTGTCTAATGAGTTTGCTCGGTTTTGTGCAGATAGAGGAATTCACCAGGAGTTTGCCAATACCAATACTCCTCAAGAAAATGGTATTCTTGAACGGAAGAACCGCAGTGTGATCGAGATGGTGCGCACCATGATGGAGCACCGACAGACCCCTTAGGTTCTGTGGGCCGAGGCTGTGGCTACTGCAGTCCACATCCTTAATCGATCCCCTACTTCGGCTGTGGAAGGGATGACTCCATTTGAGGCTTATTTTGGGGCGAAGCCAGATGTTTCTTACTTTCGAGTCTTTGGCGGTGATGCCTATGTTTACATTCCCAAGGCTCCCCGTGATAAATTTGAAGCGGCTTCCCGAAAACAGGTATTTGTTGGCTACAGCTCCCAGTCCCAAGGCTACCGATTGTATGATCTCGTCAAGCGGGATGTGTATACTAGCCGTGACGTGCGGTTTATGGAGGTTCCGGCTACTTCAACGGGTGAGGAGCATCCTGTTCTTGGAGATCCAGGGGAGAGTTGGGCTCCTTCTACAGTTCCACTGGAGCCCGTGCCTTTTGATTATGATTCTGTTTCTGACACAGAGTCTACTGTTCCACCGGACACCTCTGAGGAGTTACCACCGGTGGATATTCCAGAGTCTTTTGCTGATGGAGAACGACGAGGGGAGGTTCGGCCTCCTCCTCGCTGGGCCCGTGACACACTCCGTGATTCAGGGATCGAGGGGGTTCCTGAGGAGTGGGGACCGCAGGATGGTCCACGGCGGTCACGGAGGCACCAGGCGCATTCTTTGGAGCTTGTTTGCTCCAATTATTGTTTGATGTCCCGTGTTATGCAGGATCGAGAGCCCACCTCCGTGAAGGAGGCTTTACAGTCCGCCCCATGGAAGAAAGCTATGGAAGCTGAGTTGGAGGCTATTGAGAGGAATGGCACTTGGTCACTTGTGCCACGCCCCGCGAAGAAGAAGGTGATTGGAGTCAAGTGGGTCTTCAAGACCAGATATCTCAGTGATGGTACTTTGGATAAGCACAAGGCTCGCCTTGTTGCTAAGGGTTTTGCATAGCGCTCAGGGATTGACTGTCATGACACCTTTGCCCCCACAGCTCGTATGGCAACCATTAGAGCTGTTCTTGCTTTGGCTGGCCATAGGAGATGGCCTGTTTATCAGTTGGATGTAAAGTCGGCCTTCCTGAATGGTGATTTGAAGGAGGAGATCTATGTGGAGCAGCCTCCTGGCTTTGGTTCTTCAGATGGGAAAGTCTACAGGCTGAAGAAGGCTCTGTATGGCCTCAAGCAGGCCCCGCGAGCTTGGAACGAGAAGATTGATTCGTTCCTCCAGTCTCAGTTGGGATATCGGCGGTCCAAGGCCGATCCGCAGCTGTATGTTCACACTTCCGAGGATGGTTGTGTGCTGTTTGTATTATATGTTGATGATTTGATTGTCACAGGTGATGATGCACAGCAGGTCCAGGAGACAAAGTCAGCTTTACATCGGACGTTCGAGATGACGGATTTGGGGCTACTCCATTTCTTTTTAGGCCATGAGATTTATCAGTCTCCGAGGGGGATCTTTATCTCCCAACAGAGATATGTACAGGAGCTCTTGGTGTCTTTTGAGATGGAAGACTGTCGGGCCCTCTCTACTCCTATGGATCCGAACTGGAAGGCCACTTCCCATTCAGCTTCTCCTTTGGCGGATGCGTCCCGCTATCGACAGTTGATTGGGTCCTTGATTTGGCTTCTCAACACCAGGGTTGATCTATGTTTTGCTGTTGGGCTCTTGGCAGGGTTCATGAGTGAACCTAGGACGGTGCATTGGCAGGCTGCTCAGAGGATACTTCGGTATCTGAGGGGGACGTCTGATTTGGGGATTCATTACCCCACAGGGACAGATGGGTCAGATCTTGTACTTGCAGGTTGGAGCGACTCGGATTGGGCCGGTGACGTGGACCACAGGCGGTCTACTACAGGTTACTGCTTTACTTTGGGTGCAGGTGTTATTTCATGGAGTAGCAAGAAGCAGCCCACGGTAGCCCTTTCGTCTATTGAGGCGGAGTATCGGGCCGCGTCTTCCACCACCTGCGAGGTTGTGTGGCTTCAGAGATTGTTGGAGGAGCTTGGGTGCCCCCAGACTCGTCCTACATTGCTGCGATGTGACAATGAGAGTTGCATTGCCTTGGCAAGGAACCCTGTTTTTCATGCCCGGACGAAGCACATTAAGATTCAGTACCACTTCATCCGAGAAAAGCTTCTGGATGAGACCATCACTGTGGAGTATTGCAAGACGGAGGACAATCTTGCGGATTTGTTTACGAAGGCGCTTCCTTAGGCTCTACTTCGGCAACATTCCAGATCCCTCAGGCTTCTGCCCTGTCCAGGCTCTGAGAGGGGGTGTTAGAGATCATAGCCTGCACAGTCAGTCGGACTGTGCAGTCGGACTGCCACGTGGCAGTCCGACTGTCTGCAGCCCAGTCGGCTGCATTTAATGCAGCCGACTTGTTTCTAGGCTGCGCCCTGTTTCTGGCGCCCCAGTTCGTGGCAGATTTCGACTATTTAATAGTCGACACTTTCAGCAGTCTACACACTTCTTCTCTGATGCAGATTACAGACTGGTGACACGCAGTCTCTGTCTCTGTTCACAGATTTCAGACAGCAGACAGTGCAGACTGCAGCAGACTTCGAGATGGACAGCAGGTCGCATCGTCGAGGTGGAGACACGCAGTCCAGCGCACTGCGCCCGTGTATATCTTTGTATTCAGCATTCTTTATACAGCAGATCTTCATTGTCCATTGTCTCTTTCTCTCCCTTCTCTCTTTGCGTTCTCTCTCTCTCAGTCCTACTCTTCCGCACCGCTGCACTCTGACAAACTCTTCCCTGGACCTCCAAGGACAAGGTGTTCCTCACCCCCCTCTGTAGCCGGAATTTCCACGAATCGCACATCTCGGTTCGTGTAGATATCCCGCTTGACGGGATCAAACAAACGATAACCTTGGGATTGGGAGCTATAGCCAACAAAAACTTGTTGTCGGGAAGCCGCCTCGAACCGATCACGCTGCATTTTCGGAATGTGCACATAAGTGTCACACCCTAAGATCCTGAAATAAGAGATTGTGCTTAGTCCCGAAGTAAGCCTCAAAAGGTGTCATCCTGTCAACGGCCGAAGTGGGAGATCGATTGAGGATGTGAACTGTGGTAGCCACTGCCTCGGCCCACAGAAATTGAGGTGTCTGTTGGTGCTCCATCATGGTGCACGCCATCTCGATCACACTTCGGTTCTTCCACTCCAAAATGCCATTCTCTTGGGGAGTGTTGGTGTTGGCAAACTCCTGGGTGAATGCCCCTATCTGCACAAAAACGAGCAAACTCATTAGACATAAATTCACCTCCCTTGTATGAACGCAAGGTCTTTAGTCGCTGGCCATAACAGTTCTCTTAAAAGAGAAGCCAATCCTTGAAGTGAGAGAAAGCCTCCGACTTCAAAGTCAAGAAATAGGCCCAAGTCATCCTGCTGTAGTCATCTATGATCAACATGAAGTACAAGCTCCCACCTCGATCTTCGTTAGCCCGAGCACAGCTTGTCTCAGTCAACAGATCTCAAGACCAAAATCTGAATCACTGAATAATGACCAAAAAAAGTGTGCACCAGGGGTTGGCTATTTATAGCCAGGAAAAATAGCAATCACAACAGTAGGTCGGCTGCATTAAATGCAGCTGGCTGCACCTAAAATAATGCAGAAATTGTCTGATTGCCCATAAAAGTGGCACTTGTACTTGCTGTGCCACGTGGCACTTGTATGCTGCCTGCTGTTTGACTGCTGATGTGTCGTCTGCTGACATGTCCTCTGCCATACGACTGTCTAGGAAATGACTGTCTAACATCTCTCTCTCTTGTGCAGGTTTAAGGCATTGGCCACCTACCATCTATTGTCCAGCTATCACCGAGTGCAGCCCATCACTATCTAGCCCTAGGCAACCTATTTTCAGCCATCACCCTCCTGCTATTTAGAGGTCTCCATATGCTGCATCATCATAGCACCTGATCAACTTGCAGTTTTAGCATTTGGTGCCAGGTAATAGGCTGTTGCCATCTCTCCGATTGAGCGACTGTTGCAGCACCTGCATTTTTGGTGTTCAGTAGGCCATCTACATCAACAAACGCCTTTCCTGTTGTTGCCTGATAGTTCTTTGCCTCGGCACTCTCTCTCATCTTTGATTGGTAGTTATTGCACTTCGGATCCATCTCTGGTTGACGTCACTCTCTGACATTGCATTGCTCTACCCTTGGGCATTTTGTACACTCTTACATTCATTTACAACATTCATTCACTTTAGAGTTTCTTCTCTTTGTGTTTGAGTTTTGAGTTTTTGTGTTTTGCATTTTGCATTAGGTTTTGAGTTTTGCTTGTCTCTGTCCGAGTCATTGTGTTTTAGTCTTGGTCGTACATGTTGTGTTTCCTTAATGTAAACACTAGCATATCTTCACATGGCATTAGAACTGATGCTCTTCTAAAGAGTATCCTATGGTGATTGTGGAGGCTAGTCTTTGTGCGAGACTCACATGCAACTTGATTCTGACTCATAATGACTCAAGTACTTTTTTCTAGGGATCCTATGATGTCCTATTAGGCTTCTCCATCATTGGAGGCTTTGAGAAGGCATTATGGTCTTGAGGAGGACATAGACACACCTTTACCTTTACCATCTTCTTCTTCTTGTTTTGGTCATCTTATAGATGAAGCGTTTGAGGAGTACTTGCGCATCACATATTGTTCGGTTTACACTCCTCCAATGAGTGCTAGTATTCCATTTGGACCGATTGGTGAGACTAGCCATCTCCTCGATCTTGGAGAGACCACGACATTCGGTGTGTCTGGTGATCCATCTTCTTCATGACAGCTAGGCCTTGTGTCAGGTTCATATAACCCTTTTGAGTTATATGAGCCAAAACCCTCTTCTGTTTCTCCTTGTGGTGTGTAGGATCCGGATGGTTTTCAGACTTTAATAGAGGAGACTTTCGAAGCAGACACCCTTCATCAAGCATATCTCTACTATTTGTTTCATTTGAGCATTTAAACCATACTTCTCAACTCTCTCCCATCCCCCCACTATCTTTTCCACATTCTGAACTACCCACATATTCATTCCAAAATCTTGGATTACACTCCACTTTCATTCAAAGCACACTAGGGGTTGAATATTCCATCTAAGCTTCTAGCACTTTCTCTTTCTCCATTTCACCATCTAGCTACCCTCCAATCACTTTACCTCATAGCAACATGGAATGGCCAGTTTTGGGTCCCCCGTCCCTATTCCCCGTCCCTATTCCCTGTTCCATGCCTATTCCATGTGATTATATAGCCACATGGAATGGAAAATCATGGCATTCCCCGTTCTTGTTCCTTGTTCTCGTTTAGTGTTCCATGTTGCTATGCTTCAGCTCTTGGTGTATCATTAGGGGGGATGCCACCCTTTAATATTGTACCTTCCACATGCCCCCACTTTACCGTATCCTTCCACTCTGGGATGGTTGTGATGGGCATCCCTCTTGCTACCCTTGACACTTACAAAACCCCCTATAGGACCTTTCAGATGCAGGGATATCCATCCTCTGCCTATGGACTGCTGTCACATATCCCTTGGGTTACTCTTATACAGGGATTTCAATCCTCTGCTACCTGTGTTCTTATATTCCACCTTGGGCTCTATAGGCAGTTATCATGCCTATACCCAGTCCGCCCTTCCCACATTTGGATCCGCTATGTACACTTCTCGTATGCATGGCGGGCACTCTGGGATTACTTTCCAAGTGTACTCCACTCCACCTCCCTATCCTCCCTATCCATCCTACCTTCATCACGTCCATCTCCTAGCACTACTACTCTTGTTACCATAGCCAAAAATGCCTTCACGGATAAGACCCGTTTTAATGGGTCAAATTTCACCTCTTGGTCAAACTTTATGTAACAAGTCCTTGAATGTCAAGGATGTTGGGACCTTGTCCTTGAACCCTTGATTAGCTCACCCTGCTTACATTAGTCAATGGAGAGCCGACAATGCCACAACTAATGTTGAGTTAATGCAAGGGTTGCTTCTTGAATTCCACTCTCAGTTACAACATTTTTCCCTCGTAAGCAATGCCACATACAATGTTGAGTTAATGCAAGGGTTGCTTCTTGAATTCTACTCTCAGTTATAGCATTTTTCCCTCGCATTCGAGCGTTGGAGTTAATAATTGATTGTTATGCGGCTTGAGATCACACTTGACGTATCAATCTCGATTTTGAGCAAGGAGTTGATCTGGAAGTCAAGTTGACTGAGTATTGGCGTTTACTAGTCGAGTTTTCTACTACTGGCTCCCTGAAGTTAGACAATGATCAGGTCATGTTTTTCTTGAACAAGTTGCCTGACAAATACTTGCATTTTATTCAGCATATCATCTCACTATCTAGATTGCCAACCTTCTATGAGTTTGAGTGCCAGATCTTGCATTATGCAAGACTGCACGATCAAGTCTATAAGAAGTTCTCCATACATATCCACTTAGAGGGGTGAGGGTTGTCAAGAGATGACGTACCAGCAAGACAATAGGGTTTGTGGGGAGGAACACAGAGTGAACTCAGCAAACATGTCCTCTTGAAGGGGTGTGAGGATAGTGGAGAGGTTGGTGTGAGGGTAGTGGAGAGGTTGGAGAGAAGAGGTGACGGACTGAATGAATCAGCAGTAAGGAATGAATGAGAGAGTGGCCTATAAATAGGCAAAGTCAGTCTAGGATGTGTCAGAAGTGGTGCAGTAATGGAAGCATAAACAACATGCTGAAACACAAGATGAGAAAGAAAGAAAGAATGAACACAAATAAAGATGAGCACTGAGGAGTCCAACAATAAATAGGCATAAAATGGGGGGAGCAATAAATGCAGTTGGCCAGCATTAAATGCGCCCCAGCCCTTAAAAGGGCACCAGAAAATGCCAGATAAATACACTAGAAAATACTACATAAAATGCTAAATGAAATGCCATAGCCTATGCAGCATAGACTCACACATGAGTTGATTCCGCCAACCACGTACCATAACCGCTTTGGGATAAACCAGGCCTTCATTACTGCACTCCACGTATAATAATCAGGTCCATGGAGCTTGTCATCAGTGGATGTGCATGGAGGAGCCATTTGTAGAGGATTTAGAAAAGAAATAGAGAAAAGAAGATAGTTGGAGAGTGAACACAACCAAAACGCAACCAAAAAAAAAAAAAAAGAAGAGTTCACATGCAATATAACCCAAAATCTGATCAAAATAAGCCAAAAGCTGTTGCACAAAGTTAAAAAAATCAGTTCAAAACTGCTAGAAACAGCAAAAACGGGCTGGTCTGATAGTCGCCCAGCTCAAAATAGTACTGAAAACAGCAAAACGCAGGCTACACACTGCATAAACAGGTGTAGGGAATGGTTACCAACAGCTTGATGATGAAAACATAGGCATCAGGAGGTGTTGGATAGGTAGGTGATGTAGATGCTGATCAAAACGCAGAGTACGGAAGCCAAAAACTGGTCGCAATCAGGTTGACAGCAGTCGCTGTGGCAGTAGAGGGTTAAATCAGTCCTGAAATCAGCAATAAAACACAGCACAAGGTGTGCACAACCTGAAATCTAATACCATGTCAGAAGTGGTGCAGCAATGGAAGCATAAACAACATGCTGAAATAAACTGCTGAAACACAAGACAAGAGAAAGAAAGAAATGAATGAACACAAATACAGATGAGAACTCAGATGTATGCTCATGAAACGAAATCCATATCGAACATGAGACAACAACATACAACTATGAGTCACTGGTTGTGTGGGCACCCTAGCACCGGCTCCTCTCTCGTGAAGAATCCACGTGTGATGGCTGAAGTACACACAGAGGAGGAGGAGCCCAGCAATAAATAGGCATAAAATGGGGGGAGCAATAAATGTAGTCGGCTAGCATTAAATGCGCCCTAGCCCTAAAAAGGGCACCAAAAAATGCCAGATAAATACACTTGAAAATACTACATAAAATGCTAAATGAAATGCCACAGCCTCTGCAGTATAGACTCACACATGAGTTGACTCTGCGAACCACGTACCATAACGGCTTTTGGATAAACCAGGCCTTCATCACCGCACTCCATGTATAATAATCAGGTCCATGGAGCTTGTCATCACTGGATGTGCATGGAGGAGCCATCTGTAGAGGATTTAGAAAAGAATAGAGAAAAGAAGGTAGTTGGAGAGTGAATACAACCGAAACGCAACCAAAAACACACAAAAAAAAAGAGTTCACATGCAATATGACCCAAAATCTGATCAAAATAAGCCAAAAGCTGTTGCACAAAGTTAAAAAAATCAGTTCAAAACTGCCAGAAACAGCAAAAACGGCCTGTTTTGATAGTCGCCCAGTCCAAAATAGTACTGAAAATAGCAAAACGCAGGCTGCACACTGCATAAGCAGGTGTAGGGAACCATCGTCAGCAGCTTGATGATGAAAACACAGGCATCGGGAGGTGTTGGACAGGCATGTGATGCAGATGCTGATCAAAACGCAGAGTACGGAAGCCAAAAACTGGTCGCAATCAGGTTGACAGCAGTTGCCGGGGCAGTAGAGGGTTAAATCAGTCTTGAAATCAGCAATAAAACACAGCACAAGGTGTGCACAACCTGAAATCTGATACCATGTTAGAAGTGGTGCAGCAATGGAAGCTTAAACAACATGCTGAAATAAACTGCTGAAACACAAGACAAGAGAAAGAAAGAAATGAATCAACACAAATACAGATGAGAATTCAGATGTATGCTCGTGAAATGAAATTCATATCGAACTTGAGACAACAACATACAACTATGAGTCACTGGTTGTGTGGGCACCCCAACACTGGTTCCTCTCTCGTGAAGAATCCATGTGTGATGGCTGAAGTACACACAGAGGAGGAGCCTAGCAATAAATAGGCATAAAATGGGGGGAGCAATAAATGTATTCGGCCAGCATTAAATGCGCCCTAGCCCTAAAAAGGGCGCCAGAAAATGCCAGATGAATACACTTGAAAATACTACATAAAATGCTAAATGAAATGCCACAGCCTCTGCAGCACAGACTCACACATGAGCTGACTAATTTGCTAGCAGGATGGGGCTGTTAGCAGTCATGTTTGTCATGCCTTGTCATCTCTTGCCTGTGAGCCTCAATCCGAGTCAGACGGGAACTTTAGGAGCTCTGACTTGTCTATCACTTGTTTTGATGGAGGAGGTAGCTCATTTTAGAGCACTCAGTTTATTGCATTTCAGTGCATTTTCTCCTCCAGTCAGGATTTTATGTGCATTTCCTGGGGCAGTTTCTGCATTCTTCAGCTTGCCTCACCTGCCGGACGTTGTCCACCCTTTTCGGGATTTTTCTGAGCACTCTTTGCATTTTTACCAGCATTAAATGCTGGTCGGACATATTTATGGACTCAAATTTCAGGTCGGCCAGTTTTTGGGTTTTTTGGCTATTTATAGCCATTTTCTACTTGGCAGTCAGTTGTATTATCATCTTCCCTCCTTCTTTGACAAGTGCACACTCCGACTCCGTCATCTTCCTCCGTCTTCAGTGCTGCCGTCATCATCAGCCTGATCTGGTGCCCTCACTGACGCTTCGGGCTGCGTGCAGGGACTGATCAATCCACAGTTTTGTATTCAGCATGCATTACAGTCAGTGCAGATTTTCTTCCTTCATTTTCTGCTTTCTCTCTCTTTCCCTCTGTGTTTGTGTTTCTTCTTCTGTTTCGCACTCTCACATGGTATCAGAGCCTAATTGAGAGCACAGAGGAGAGCTTCCATTGCAGAGGAGGACACCATCAAGTGCAGCCTTTCTTCCCTCCTTTCCAGTCCTTGACGGTGCTGTCCAGGCTGAAACGCAGCCTTCCGTACCTGCGTTTTGTTGTTTTGCAGCATCAGGAGGAGTAGGCAACAGTTTTTTAGGTGTTTGCAGCCTGCGTTTGCATCAAACGCAGCCAACAGGAGGTGGTCAACATCAGTAGAGGAGAAGGCGTTATCATTTGGAGGATAGGCGACAGTTATTTTTCTCCAGGTGGTAGCATTTTCTCTCTCCTCTTGCAGGCGACAACATCTTTTGGGTCTTTTCTGACATAGGCGGCTCCATCTTGACTGTCTGTTGGTTATAGATTGTTTGGTGATTGCAGATATATACGAAGATGTCTTATCACCAGTTCTTTGCTGATTCAGAGGATGAGGTCTCTATTCCTCTATTCCCTGTTCTCTCCATGTTTCACAGAAGGCTCGTTCTGTTGGCCTTCATATGCCTTCCATGGCACCCTCTATACAGGTGCCCGTACTCCCTTCTTTGCCTAAAGAAGATCGGCTTGATGGTTCCAACTACTCGCTTTGGTCGTGTAAGGTGGAGTGTATCCTTGATACTTCGATCTTTGGGAGTTTGTTACCCACCCTATTTCCCGTCTAGTGGAGGATCCCACGTTGGATCATTGATGGATCGTGCGGCCTTATGGGATCGGCTCAACTCACGAGCTCGATCTTTCCTCTTTATGAGCTTACAGGATTCTGTCCTAGTGCATGTGCGCAGGTTGCAGAAAGCAGCGGAAGTGTGGACAAAGCTTGCTTCTTTTGTACCATCAGAAGGCTTTTCCCCATCGGATTACTCTCAAGAAGAAATTACAAATGCTCGTTGTTGATGATTCTTCTTCCATGAAGGATCGTATCAACAGGTTGGAGGACATGAGGGATGAGCTTGCGTCCCTTGACAGGATGATCTCTTCCGAGGATATGGCCATGATTCTTTTGACTTAGCTGCCATCTCCCCGTTTTGATGTCTTTTACACCAGCCTTCTTACATCGAGGACCCGTGAGAAGCTTCTATGGGAGGAGCTTGCCCCGCTTGTTTTGGAGCATGACGAGCACGCCAAAGAGATAGCCAGTGGATCCACCTCCATCAAAGCTTTTGTTGCAGGTTCGCGAGGGGGGACACAAAAGAAAGGGAAGTCACAAGCTAAAAGACAGGAGAGTTCTTCCGGTTTTGAATCCGACTCGGAGAAGCCTAAATGCCCATACTGTGGGAAGGGGACACATCCAGAGGAGAAATGTTGGAAGAAATACCCTCACCTTCGTCCAGGAGCGAAGGATGGAGCTAAAACATCTGAGCCTTCTACCTCTACTCCAACGGTTACCCATGAGTCAGTGTTCCTTCATATTGTTGACTTGGAGGAGCCTTCTTCAATGGTTGCCTCATCTTCTGAGAGGCCTTGGCTGGTCGATAGTGGAGCTTCTAGTCATATGACTCCTCGAGGTGATTTGTTGTAGGATCTATGCCCTTCTGAGGGTTCAATCACTGTTGGTGACATTGTTTCGGTGCCTCTTTGTGGTGTTGGCACTTTGCCTTTATTTCCCAACTGCGCGTCGAGCTCCCTTTCCCAGGCTCTTTATGTTCCCGACTTGGGCTTTCCACTCCTCTCAGTCTATGGCCTTACTAGGCTTGGTACCCGGGTTGTCTTCACCAAGCAGGCCGTTTGTATTGAGGATTCTTCTACAGGGGCTGTTATTGCGACAGGTTGGCAGGAGAGTGGGCTTTATAGGCTCCATTCCCCTTCTCTTATGCAGGGACCTCCGAGGGAGTTATCTATTGCTACACCCATTTCCACTTGTGCATCCTCTTTTCCACAGGTTCCTTTCCATCCCCCACCCTCTCCTCCGGTGGTTCACTCGTACCCCCCATCCCTTTCAGAGGGGGACGATCTTGGTGATGCGGCTGTGGATTTCCTGGCCCCTATTGTTTTAGAGGGGGACTTCCCAGGATCGCGAGGAGTTTCTTCATCGGCAATCTTCGTCGACGGACTTCATCAACCTTGGCATTCCTCTTGCCACCCCAGGATCCGTTTCTCCCTTGGCCTTCCGCCACATCTAGGATCTAAGAGGGGGTGTTAGCAGTCATGTTTGTCATGCCTTGTCATCTCCTGCCTGTGAGTCTCAATCTGAGTTAGACGAGGACTTTAGGAGCTCTGACTTGTCTATCACTTGTTTTGATGGAGGAGGTAGCTCATTTTAGAGCACTCAGTTTATTGCATTTCAGTGCATTTTCTCCTCTAGTCAGGATTTTATGTGCATTTCCCGGGGCAGTTTCTGCATTCTTCAGCCTGCCTCACCTGCCGGACATTGTCCACCCTTTTCGGGATTTTTCTGAGCATTCCTGGCATTTTTACCAACATTAAATGTTGGTCGGATCAGCATTAAATGTTGGTCGGACATATTTATGGCTTCAAATTTTAGGTCGGCCAGTTTTTGGGTTTTTTGGCTATTTATAGCCATTTCCCACTTGACAGTCAGTTGTATTATCATCTTCCCTCCTTCTTTGGCAGGTGCACACTCCGACTCTGTCATCTTCCTCCGTCTTCGGTGCTGCCGTCATCATCAGCTTGATCTGGTGCCCTCATTGACGCTTCGGGTTGCGTGCAGGGACTGATCAGTCCATAGTTTTGTATTCAGCATGCATTACAGTCAGTGCAGATTTTCTTCATTCACTTTCTGCTTTCTCTCTCTCTCCCTTTGTGTTCGTGTTTCTTCTTCCGTTGCGCACTCTCACAGGCGCCCCTTTTTGGGGCTGCAAACCCTAAACGCAAACCTTAAATGCAAAACACAAAAATGCAAAAACGCAAACTGTGGGTGAAGGTTGAAGGATTTCTCAACACCCCCTCTCAAGCCCAAAAAGGGGGAACAAGAGAATAGTGAGTTGGAGATGCAATGCTATATATTGAAGAAATGCTCATGTAGTAGCAGGTGTCACTTGGACAGTGTCCCTTGTGGGAAAATTGTTCACTTGCCCAAGCGCCCCCTAGTACAAAGATGATGAAAACATGCAATGCATAGAAGGAATGTCGGACTTTGTGTGGTGCCGAGAACCTTAAGGATATGCTTGTACTCGATCTTGGGAGGTGGCTCCATGCTGACCAAGGGACGAAGAAGATCCACCCTGTAATCTGAGAATACCACCTGAAAGGAGATCTTTGAAGATAGTCAGGAGATTGGATAAGCTGTAGAACCCGAAACTCAACCTCGGGAGAGAAGCCGCTAGCTCCGTGACTCCATGCTAGAAGGAATACGAAGGCCTAGCTACCAAGTTGCTATTGAAGATCCAAGGGCCCCGATCTAGGTGGATCCTCTAGATCTTGGGTATGAGTAGAGGAAATGACTACTGAAAGGAGAGCCACTCCTCGAAAGTGAAAGGTGGTGTGAAGAACTTCATGGCACATAGGGTTCCTCTTTGAATCGAAAGGAGTAAAAGTAGGAGCCCCGTGTGAAGCTGAAGAAGAACGAGAAGCCCCCTTTGAGGGCGAAGTAAGAAAATCCCTCTCTAAATCCCAGTTTGAGAGAAAGGGAATCCAACCACTCATGCTTCATGGACTGCGAAGCATTTGATGACGAAGGAAGTGCTGCCGAAGAAGGTATCTAGGGCTCGGAAGAAGAAGTTGGAAAGCACCCAGAAGTGGCCTTTTGAACCTGAGTGGAAGAGGGTGGGGAAGGATGTAAAGAAATGCCCTAACACAGAAACATAAACGGAAACCATACGACAAAGCACAGACTGATAAAAGAACACAATTAGGGTCAGGGTAACTCAGAGACAATGAACACAATAAATAAATGAAGTGATATAACTATTGAATAATACGATGCTCATGCAGTAAACACACTATGTAGTGAATGAATACTGTACCTCGAACGCCTGTATCTCAAGGATCAAGGCAGGGGTCATGAGCTGGAGACTGTGTCGTACTCTGAACGGATCCCGAATCGCAGCAAAGCAGCCTCCAAATGTTGAACGCTAGTAAATGCAACAGTCAGAAGTTGGATTTGATGCAGACCTCAGTGAGGAGAGAGAAAGACTAAAAACGTAGGCATGATAGCTTGTAGGAGAGAGAGACTAGAAACGTAGGCAACAGGTGAGAGAAAGACTAAAAACGCAAGTAGGACAGCCTGTAGGAGAAAGAAAGACTAAAAACGCAGGCAAGAGGATTATGATGATGTGGTAGGCTGTTTAAGTGGCTAAGTGCATTTCTTAGCACAACACCCCCTCTTAGGCCCAAAATAGGGCTAGAAAAGTAGACCAGCCTAAATTTTAATTTACCCCAAAGCATCCCACCCCAAAGCAGCCAGGGCATCGGACAAAGGGTGCACGTCAACTGCCTAGTGGCCCACCAAGACTATAGAGGCGATGGTTATCTTACCAAGAGAGCCTGGGTGCCCAAGGGCCTACCAAGTCCTACAATGGTGGATGGAAACAACAATGGACTTGTTTGTTTTGTGTTTTTTTTTTTGTGGTGGTTTAAGGTTGTTTAAAAAGTGTTTTGAAAATACATTAGTAATATAGGAGCAGTGGCTGATGAAGTGATAGATAGGAAAAGATAAAGAGAGTTTTAAACCCAAGTCATTCACAAAACTAGTAAGCCAATCCCTCACACTGACTAGGATAAGTGCCTAAGGATGATAAAAGTGTGTGTGTGTGCTAGTCATGTGGTGAATATGGGAAGAGGCAAAAAAGATGATGGTGGGCTTAGCAAGATAAGCAAAGCAAGCAAGCAAGCAAGGGTAGGGAAAGTGCCTTTAGGAGAACTGCCATGTGTTATGCCACGAATATGATGGATCTTAGACTCGACCACTCTAAAATACTGAAGAGGGATAAATGCGTGCGTAATGCATCATGAACAGAATGCCAATGCATGGGGTAATGCAAAGAGAGATGCAAGAGGTCATGCTCATGTAATATGCCATGCAACGGTGCCACGTGGACAATGCCCTCGTAAGAGAATTGTTTACTTGTCAAAGTGCCCTTTTACAATCAGGTCATCTTGACAGTGCAGATGAAGTTACAAATGTCCATAATACAATATAAAAAAATAAATGAATGTAATATCTAAAAATTGTAAGCATCATCACTGTCATGATCAATAGTAGAACGTGCCTCCTCTCAAACTGGAAGGGAAAGCAAGAGGGAAGCACCCTCTCCCCATCAAGTTGAAGAAGTAGGGGAGGGTTTACCCAAGTGGATCTTGGGTAGCAGGTATTGAAGAATTGGCCGGTTGACCGCTTTGGTCAAGATATTTGCAAAATTATCTGATGATGGCACAAACTCTAGGCAAATAGTGCATAGCTTAACCTGCTCTTTGGAAAAGTGGAAGTGGACTCCCACATGTCGTGTTCGTGGTGTGATGATCGGATTGCCCGCAAGGGCAATGACACTCTGGTTGTCGTAGTAGACAACTATGGGAGAGTCACATGGAAAGTGAAGCACCGCTAGTAAACTCCTTAGATAGATGGCCTCTGTGGTGCCATCGAAGAGAGCCTGGTACTCAGCCTCGACAGAGGAAGGGCTTATGACTGGACCAAGAAATGGGAGCCGGCTCGAGGTAAAGAAAGAGGTAGCGGCCATGGGATCTCCTGCCCAATGAAATCAGTGTACCCCTGCAAACATAAACCGTAACCATATATCAGGCCATAAGAATAAGTACATTATAAATAACACAACACACGAAGACATCCAATCCAATGTGACATCCTAGGTGCTGTGAAATACTGACTGAGTATGCTAATTGAGTAAGCTAAATTTGGCCTAGTGTGAATTAACCAAAGAAGTTTGCCTACAACAGAGTGATAGGTACATTCATCGAAGGATTGTCCTGGGGTATCCTTCGATAAGTGGACAGTAGGATCAAGAGGCGTGGCCATTGGCCATGTCTGATCCGTAGTGTACTGTTCCACAAGTTGAAGTGTGTACTTTTGTTGTGACACAAAAATACAGCCCTCAGAACGAACTACCTCCATCCCCAAAAAATAGGACAACAAACCAAGGTTTGCCATTTCAAATGTAGCTTTAAGCTTAGCCTGAATTTCCGCTATGGTAGTAGAATCTAAACCTGTGATGAGTAAGTCATCAACGTATAGCAGGATATAGCTAACCCCCTCTGCAGTAGATCGAACATATAAGTTCGGGATCCATTCTATGGAACCAAGACCATGGCGCTTGCTTTAGCCCATAAAGAGCTTTATGCAAGCGGAATACCTTATTCCTCGGGTTTCCAAAAGGAAAGCTTTGTGGTTGCTCCACATAGATCTTCTCCTCGAGAAAACCATTTAAGAAGGCACTCTTGACATCCATCTGATGTATCGGCCAACCATGGTGAGCGGCTCGCGAGTAGCAACCGAAACGAAGTCAATCGTTCAGTAGGGGCAAAGGTCTCTTCATAATCAGTGCCATGCTTCTGTCAAAACCCTTGCACTACAAGGCGAGCCTTGTACTTGTCTAAAGTCCATTAGCGTTTAGCTTAGTCCTAAAAATCCACTTTGTTCTGATGACTTTCTTGTGGCTCGGACGATCCACCAATGTCCAAGTCTCATTTCGGTCAATACTCTCTAGCTCCTTCTCCATGGCCGCTCGCCATTGAGGGTGCTGAAGAGCCTCCTGCTATGTATCCGGCTCAGAATGCGCTATGTAATCAGCTGTAAACAATGATGCAAATGATGCCCGAGGAGCAAGCCGTGTAGATCTTCTAGGTCCCTCTGGAGTAGAATCTGGTGGCAGGATCCCCGAATCCCGCATGGTCTGCTGGTACCAGTGAGATAATGGGTCTCACGAAGGGGGCTTGGGAATTGAAGAATTTGCGGGAAGGTCAGGAGCGGGAAGTAGTCCAGGTTCAGTAGGCACGAACTCCGATGATGTGGAAAAAAGAAATCGGATTGAAATTCGGCGCAGAAGACTGCACAATATCCCTCTCGACAAAGACGACATGCTGCCTAACAATCACCCTGTTTGTCCGAGGATCGAACAAACGATAGGCTTTCGCCTCAGAAGAATATCCCACAAAAATAAGGAGATTAGCTTGGGGAGTGAGCTTTCCTATCTTGTCATCAGGCGTGTGTGTGTATGCAGGACACCCGAAGACTTTGAAGTGGGAAATAACAGGCCGAGAGCCAAAGAATGCCTCATACAGGGTCTTTTGAGAAAGAGCTGCAGTCAGGTACCGGTTAAGGATGTACACTGAAGTGTTAACAGTCTCGACCCAAAGGCGCCCAGGAAGCTTTGCTGGAAACAGCATAGAGCGTGCCATTTCCATGACTGTTCGGTTTCTACGCTCTACGACTCCATTCTAAGAAGGGGAGTTAGCAGAGGTAAGTTGGCGAGAAATGCCATGTTGCTGTTGAAACTCGGAGAACTTGTGGGAGATAAATTCACCACCACTATCACTTATGCAACCGACATGACGACCAGTTTGGTTATGAACCAGCAACACCCAAGCAGAAAAGTATGTGAAAGCATAAGACTTATGCTTGAGAAAGTACACCCACATATATCTAGAATGATCATCCACTATCAAAAAGAAGTACAACACGCCGTTCAAGGCGGCAGTGGATGTTGGCCCACAAAGATCAACATGAATCAATCTAAGAGGTGTCTCAGCACGATGTGAGGTTTGCTGAGGGAATGGGATACGGTGTTGCTTCCCGAGCTAACATGCTTTATAGACATCTTGAGCTAGCTTCAGGCGTGGAAGGCCCTTAACTAGCTCACGGCGGGACAACTCATAAAGAGAGTCATAACCAAGAGGCCCTAAGCGAAAATACCAAAGTCGCTCATTGTTTGTAGGCTCCCAAGATGTGGCTAAGGCTTGGAAGCTATGGAACACGGAACCCTCAGTTGTCGGCTCGATCAGAAAATGTGTCATGTGGTATAGGTGAATAGGTTGTGCCTCACCGTGAGCAATCACTAAACCAATCTGAGAGTCAAGGACCTTGACTGTGGTTGCTGTAAAGAAGATTGCTTGCCCCAACCGGTAAAGTTGTTGAAGAGATAACAAGTTCACTCCAAGTTGAAGGACACGATATACATTGTCCAGCGAAGCCAGATTCGGACTCTTGTCAGTGGCAAAATTGACGCAACCTTGAGCGTGAATCTTGATCGAGGAGTTGTTTCCTACGCGGACCCGTTCGACTGTAGGGGCTTGGGAACGGAAAATGTCCGGAGTCATATGATGTGTAGCGCCATTGTCCATAATCCAAACAGGAGTTGAAGTGATCGGCTGTGACGAGTGGGCCACTGCGGTAACCTCATTAGGAGGCAACTTGTAGATGTGGACGAGACTTGCATTTGATGTCTCTATGGAGACGATGTGGGCCTATGCAGACCAATCAGACAATCCTTCTAGAGTTAAGAACATTGTTGACTGAGATGGCTGAGTAGTGGTAGTATGAGTCTGACCTTTAAACTGCCCCTTGCCATCACCCTGCCTCCCTTGCTGGGGGTTGCCCGATTGAGGGGCGGGGGTTTGTGACTTAGGTTTTGGTGCTGTGCCTCTAGCCTTTGATTGACACTCCTCGTCAAAATAGCCAGCCTTTTGACAATGTTGATAATGCCTATTCTTTTTAGGTACATTCTACCACCCAGGTTTGAGAGATTGGGATGTTCCTTGTGATTCCTCAAATGCATTTTGATTTTGATTTTGATTTTGAGTGGAGGTTTGGTTTTGTTTTCCCTTGCCTTGTTGCCCTTTCTAAGAATGAGCAACAAGAGTCCCCTCTGAAGAGGAATTTATATAAAACTGATTGAATAACCGTGCGTAATGTAACAACGACACTCAAATTCATAGAATGTAGGCATGGCAGGCTTTGAAACTATACCTTCCAAAAAATTGAAATATTTCTTGGGGAGTTTATTTAGAAACAATGTGACCTGGTCGTTAGAGGACTTGGGAGTTCCCGTAGTGGAGAATTCAACGAGAAGACGCTGATACTCAGCCAACTTGACTTTCAAGTCATTCCGGTCAGTGATTTTGAAAAGCTGGAGCTCATGGTCAAGATTGATACGATAGGTTCTATCTTGAGCTGCATAGCGGTCAATCAAGTGTGCCCATCGCTTAGACGCTAATTCAAAATGTTGAAGCTGAGAATGAAACTCAAATAATAAGCCGTGCATCAGCTCGACAATAGTGGAGGCATTCCTAGCCTTCCATGAGTGGACAACCTCGTATGGGACAAGTGCAGGATTGGGTTGGGGTTCCAACCCCTGCACAAGATCCCATAGGTTTTGGGAGTCAAGGACATGTCTCATCAAGTTCGACCAAGTGGTAAAGTTTGACCCGTTAAAACGAGTCTTGTCATTAAATGCATGCTTGGCAAAAGATTAGCTAGAATCATGAGGTGTCGGGTAGGTGGGTTAAGATGGATGTGGGGGATAAGATGGTGGAGGTGGATATGTTTGATAGGTAGGAGGGGGTAGAGGTGGGTAGGTAGAAGTAGGCTGTGAGTGTCCAATGAGTGCCGATTGAGGCGGAGGCACTGGAACATGAATGTTTTCATAAGGTGCCGGTGTAGGTGGAGGCATTGGGACACGAAAGCCCTGCTGTCCAAAGTTAGGTTGGGGCATAACAGTATGACCAGAAGGTCCACTAGGTAAAGCCATGGAGGCAAACTGTGGAGTCAACTGATCCACACTCGGGAGAGACTGGGGGGGATACCTAAGTTGCAATGATTTCGAAGGTGTGTGTGAAGTAGGTGGAATACCACCTAGCAAAGGTAAGGATGAGGTCCTAAAGGATGTGCCTATGTTTCCATAATCCCCTGGTGTGATGTGTGATGCGACATAAGGCGTCTGAAATGGAAAAGTGGTGTGAATGGAAGTGGAGAAGCAGTGGATGAATGTGGTGGGATGGGTGGGTTTTGAAAATGAGGTGTATGAGATACATATGCATTTTGTTCATTTTTATCATTTAATGATTGGAAATGAAAATGTGAAGATGATGATGTACCATACAATGAAGAAAAAGGAACACCAAATTCATTCTAATTTTGTGAAGTAGACGGAAAAAAAGGAAGGGTAGAAGAAGAGGTACTTGGCTTTTTCTTATAATCCCCACGACGTGTGTTAACATACAGGAATTGGTCCTCAAGAGGACATTTTTTGTAGTCAACAGACGGGACTCTTTCTTCCACATGATCTCTACCATAATATTGGAAAGTAGAAGAGGTAAAAGAAGGAACAAAAGACAAATCTAAAGTACCTTGCATTGGAGTGGATGGAAGAGGATGAAAGAAAGGGACATACTTCAGGTCTTGTTCTCTAAGAGAGGGACCCATCCTTCATGGAGGTCTCGACAACCCTGCAACATCATCAGATTTACGCGCAACATCTGAAGAGAGAAATTCATGCATACCTTCATTTAGAAGCTTTTTTTGAAGGGCAATTCTTCGATCGAGCTTCTCAATCTTCTTTCGTCTATAAGCTATGAACAGTTTGTATTCTTCAGAGGTTAACTTGCCTAGCTTTTCTTCCATGTAATCAAAAGTATTTTCCACCATGTTGGAACTTTGTGGAGCAAGTTGATCGGCCCACTCTCGCTCGGTTCTCGGCATAGTTGGTTTTGGAGATTGAATCAATGTTGTTGTATATTCGAAGTCATTTAAACCTACTGTTGTTTTTGCTTCTTGTGTAGAGCTTTTAGATCAAAGGCCTAGGTTTCTCAGAGAGTACTAGACTCTGATACCATGTAAAGAAATGCCCTAACACAGAAACATAAACAGAAACCATACGACAAAGCACAGATTGATAAAAGAACACAATTAGGGTTAGGGTAACTCAGAGTGTTTTTGCTTCTTGTGTAGAGCTTTTAGATCAAAGGCCTATGTTTCTCAGAGAGTACTAGACTCTGATACCATGTAAAGAAATGCCCTAACACAGAAACATAAACAGAAACCGTACGACAAAGCACAGATTGATAAAAGAACACAATTAGGGTTAGGGTAACTCAGAGACAATGAACACAGTAAATAAATGAAGTGATATAACTACTGAATAATACAATGCTCATGCAACAAACATACTATGCAGTGAATGAATACTGTACCTCGAACTCTTGTATCTCAAGGATTAGGGCAGGGGTAACGAGCTGGAGAGTGTGTCGTACTTTGAACAGATCCCGAATCGCAGCAGCAAGGCAGCCTCCGAATGTCGAACACCAGCAAACGCAGTAGTGAGAAGCTGGATTTGATGTAGACAGTAGTGAGGAGAGAGAAAGACTAAAAACGCAGGCAAGACAGCTTGCAGGAGAGAGAAAGACTAAAAACGTAGGCAACAGGTGAGAGAAAGACTAAAAACGCAAGTAGGATAACCTAAGACTAAAAATGTGAGTAGGACAGCTTGCAGGAGAGAGAGAGATTAAAAACGCAAGCAATAGGATTGTGATGACGTGGCAGGCTGTACGATAGTAGATATGCACAGGAACGGCAGTTGCTTGGCTGGAATCAGCTCCAAATTGCGTGAAGAGGGCTGAAAATCAGGCGCCAACTGATGGAGAGTCTCCGTGTGCTTGAAAGGACTTAGTGCACATCGGGTGCGGCTTATTGCCTTGGTGGAAGATGCATATACTCCGGAGGGGTGGGGAGTAAAGGTTGACATCAACAATCTATGGTGGGATGACCGTTCGTGCCGTACTAGTAGCACCCAGTAGAAGGACAATTTGCCGGTGGAGACGTCATGGTACCGGTGTGGCAAACTGGAGAAGGGAAGTGGGAGGGAGAAAAAGGATATCTCCCAATGCGCAATGGAAATGATAGAGAAATCAAATGTTGATACCGAATCTGCCACTTGTCTTTGTCTTCTGTGAGATGAGGAGGAGAGAGAAAGACTAAAAACGCAAGTGAGGAGAGAGAAAGACTAAAAACGCAAGAAAAACCAGCAGCAGCAATCAGTATGTTGAAATCAGCTCCGAATAGTGTGTGGTTGGCTGGAAACAGGCGCCAAACTGTTATAGACAGCAATGGCTAGCTTAGACCGCGATGTCCTCTGCGTCTGGGGTGTGGGCAGCAAGCTGAAATACCTGAAATCTGCAAAAACGAGATTATTTTCTGAATGAAGAGTGATCAGCAATAGTCGCTTTGCTGTAAACAGCTGCAAACTGCGGGTGGAAGATTGGAAAAATGCGCTAGACTATAGATGACAGCAAGGGACAGCTGAGATTGTGATGTCCTCCGCGAAAGGGGCGTGGGCAGCAAGCTGAAAACACTTGAAACCTGCAAAAACGAGATGTTGATGCAGTGGAAGAAGAAGAGAAGTGGATGTCGAACCCGCCACCGGTCTTTGCCTTCATTGGAGTGAAGGATCTTTGCCATTGTTTGAGGAGATCGAGAGCTTTGATACCATGTCAAAAGATGGCGTACCAGAGAGATAGTAGGGTTTGCGGGGAGGAATACGGAGTGGACTCGGCAAATATGGAGAAGAGAAGGGAAGAGAGAAGAAACTCAGATGAATGGAATGATGAAGACCTGAATCATGGAGTGAATGTGATACAAGGGAACAAGGGTGTTGTAGCACAAGGAAGATGATGAAGACAGCCACGAACCATGAACCGCAATGTCCTCCTGAAGGGGTGTGAGGGTAGTGGAGAGGTTGGAGAGAAGAGGTGACGGACTGAATGAATCAGCCGTAAGGAATGAATGAGAGAGCGGCCTATAAATAGACAGAGTCAATCTAGGACGGCGCCCCTTTTTGGGGCTGTAAACCCTAAATGCAAAACGCAGAGACGCAAAAACGCAAATTGCGGGTAAAGGGTGAAGGATTTCTCGACAAGGGTTTGTTGCCTTTTCTTCGGGAGGGAAAACCAATAGTGATAAAAACTTGCAAGATGCGAAGGTAAGCCAAATTAAGGGTGACACCACGTCCTCTGATGGAACCAAAGAAACACGACCCCTTTGGTAGCAAATTCCTAAGAAAAATAGGTTTTGCATGCATTATCAGAGGTTGGGCCATGTGGACAAGTAGTGTCGTACCAAGGCTCAAGGTCTTCCTCCTAGAAAACCATCGCAGACTGCTACGATTGCGTCCACTCCGGCTGGCTGGTCCAGTGGGGCTACCCCTCTTGTTATTGCTCTATTTGCCTAGCGACTACTAGATATGTGGCACGAGGACAATCTCAATAGCCTATATCTCCTTCACCACTCCTAAAGGATTGATTGATTGGTTTGCTAGTGGCTTACCTATTGCACTTTATGTATCCATTCCTAGGATATTCATTGCATATTCTAGGACCACTTTTCCACCCATTATATACGATAGTGGCCACACACTTAGCCTTTCCCTTCTTTGAAAGTTGTATATTTACATACTCATTGCATTGCACTTGGCTTTTCTTTTCTTTATTTTTAGTTTTGTTTTTTGGAGCATCTCACTATCACCTCTATGCCTGTAGATTTTGATCTCTTTTGCAGAGTTTTGTATTTCACTGTAGCGCTAACATACATGCTTGTACTAGTCCTTCTTGATCTCTTTACTTGGAGTTTTGTTCTTCTACCAGCATGGGGGCTTTGATTGTGCAACATCACTCTTAATGCTATCATGGCGGTGACTTCTATCCTTGCTTTTCAAGTAGGGATACCACATCATCTTCATCCACATGGTTCTTGGCTCCACATGAAGACCGACATCCTCATGCCTCTCTTCCTTCTTCGGCATCGACATCTAGGTTGAGAGGGGGTTTCTAACCTTCTTCGTATTCTATAGGTTTCGGCACTTGTCTTCAATATTAGTCTTTCCTCCTTGTTGTACCTTTACCTATGCATTGCATGATTTCATCATCTTTGTACTAGGGTGCTTAGGCAAGTGAATAATTTTCCCACGAGGGACACTGTCTAAGTGGCACTTGTTGCAGGAGCATTCTTCAGTATGTAGCATACTATGCCTCCCATTGTGCAGAGCACCACTTGTCGGATCCTAAGCTGTTTCCATTGGCGGCTTACACCGCCGTTTTTCTTCACATGATGGTTCTTCACCTTTTCCTTGTCATTGACATCTTCGAGTGGTTGGGTAAGCTTGTATTGCTTTATTATGTGTTGGGTGTACCATCTCTACTCCCATCTTCTGGGTCATTGTTACTTAATTGGCCGCCACCCCCTAAAATTAACTTTTCACAAAAAAAAGTTCAATGTGGTTCCATCTGCCTTTGTAGGGCTTGCTAGGCCATTGGGCAGTCGACGAGCATCATTTGTTCGATGCCCTGTCTTCTCTAGGGTGAATACTTGGACTCCCTTGGTAAGATAATCATCACCTTTGTAGTCTTGGTAGGCTATCGGTTAATACAGATTTTTGTACTATAACCAATAAAGATGCATTTGAGAGCCTTGTCTTCCAATTTATGTCTTCATGGTTGTGGTACTAAAGGATATATCAAACAACTAAAGACATGGATATATGTCACCACTGTTTTTCGGCCATTCTAAGCCTCGTAAGATATAGGATCAGCCAATGCTTTAGTTGGGTTGTGATTTGGTATGTACATTGTATATATGATAGTATTGAGCTAAAACTTTGGGAGTAGCTTATTGTGTGATAGTATACAATGTGTCATTTCCATCAAAGTGCGACTTTTTCTTTCAGCTATACTATTTTGTTGAGGTGTGTAAGGCATAGTACATTGATGTATAATGTGTGAAGAAATGCTTTAAAAACAAAAAACACAAAGCCAATTGTACAACAAAGCACAAAATGATAACACGGAACACAGTTAAGGTTAGGATAACTTTAGAGATAGCGAACACAATGAATAATGAAGTGAATGACTATTGAATATACGATGCTCATGCATCAAACACACTATGCAGTGAATACTGAATTTCGCTCTTGTATCTCTAGGATCAAGGTAGAGGTTGTAACCAACCTTCCTTCTTGGAATGGGTGGTGATAACTTAATTTAAGAGTTACAACAATATATAAATGCACATAAAATGAAATACACACTTTACCATAACATTCTTGGACAGTAGACACCCTGTTAGCCCCCAAAATTGGCGCCCCTTGCGGTATTTCTTTAGCTTTCATTCAATTGGAAGGAGTACAACTTGAGATTTTTCAATCTCCTCCTGCTAACCAATTGCTCTTGCTGTTATAAATGTCTAGCAAGCCTTTTAGGTCGCTTACCTCTTGTTTCACCTAGGACTTCTTCTCCAATTTGACCCTTGGCTGGCCAAATGCTGCCCCAAATCAATTCGGGATGGGTTGGATCTTCAATTATCAGCTGCTGATTTCAGTCCCTTGAGCCTTTAATCTCTGGCATGGATCCCAAGGTGGTTGCTAAACCCTAATTTTTGTTGTGAATTAGGGTTTACTGCAGAAATTACAGATCAGCCCCCCAAAAATGGCTGAGATTTCCTTTGAATGGCTGAGCATAGGCTGAAGGAGATGAGAGAATGCTGTAGAGAGAGAAAATTTTGAGATTTGTCGTGAAGAGCTAATCAAAATCAGTTGCTGCCCTGCTATACTAGCCTCAAACGGATGCACCAACAACAATAGGAGCATCAGAGACTGTGATCTTCAGGAGAAAGTGCATCAGCAGCAATTTCCAGCTTCCCAAGGTCAAGAATATGCAATCTCCATCACCAAAATGGTCTCCAATGGTTGGGAATTGGCCCCAAAAGCTGGCAGCAACAGTCTAACACCTCTTTCCAACAGCTCCAAAATAAAAAAGCGAGACTTCCCTCTTCCTTTAGCCCTATTTAGCCTTTCCTCCACTTGCATGGGAAAGTTTTACCAAGTGGCAGCTTTCTTTATTTATTTTCAGCAATTTCCAGCAATTTAATTAATTTTCAAAATTAATTAATTCTGAAAATTAATTGAGCCCTTAATCCATGCCCAAAAAATTAACCTTGCCCATCCAAAAATTAATTGGGTAGGCCATTTGCAACTCAAAGTGGTCCCATGCATTAATTGACCCTTGGACAAGTATTAATCCATTAATTAATGCCTAGTCCCTAGTGTCACCATTGACACTTAATGGCCAATTAATGGTACTAGGGGGAAACTGACACCAAAATTCACCTAGAATCTAACAAGTGTAACTTGTTACAACTTTTGCCTTTGACACCCATCTTTTTCACAGGGTCCTTCGGTCTTCAACTGTGAGAAAGTAGCTTGCACCTCACATGTGCAACATGTGTATCTTTTAATTGCACATTTGATTAATCCTTTAATCAAATGTCAATTAAATATAAGCAAAGCAGCAAATTTTCACGTTCTCGTGACAGAGGTTATGAGTTAGAGAGTGTGTTGTACTTTGAAACGGATTGTGAAACATAGCAAGATGGCCTCTGTGTGTTGAACACCAGCAAACATAGCCACAGAAGATTGGATCTGATGCAAACAGGCAGTAGGAGAGAGAATATGCAGCAAATACAGATTATAGAGGAGAGAGAAAACTTGGTGACAGTTATAGGAGGCAAATGCAAACCGTCTGATGTGGGCAATAGGGTATAGAGTGTAGGTGATAGTGAGGATGGGTCGCGTGGAGGAGAGAGAAGACCAAAACACATGCAGTCTGATGTGGGCGACAACACTTGAATGATTGCGTTAGCTTTAGAAGGTCCTGATAATAATAAACGCAGCTTGAATGATGACGCTAGCAACTGAATATGAATACTTGGTAGCAAATGTAAGTTTGGCGGCGAGGATCAGCAAACGGCAGTTGGATGTGTCTAATGGAGGCTAGAATTAGGTACAAGATGATAGTAGACAATAATAGGAAGCTCTGATTGTGATGTCCTTCGCGAACAGGGTGTGGACAGTATAGATATAGCTCTTGAAATGTGCAAAAATGAGATTAAGAAAGAGTGGTGGGCTGCTATTTATAGAAAGATTTGGGGAACTCAAATTAGGGTTTGACATGTGGGACACACTTGCTCTTTAGGATTGTGTTTCTTTTGTGAAATAATGAGGTTTCTTCATTAATTAAGCATGTTTTGGGGTTTATAAGTCAAGCTAATGCATTTTTAGCTCAACACCCTCTCTCAGGTCCAAAATTGAGGTATGAGAAATAAGCCCTTTCGTTTAGTTTCTTTTACCCCGAGGAGTCCCATCCCAAAGCAACCAGGGCATCGGGCAAAGGATGTACAATGGTTGTCCGGTTGCCAAGACTATAGAGGCGATGATTATTTTACCAAGGGAGTCTAAGTGATCACCCCAGAGAGGCCAAGGTATCAGACCAAGGGTTCTCGTTGGCTACCCAAGGACCTACTAAAACTTGCGAAGGTGGATAGAATCAACAATGGACTTTTTTACTTGTTGGGTTTGTTTTCTTTGGAGGGCTTTGTTTTAGTGTGTCACAAGATTTAGCATTAAGTGGGGGTTTCAAATCAAGTATTCGCCCTATTGAGTCATTGTGTCCCAAGGTACGGAAAATAAGGATGGGTAGCCCCACTACCTTCATAAAACAAGTAAAATAATTCCACACACTACCAAGATAAGTGACTAGGGATTACCTAGTGTGTATGCCAATCATATTGAGAATATGCGGAGAGATGAGTAAAACAATATACGAGCAAGCAAGACAAGCAAAGCTAGCATGCAAGCATAGGGAAAAAAATTTGCTTATGGAGACTGCCATATGCAATGCTATCAATATGGTAAATCCAAAGTCGACCACTCCAAGAGTGATTGAAAAGGGATGAATGCGCATAGATGCATGTTTACATGAATAGAATGTCAATGCATGAGATAATGCAAAGGAAGATGCAAGTTTTCATGCTCATGCAGAATGCAGCGCAATGGTCATAGAGACAGGGAACAGCCGTTCCGGCACATAGGAACGGATTAACGCGTTTCGGGAGGTTCGAGCCTTGGAAACGTTGGCGGTACATTCTAGCCCTGAAGACCAAAAACATAGCCTTCTTTCTTCTCTAACAGCAAAAATAGTAGCAGCTTCAACAAATCTTCTCTTTTCTCGCACGCCCACGCTCGCCTTAGCCTTGTTCTAATGCGTAGCCCACCTGCTTGTACTTGAACGCTGAAAACGTAGCCTTGTGTCACACTGAAAACTCCTCTTCAGATAGGTCCACACAGTTCGTCAATGCTTTGATAACATGTCAAGGTGAAGCAACGCGGAAGCGAATGACCATGACAAAGAGTGAACAGAGAGAGAGAAAGAGACAGTGAAACACAAAAAATCTGAAGTGAAGAATGCTGTATAAGGATGTAATATTATACATAGGTGTAGAGAGAATATTTGTGTATGTCTCCACCTTGAGGATCTTGATCTTTGTTAGCCGCAAGAGCAATCTCTGTAGTCAGCAGGCTGAAATCTGTGAGAGACAATATGCCAAGACTGTTGGAAACTCTGCCTATTTATAGGCTGGAAATAATGCTAATAATTGATCAGGTCGGTAGTATTTGATCGGTGCAATACTATTCCACTAGTTGTAGGACGTTCTTTTGTTGTGACAAGAAGATACTTCCCTTGGATTGAAGAATCTTCATTCCTAAGAAATAAGACAACAAACCTAGGTCGGTCATTTCAAATGTATTGCAAAGCTTTGCGTTGATTTCTATTGTGCCAGCAGAATTTTAGTAGTCAGAGGTATGTCATCAACGTATAATAAGATATAGCTGACTCCCGTGCTTGTGGTGCACACATATAGATTTGGATCATAGGGGGTAGAATGGTATCCACGAGTTTGTAAGAACTTGTCCATCCTGTGGTACCAAGAGCTCGGCGCTCGTAGAGTGAAATACCTTATCGTTCCAATCAACAATAGAAAAGCCGGAAGGCTACTCCACATAGACTTCCTTCTCTAAGTAATTGTTCAGAAAGGCACTTTTGATACCCATCTGATAGATCGGCCTACCATGGTGAGCAGCAAGCGCAATCAATAGATGAAAAGATGCAACCGAGCGGTAGATGCGAAGGTTTCTTCATAACCAGTGCCGTGCTTTTGCTTGAAACCTTGCAATACAAGGTGAGCCTTGTATTTATCTAAAGTACCATCATCCTTTAGCTTAGTCCTAAAGGCCTACATTGTCCCAATGACCGGCTCGTGACGAGGACGATCCACCAAGGTCCAAGTTCCATTTCAGTTGATGCTATCTTGTTCCTTTGCCATGGCTTCATGCTATAGAAGGTCCTTGAGAGCCTCTTGCTAATTGTTGGGCTCAAAACATGCAATGTAATTAGCTGTAAATAATGATTCATATGAAACTTGAGGGCTGAGTTGAGTAGGCTTTCTAGGGCCCTCCGGAGTGGAATCCGGTGGAAGGATCATGGAATCCTGCATGGTTTGTTGGTACGAGCGAGATAACAGGTCTTGTGGAGGGGATTGGGGAGTTGAAGCGTTTGTAGGGAGGTTAGGAGCGGGCAATAGATGCGGCTTAGAAGGCATGATCTCATGCGGTGCGCGTGGAAGTGAGGACACAAAGTTCGGTGTAGAAGATTGCACGATGTCCCTCTCATCAAAGACGACATCTCTTCTATTGATCACCTTGTTCGTTCGAGGATCAAACAAAAGGTAGGCTTTCGCTTTGAAAGAATAGCCCATAGAGATCAAGAGACCAGCTTGAGGAGTGAGCCTTTCTATCTTGTCATCAGGAGTGTGCGTATAAGCATGACTACTAAAGACTTTGAAGTGAGAAATAACAGGCCGAGAGCCAAAAAATGCCTTGTGCGAAGTCTTTTTAGGGATCTCTATAGTGGGACATTGATTAAGGATGTATACTAAAGTGTTAAGAATCCCAACCCAAATGCACTGAGGCAGCTTTGCTGCGAACTACATAGAGTGTGCCATATTCATGATTGTTTGGTTCCTACGTCCTATGACTTCATTTTGAATAGGGGATTTGATAGAAGTGAGCTGACATGCTATGGCTTGCTCTTGTAGAAACTCAAAGAACTTGTGGGAGGTAAACTCACCACTAGAATCACTCCTCTAGCACCCACAAGACGACCAGTTTGGTTATGAACTAGCAATACCCAAGCACTAAAATAAGTGTAGGCATCAGACTTGTGCTTGAGGAAGTACATCCATATGTATATGGAGAAATCATCCACTATCAAAAGAAGTACAATGCGCCACTCAAGGCAATAGTGGATGTGGGACCATAAAGATCTATATGAATGAGCCTAAGGGGTTTCTTAGCATGTGTGGTAGACTACTGAGGGAAGGGTATATGATGTTGCTTACCTAGCTAACATGCTTTATAGACCTCTCGAGATAGTTTTAGGTGTGGACGGTCCTCAACCATCTTGACACGACAACTCATAAAAAGAGTCGTAGCCAAGATGTCGTAAGTGAAAATGCCAAAGACGCTTTGAGTTCGTAGGCTCTTGTGTGGTGGCCAAGGCTTGAAAGTGATGGAAACCTGAGCAACGGTAGTTGGCTCGGCAAGAAAATGGGTCATAGGCCATTAGGCTGTGCCTTGCCTCAGGTGATCACTAAATTGGTTTGAGAGTCTCGGACCTCGATTGTGGTTGCTGTGAAGAAAACAACTTGCCCCAACTGGCTAGTGAACGGACAACAAGGGGGACATGATAGATATAATCCAACATTTGTATTGTGGTTAGTGGAAAAATTGACGTGACCTTGGGTTTGAATCTTGACGGAGGAGTTATCTCCTACGTAGACTCTCTCAGTTGTAGGGGCTTGGGAAATGAAAATGTCCTCTATAGGAGTCAAGTAATGAGTGGCTCCACTGTCCACAAGTCAAACATGTGTTGATGTGCTTGGTTGTGATGAGTGGGCCTCTGTAGTCACCTCGTTGGGAGACAACTTGCAAATATGAACGAGACATGCATCTGATGTCTTTGAGGAGACGATGTGGGCCTTTGCAAACCAGTTAGACAAACCCTCTAGAGTTGAGTTCGCTGACTATGATGGCTGATTGGTGGCAGTGTTAGTTTGGCTTTACCATTGCCCCTGTTGGGGGTTGCCACCACTTTACCTTTTCATGGGGGGTTACCCAATTGGGGTGCAAGGGTGTGCTTCTTGGATTTGGGTTGTGCATCTCTTGCCTTAGATCGACACTCCTTGTCATAATGGCCAGTCTTTTAACAATGTTGATAATACCTATTCTTCTTAGGTACATTCTACCATCTAGGTTTGAGAGTTGATTGTGAGATTCCTTGGGATTCACTAGCCTTATCTTGATCTCGGTTTGATTTGAGTTTGAGCTTTATTTGCCCTTGCCCTATTGCCCCTTCTAAGAAGATGCAATGAGAGTCCCCTTTATTGAGGATGTTTTATAAAGTTGATTGAACAATTGCACATACTCAAACTCATAAAATGTGGGTATCTAAGGTTGTGAAACCACTTGTAGCACAAAATGGAAATATTTTATTGGCAGCTTGTTAAGGAATAGGGTAATTTGATCATCAGACTTAGGGGCCCTTGTGGTTGAGAACTCAGTAAGGAGACCTCGGTACTCAACCAGCTTGACTTTCAAGGCATCCTTGTTTGTGATTTTAAAGTTCTGAAGCTCATGATTCAAATTGATGTGATGGATTCTATCCTAAGCCTCACAGTAGTTAGTCTAGTATGCCCAATGCTCTAATACTAAGTCGAAATGTTGAAGCTGAGAGTGAAACTCAAGAAATAAGCCATGTATAAGCTTGACAACAGGAGAGACATTACAAACCTTCCATGAGCGGACGACCTTGTATGGAACAAGTGCGGGATTGGGTTGGTGTTTCAGCCTGCAGTAAATCTCATAGATTTTGAGAGTCTAAGACATGTCTCATGAAGTTAGACCAAATTGTGTAGTTTGATCCATTGAAACTAGTCTTGTCATTAAAATCATACTTGGCGGATGAAGAGCCAGAACCATGAGGTGTGTGTGAAGGTGGAGTATGTTGGAGGATAAGATGATGGTGCTGGTGGTGGATAAGGAGGATGAGGGCGTAATGGTGGATAGGGAGAAGTAGGTTGTTGATGTCTAGTAAGTGCTGATTGATGCAGAGATATTGAAATTGTTATAGTTTCATATAGTGTTGTAGGTGGAGGTGGAGGCACTGGGACACGTTAGCCCCGTCCAACTGTGGGCTAGGGCACAACACAATGATTGGATGGTCCACTAGGTAATGCCATAGATACAAACTGTGGCAGCATATGATCCGCACTTGAGTATATTTGGGATGCACTTTCAAGGGAATAATCCAAAAGTGTGTGTGGGAGGTCTAGTCTCTGTCATAGATACACCACTCGGAAATGGTTATGTAGAGGTCCTAAAGGCAGTGCCTAAGTGTGCAGAACCCCTTGATGTGGTGTATGGTATTAAATATGGTGTACTTAATGGAAGCGGAAAGGAAGGTGTAGTGGAAGATAAGGGAGGGATGGGCCAGAGCCCAAGTGGATTAGTGATTGATGTTGTTGTGGAAAACGTAGTTGGTTTTTTATATTCATTAAATGCATTAAATTGAGAATTCAATAAAGATGCACTTGCTCCAAATCAACCATGAGAAACAAAATTGTTAGAAGGAAAAGGAAGGGAAGAAATACTTACAAGTTCTTCTTTCAGCTTCTTATCTAGTTTTGAGTTTATAAAGAAATATCCGTCTTCCTCATTATTTAGAAAGCAAAGGATATTTTGAAGAGTCCCTTCTTCACGAGCATTCTCCAATCCATTAGAAAAGACAGAATCTATTGGCATAGAATCTGGCATAAGATGGTTCGTATTTGGCATTGGAGAAAAGAAGTATTGTGAAAGTGGAGTGTGATCCAAGCTAGGCTCCACTTGCGGATGGCCAATCCGTAGTGGAGATTTCAAAGGACTCGCAAGATCATTAGTTCTGCATAGCAAATGTAAAGAAGGTAACTCAGGCTTACCTTCAACCTCCTATTGAGCCCTGTGCATAAGGATGAGTTCATACTCAACGGTGGAAATCTAATATGGTCTATGGACTCCATGGTAGTTCGATGGTTCTCTACTAATGTTAGATCGGGTTGTAGCAAGCTGGGAGATCCACTCTTGATTGTTTTTGTCCATGTTTGGCTGTGGAGACTGGAGTGGTGGTGTGAACGTGTTTGAAGTCATCTAACCCTTTTGGTTGATGAGCTTTTCGATCAAAGGCCAAGGTTTTTCAAAGAGTACCTAGCTCTGATACCATGTGAATAATTGCTTTAAACACAAAATATAAAACCAATCGTATGACAAAGCACAAACTAATAACATAGAACATAGATAGGGTTAGGGTAACTTAGAGACAGCGAACACAATGAATAATGAAGTGAATGATTACTAAATATATGATGCTCATGAAGCAAACACACTATGCAGTGAATATTGAACCTTGGTCTCTCATATCTCTAGGATCAAAGTAGAGGTTATGAGTTGGAGAGCATGTCATACTCCAAAACAGATCAGGAAATGCAGCAAGGTAGTGTTACTGTGTCGAGCTCCAGTAAACACAGCCATAGAGGATTGGATTTGATGTAGACAGGTAGTAGAAGAGAGAATACGCAGCAAATGCAAATGTAGAGGGGAGAGAAAACTTGGTGACAATTGTGGGAGGCAAATGCAAACAGTTTGATGTGGGCAATAGGGTGCAGAGTGTAGGCGATAGTGAGGATGACCCCCCAAAGGAGATAGGAGACCAAAACGTAGGTAGTTTGATGTGAGCAACAACACTTGGATGATGGCGATAGTTCCAGAAGGCCCAACAGCTGAAGATGAACTTCTGGCAACAAACGCAAGTCTGGCTGACGGATTAGTAGGCGATAGCTGGTAGTGGGTGATAGAGGCTGGAATTAGGTGTCGGGTGTTAGTAGAGAGTAATGGAAAGCTTTGACTACAATGTCCTTTGCGAACAGGATGTGGGTAGCAGAGATACAGCTCTTGAAACGTGCACAAATGAGATTAAGGGAGAGTGGTGGGCTGCTTGCCTATGTATAGGAGGTTTGGGATATCCAAATCAGGGTTTGGTATGTGGAACACAATTACTCTCTAGGATTGCTTTCTTTTTAAAATAATAAGGTTTCTTCATTAATTAAGCGTGTTTTGGGGCTGTTCAAACTAGGCTAATGCATTTTTAGCTCAACATAATGCCCCTTTTAGCCAAGGAGTTGAATTGCTATGACATATATTCCCCCCCTCAATCAGTACGGAGTGTAATCGACTTGCATCCACTATCATTTTCAGCCAAGGCCAAGAATGTTCTAAAGCATGCAAACCCTTCGGATTTGTGCTTCAAAGCATATGCCCAACAATAATGAGTCATGTGATCAATGAAAGTATCAAAATGCAAGTAATCCTTTGATGGATTTCACTCACATGGGTCCACAAACATCACTATGCACAAGGTCTAATTTTTGATTAGCACACATAATATCATCCTTGGAAAACTAAGCACGATGCATTTTCCAAAGTACACAACTTTCACATACATTGTGAGTAGGTGCTTTCAACGGAGGGGGATCGAGCACCATACTTTTGCTTCTTAGACGTAGCAAACTACCATAATTACGATCACCAAGCCAAGCATGCCATAGCTCAGTATCATCCACAATGGTGGCATCAACATGTAATGCATCCTTTGATGCTCTCCTCATATAAATCAAGTTGATAGAGTCCATTGTACAAAGTACGAGTGACAATGAGGGCATCCCTATCACTATAGTTATAGACATTGCATCGATCCATGTGGAATTTGACCACAAAACCAATACATGCAATGACTGAAATTGAAAGCAAGTTTTTCTTTATGCTTCGTATAGACCTTTTCAAGCATGATAGTCTTCCCATCCATTGCAATAATGGAAATCTAACCAATGCCTTGAATGGTGCATGAAGCATTGTTTGCACAGATAACTAATCCCCCCTTTTGTACATTTGGATATGATACAAGTAAGTCACGAAAGGACGCAATGACTGAAATTGAAAGCAAGTTTTTCTTTATGCTTCGTATAGACCTTTTCAAGCATGATAGTCTTTCCATCCATTGCAATAATGGAAATCTAACCAATGCTTTGAATGGCACATGAAGCATTGTTTGCACAGACAACCGATCCCCCCTTTTGTACATTTGGATATGATACAAGTAAGTCACGAAAGGACGCTATGTGCTTAGAAGTGGCACTATCAAAATACCAAGTGGTGCAATTTTCAGCAAGTGAAAGACCATGCTCATGTGAAGGAGAACCAAATGTGTGGTTGCATCCTTTGCATTTGCTGAATTTTTAGCAACACTCATGCTTGATTGTTTCTTCTTTTCACTTGCCATCCTCTTTCTACATTTTTCAATTACATGCCCTTTCTTCTTGCAATAATTGCACCTTTTTACTTAGCGGCAGAAATTTGATATGGTGTGTGGACTCCATGGTAGTCCAATCCACGTCAGATTGGGCAGTAGTAAGCTGGGAGGCCCTCCTGATCGTTTCTATCCATGTTTGGCTATGGAGACTAGAGCGTGTTGTAAATATGTTCGAAGTTATCTAACTCTTTTGTTGTTCTTGCTTTTGCGAATGAGCTTTCTGATCAAAGGCCAAGGTTTCTCAAAGAGTATCTAGCTATGATATCACATGAAGAAATGCTCTAAATGCGAAATGTATGAAATCGATTATACGACAAAGCATAGACTAATAAACTCGGAGCACAATTAGGGTTAGGGTTAGGGTAACTCAGAGATTATGAACACTTTGAATAATAAAGTGATTGAATTAATAAATATATAGCACTCATGTAACAAACACACTATGCAGTGAATATTGAACCTCAAACTCTCGTATCTTTGGGATCGAGGTAGAGGTTATGAGTTGTAGAGTGTGTTGTACTTCGAATGGATCTTGAATCGTAGTAAAGGCAACATCTGAGTGTTGAACACTAGCAAACGCAACTGAAGAATTCTGGATTTGATGCAACTAACAATGGAGGAGAAAGACTAAACACACAGGTACGTGAGGAGAGAGAAAATCTGCAGAGAAACGTAGCAAATAGCGGCAAGAGAATGTTAGGACAGCAGCTAGAAAATCAAAACGCAACATTCAAAGTAGAGAAAAGATCTTGGCGAAAGTTGTTAGTTAGTGGCGACAACAACTAAGTGTAGGCGACAGCACCCAACTACCATCCAAATAAAAAAAACTCCCTTTGGAATATTGAAAGAGCAATAGAATCGGATCGAATACCCAAAAGTAGGCGATAGCTTATGGGACCTAGCAACAGTAGCAAACATGCATGGAAGACTCGAATTAGTTGCTACTGTAGATGGTAGTGAGTGGCTGGTGGAAGCTGTGACTGCGATGTCCTGTGTGAATGGGGTGTGGGCAGCATAGATATAGCTCTGAAACCTGCGAAAATGAGATTAAGGGAGACTGGTGGGTTGCATGCATATTTATCGAAAGTTTGGGGCACCCGAATTTAGGGTTTTGCATGTGGAACACAACAACTCTCTAGGATTGTGTTTCTTTAAATTTTTTTAAAAATTCATTAATTAAACAAGTTTTGGGGTTGTTTAAGTAAGGCTAATGCATTTTTAGCTCAACAGTGCCTTGCTCTTGAATTAGCTCAGACTTGTCTCTAATGTGTTGTGTGTAGTTGCTCTCACCAATCTTGACCAAATGCATGAATGTTGTAAATTTGGTCCCACATTGCAACGCATTGCAAACGTGTAATATATTTAAATCTTAGTTCCAAACTGATCTAATCTCCTTCATGAAGCCTCAATTCTATTCATGTATGAATCCTAGTGCTTTGCCCTAACTTTTGCATATCGAGTTCACTGTCAAATTGAGCGAATTCAAACTTGCACTTTGGATCTGCATTGTTGCCACAATTCCATTCATGCTTGAAAACAAAATGACAATTGCTCTGATCCTTGCAATATGTATTCCATTAGGTACTACCTTGCATTTTCCTTATTTTCCTATGCATATCTGATGATAGAATAGCTATATTAACACCATTTCACCCCAATTGATCCACAAGTGCACAATGACCTTGTCACCTTCAGTATTGGCCTTCAACCAGTTGTAGTTTGTTCAAAACGCACATGAATGCTTCAGCTTGTTAAACCCTAAAAATGATAACCAACATTTGAGCTTAATTTCATGCAGCATTTGTTTTGACAACTGCCTTTTGCATAATTTACGTGCATTTCCACATTGTTCCTTTCATAAATGAAGGGATTTCTCACGATGAAACTTTGAGATATTCACCTTCTTTGCGATAAAGTTATCCCAAAAGTGCACAAGGCTTGAGATCTTAGATGAGGGGACATGATCTCAACTTTGTGCATCTATTTTCATGGTATTTGATAAAAAAAAATAGCAATACTTGGTGTAAATGAGGTTATCGAGCTGCCCAATGGATTTCCTATGTTGAGAGGAGAAGATTGGATATTGTCCTCACTCCCTACATGTTGTGAGCTCATATTTATAGCTGAAAATTGCAATGTCTGTAGCAAAGAAGAGAAGAGTGGTTGTCTCCAAACTTGGCGTTGCTCAAATGAGAGAGAAGGCCGCAAATAGCGAAGATCAAGTTTCTAAATGAGTATTGTTGCTCTTTAATCCAATCTCATTCTTGATTAGAGGCTAATTAATGACTATCATTAAATATCAGTGAGCTACTTATTGGACCAAATTCAAGCTTCGGGCTTGCCTTATAACTTAAGAGAGTTGCTTACTGGGCGAAACTTCAAATGATCTTTAAACCTAATCTTGATTTTGCATCTCTTTTCATCAGCTAGAGTTGCATAACCAAGAGATACACGATCTGAACAAAGGTAGAATAGAACCTCTATGAATCTACATTGGAGATTCTTGCATATGAGACGTTTATAGTAGCTGACCTTTTAGTGCTTTTTTTTTTTCTCTCTTTGCATTGGCTTGATTGAATAGTTGAGAAATACACTAATAGATGGTGGAGAGTCAAATCCACCAAAACGATGAAAAGCGCGAGTCTCTTCTCCTCCCAACCACGCCTAGATCTCTACTGGCCCTCCTACTCGGATTCCTTTGCCAGCCGTCAACTTTTTGGAGTCCTACTATTCCTGGACTCTCTTACTCTCTAGGCTCCCCTTAACCCCGTTCGGGCGCCCAAGAGCCCGGACGGTCACTCTCGTGCATGCCCCCTAAATTTACCTTAATGTGACATTAAATGTCACATTCCATATTTATGACCTTAATGTGACATTAAATATCACTTTTAATGTCACATTAATGTCACATTTCCTTCCCCTTAAGAATCGGTTTCGTCCTCGAAAACGATACTTGGAAGGTCTAATTGTAAATCGGGAAACCTTTTCTTTAAAGTACTTACTCGCTCCCGTGTTGAGCTTTCTTCTGAACAATCTTTCCACTTAACCAAACATTCTTGATAAATAGTATTCCTCGTTCGCCTATTGCCAACATTTAATATTTTTTCTGGTTCATGTGGATTAGATTGGTCATAGAATAACTCCTCAATATCATCATTTAAGATTAGATTATCCAAATCACCCAGCTTTTTCCTTAATTTACTTACATGAAAAACTGGATGTATTTTACTACCAGCAGGTAGTTGGAGCTTGTAAGCCAATTCTCCCATCCTTTTAAGTATTATGAAAGGACCACAATACCTTGGTGAAAGCTTCGGACAGTGTCCCTTTTTCATAGTTTTAGTTTTAGTTTGTTCAAGCACCTTAAGATAGACCAATTCTCCTTCTTCAAAGGAGATGTCTCTTCGGTGAGGATCTGCATATGCTCTAGCTTGATTTTGAGCTTTTTTAATATTTTCTTGAGCAAATTTTAACATACTATTCATATCCTCCAAAATTTTTTTAGCTGCCTGAACCTTTTCCTTATGCAGTCCTACTGCAAAAGGAGCTCTGGGCTGAAACCCATACATTAACATAAATGGACTATATCCAGTGGAAGAGTGCTTGGCACTGTTATATGCAAACTCTGCTATCGGTAAATACTCTTCCCAATTAGTTTGCCTTTTACTTACATATGCCCTAAGCATATCTTCAAGAATTTGGTTAACCCTTTCAGTTTGCCCATCTGTTTGCAGGTGATCCGCCGTACTCATGCTAAGTTTAGTATCCAATTTTCGAAATACCGCACGCCATAAATGGCTATCAAATTTTCTATCCCGATCAGAAACTATATTTGCCGGAAGGCCATACAATCGGTATATGTTCTCTACGAACAATCTAGCCAATTCTGGTGTTTTAACATCAGTTGAAGTTGGAATGAACCTAGCCATTTTGGTTAACCTATCCATAATCACCCACACAGAGTCGTGCCCCCTCTGTGTTCTAGGTAGAGCAACAATAAAGTCCATGGAGATACTCTCCCATTTTCCCGAAGGAATTTCTAATGGATGGAGAAGTCCTCCCATTTTTAATTTTCAGCTTTATTAACCTGGCATTTATTACATTTGACCACATAGTCAAGGACGTCCTTATTCATTCCAGGCCAATAGAACTGCCTTTTAATAAGACTATAAGTCTTATTAACTCCTGGATGTCCCGCACTAGGGGTATCATGACACTCAAAGAGTATCTGGCGCCTTATTTCTTTATCTTTCGAGACACATACCCTACCCTTGTAGAGTAGATAACCATTATCAATGGTAAAATTCTTCCACTTGAATCCAGTTTGAGCAACCCCTGATGCTCCATTTCCTTGTTGAACATCCTCAGATATTCCTTCCTCAGTAGAAGCACTTTCATTTGGATCCCCATTTTTTATTGCTTCCCATATGTTGGAATATGCCGGATCAACCTAGCATTTCCCTTTTAAAGATTCAAGCAAGTTGGAAGTGAACTGAGTAAAACTCAATTCATTAATGATGGGCATTCTGCTGAGTGCATCAGCTACTATATTATACTTTCCTTTTCTATATCTTATCTCATAGTCGAACTCTTGGAGGAGTTCGGCCCATCTGGCTTTACGCCCGTGTAAATCCGGTTGATCATTAAGCCACTTAATGCTTTCATGATCCGATAAAAGTAAAAGTTTGGCACCATACAAATAGTGCCTCCATTTGTTCATTGCATGTACTATTGCATACAGCTCCCTCTCATAAACAGAATAATTCTGTTTTGCACGATCTAATTTCTTGCTTTCAAAAGCAACTGGTCGACCTTCTTGTAATAAGACCGCGCCTATTGCCTTATCACTGGCATCAGCTTCAACCACAAATGGTTTATTGGGATCCACTATTAATAATACTAGAGCTGTAGCAATAGCTACCTTAAGTTTTTGAAAACTTTCATTTTGATCTGTTCCCCAATTAAAACTTTTTCCTTTCCCCTTAAGTTGGTCTGTCATTGGAACAGCTATTTTGGCATAATCTCGAATGAATCGACGATAAAATCCAGATAAACCTAGGAAGATCTGCAGCTCTTCCAGGTTCCTTGGAGGTGGCCATTCAATAATTGCCCTTACTTTTTCTGGATCCATGTTGATTCCCTCTTTCGAGATAATATGCCCCAGATATTTGACCTCTTGTGCAAAGAATTCACATTTAGTTTTCTTCGCATAAAGGGAATGTGTTCTTAACAGTTGGAATGCTAATTGTAAGTGTTCCAAATGTTCTTCTCTTGATTTACTAAAGATCAAGATATCATCCAAGAAGACTACTACAAAATGTCCTAGATAGGGCCGTAAAACACTATTCATCAGCTTCATAAAGGTAGCTGGTGCATTAGTGAGGCCAAAAGGCATCACCAAAAAATCATAATGCCCATATCTAGTACGAAATGCTGTCTTGGAAACATCTTGTACCTTAATTCTTATTTGGTGATATCCTGATCTTAAGTCTATCTTTGTGAAGAATTTTGCCCTTTACAATTGATCAAAAAGATCTTCCATTCTGGGCATAGGAAATTTATTCTTCACCGTTATTTTATTAAGTGCTCTATAGTCAACACAAAGTCACATAGAACCATCTTTTTTCTTTACCAATAAAATTGGTGAAGCCCAAGGTGAATTACTAGGTTGAATAAACCCTTTATCTAGATAATCCTTAATTTGTTTTTCAACTTCTTGATGCTGTGTTTCACTTAATCTATACGGTGGTTTTGAAATTGGGTGTGTATCCTTATTTATATCAATTGGGTGATTTATATCACCCCTATCTGGTGGAAGGCCACTTGGTAAATCAAAAGGAAACACATCTTTAAAATCATCTAACAAACTATTCAATTCATTATTAACATTCAACTCACAAACATAAGAAAAATGTTGCTTTATATTACAGAGAGTAAAAGTATTCTGTACAGGAAGAGACCATAGCATATATACCTCACAAACTTCCTTCTTTATCAGCTTCTGAACTTCAGTAGAACACAACAAAGGATTATCAGATACTTCATGTTCACCTTGAATGACAAAAGTCTTACCATCCCTTTCAAATTCCAGTGTATTATGGTGATAGCTACGTTTTAAGGATGGTTCCAATCCCCATAGCCACTCTCTCCCTAGAGCAATATCAGCTCTTTCCATGTTCATTATTTGGAAATCAAGCTTATCTTTATATCCTTGAATCTCGATTTCCAAATTGGATACCATTGTGTCCGATATTTTATTGTCTTGGCCTTGCATCATACGAACAACATATTGATGCTCATTGTTTTGTTGGGGAAGTTTCAATTTTTTGACAAGTGCATAATTTATAAAATTATGTGTGCCAGAGTCATCAATCATGACTCTAACCCGTTTTCTAGCTATCAATCCATGTACTCTAAGTAAATCATGTGGCCCAAAAGTAGGCTGCCACATAGAAGTTGACATACAATACTTATGTTGTATATCCATGTGCAAGACCTCTAAAGATTTATACTTTTCATGGACCTTTAATTCTAAGGTCTGCACTACATGGATTTGTTTTTCTTTTCCCTTGGCCTTGTCCTTATCCTTTCCTTTGTCTTCCCCCTTTTTCTTTTGAGGGCAATTCCAAGCAGCATGGTTAGGGGATAGACAATTAAAACACAATTTTTCTTTTTTGGCCTTATCAAAGTCATCAGGACTTAACTTTGGCCTCATATATGGTTTTCTTTCAAAAGGTTGTTTTTTACCCTTGAAAAATGGCATTTTCCTTTTAAATTTGCCCACAAATTTTGAGGTTTCCAATTCCTTAGACTTGGGCTCCGTATCAGTGAGACTAGTGAGTGTACCTGGACGCATACTATCTTCATAAATTAATGCAAATTTAATTGCCTCTTCCAGCGTCTTAGGTAAACTCCGTTTTACTTCCTTTTTACAGGCTTTATCTAGTCCCCTAATGAATTCTCTTGTTTTTTGGAATTCATCTATTCCTTCCAGTTTGAGGATTATCTCACGATATTTCTCCAGATATATCAGCAGGGGTCTTCCCTTTTGTCTGACATAATCCCAATCTTCCCAATTTCTTTCCATTTCATTTTCAGGAAGAAATTCTTTTAAAAAGACGGATTCAAATTGAGCCCAAGTTTCAGGTATTTTATTCGCCTCCTTTAAAGTTCGCCACCACTTATATGCTTTGGGCCCCAAAGTTAAACTAGCCTCCAGTGCTTGGAGATGTGGTGGGGTATTTTTAAGTTTATGTAAATCTTCCCATTTTTGGAGGAAATTAAAGATTGTGTCTTTATTCCTGTCTTTTTCCTCCCCGTAAAATTGAGGTGGTTTCATATCCTTTAAAACTGGATTATCCCTCAATTTATGGTAAGTTTGGGGTTCCTTAGGATCTCGCATAGTCACATCTAAATCTTTCGATGAAGATGGGACATCCGAGGTTTCTATCTTATTTTTATCTCTTTCCAACAATAAAGTTAATTGAGATTTTATTTCAGTAAGTGTTTGGGTTAAAAATTCCATTTGAACCCCTTGAGTTTGCACACGAGCAGTAAGATCATCGAATTGCTCTCGCGTGGCAAAAAATTCTTCCCATTGTTCTTCTTGTATGTCTGGTTCATGGGGATCTACCATAGGTTGATCCCCAGAACTAGAACTTTCCATTACCCTTTCTTTCCCTTTTTTTGCCATTAATACACTGGAATTGGAAAGCAAAAATAAGAAATTTGCATACAAGTAAAGTACTTCCCTGATTTTTAATGGCAGACAGTGGCTTCAGTCGTGTATGATATTTTTCCGTCTATCTCACAGCAGTTGTCTCACGCACAGCAATCGTGACACATTTTGCCTCCGTTGAGCACCATCAGATCACGTTTTGCCTCACGGCTGATGCCTCACGACTGATGCAGCTGATGCCTCATCTTTTGTTGACCAGAAACGGAATCGTGTTGTCTCGCGCTGGTTCGTTCTACAGGCGTTGACCAGAGACGAATCCCCTTTTCGCCTTACGCCAGTCGACGGACCAGAAACGAATCCCCGTTTCTTTTTTTTTTCTTACGCCAGTCGTTTCTCCAAAAAAAATGTCACTTACGTGACGTGGATCTTCTCCCCTTTTATTTTCCTTCATGGCCCGTCGCCTGGTACTCACGCGATGTGACGTGGCGCTTCTCCCTTTCGTTTTTCTTCACGGCCCGTCGCCTGGTACTCACGCGACTTTACAAAAGACTGACGGCCTGACTGGCGACTGACAACCTGACGGATTTCTGACAATTTAACGAACGATTAACGATCTGAGACATTGAACCATAGGCTCTGATACCAATGATAGATGGTGGAGAGTCAGATCCACCAAAACGATGAAAAGCACGAGTCTCTTCTCCTCCCAACCACGCCTAGATCTCTGCTGGCCCTCCTACTCGGATTCCTTTGCCAGCCGTCAACTTTCTGGAGTCCTACTATTCTTGGACTCTCTTACTCTCTAGGCTCCCCTTAATCCCGTTCGGGCGCCCAAGAGCCCGGACGGTCATTCTCGTGCATGTCCCCTAAATTTACCTTAATGTGACATTAAATGTCACTTTTAATGTCACATTCCATATTTATGACCTTAATGTGACATTAAATATCACTTTTAATGTCACATTAATGTCACATACACAATCTTATACAAGTTAGAATACCAAGCCTACTATGATGCTACATCGAAAGTTCTTACTTGGGTCAGCTCTTGGAGAAATTGGGTAATGACCAACGGCAGCCCACAGTGATTCATTCGCGTGGATTTAGTTTTCCATTCAAAGACCAAGCACATTGGCATCAACCACCATTTTTGTTTGGTTAAACACAAATTTCTTTTATTGTGAGTTTGATTAGTAGATACACATATTGGTGAGTTTTTCCATTGTCTTCTTTGTTCGATTTAAATTGAGATATGTCTCGTACATTGTGGAATTCTTGTGATTTTTTGTCCTTTTTAAACAAATAATCCATAATATTGGCTGCTAGAGTTCTAGCATATCTAGATACTTAGAAGACAAATGTTTCATCTCTATATAGTTTGCCATGTGTTATCATTGTGCCCAATCACTTCATGAGGGCCACAAATTGAAAGATGTTGGTATTTTTCAAATAGAAGTTTACTTATGTCCATACACTTTTTGTTCACTCAAGTAATAGAACAATGCTTCACTTAAGGGTCATTACGCATGTGCATATATGCATGCCCATGTGAATGAATGCAAATAATTGTGGTCTCGTAATATGTGCATGCATACTCGTGTGTGAAAATGTTTTGATGCTTGAATAGCACATTAGCTACTAGCCCTATGAAAAGCATTTAGCTTTGAAATTGTCTCATAATGCGATTGGAGGTATTTATTTGAGGAAACCATTTGCTATTAAGTAATCTGAAGTAACATGTTTGCTTCACTTTCCACACTGTGGCAGATGTATTTTCTTATATTGAGGATGACACTGTGGAGGATCCATTGCTTGCACAACACTTGGCACACTTCGGTATAGATTTCTCATTGTTAAAGAAGGTACTGTCCTTTTAGCCTTCCTGTATGCCATATGCAACATTAAGTTGTCTTTTGGATGCTTAGCTTAACTATAAACAATAGAGGAATTGAAGTTGCAAGAGTAGAACCAAAAGATGTGGCTCTGTCATTTTGTTATCATTGTACAAGGAAATAACACAGATGTTAAGTTTTGTATTATGCTCATTCATCTGATTTGGATGGCCAACTGATTTAAAGTTTCCTGTAAGTTTACTTTTTGTGCTCTGTTTTATTCGTATACATTTGATATGTTTTGACTCTAGCAAGGGCCGACAGGCTTTGGTGGAACATTGATGGAAATTCGTACCAAAGTCACTTGAACACATCAATTGACTTATGCTAGCTATAATAGAGATGTAAAGCCATGTAATATTTCTTGTGCACGTGGGGCATGTCCCTAGAAGGCAGCACTATACATCAACACTCGGTAAAATGGCAAACGAGTTCATCGCTTGAAACAGGATTCATGCACTCTCTCTCTCAAATGCAACCAAGTTTGCAGTCTCAAGACTGGTGCAAAAGATCTTGGCTAGTGTATGGGCAACATATTTGACTTCTAATCAGTGCTTGCATGGATCTCATCTTCTGTATGATGATGACGTTGTGGTCCCTCAACTCTGTATTGGAACTTTTACAGATGGCTATATTTATGCCAACAAGGTGGCTAACAAATCTCTAGCATGTGTACATTTCCCAGCTACCCTGATGGCTACGAGGATAGAAAATCATCTCCAATACATGAGGTTGTGCAAGCAGAGCTGAGAGGTGGGTACTGTGAGGATACACTAGGGTGGCAGAGAAAATGCATAATATATGAACCGCCACACAACTAACAAATGAACTTAGAGATGAAAGAGAGTAAATGGAATGAGACTTATTGAACAAACCAAGTATATGGATGTATGTGAAACAAAGGAATGCTGAAGCAATGCAAGGTTGTGCAACAACCACTCCTTAAGGGAGGGGCTGGGAGATGCTGAAGGAGCATGTTGTCCTCTGATGTCCTGTGATAGATAACTATGCCAGGAAACCGGCCAAAAGACTTGAAGCTGGATGGAGAAACATATTCGACCAGCTGTGCAACTGATGTGTTCAGCAAAGCACCACAGATAATGGCAGAGTTTGATGACATGGCAAGCTGCATGTTAGGGCAGTGATGACAGCAGCCCTCTTGGCAGCAAGAAGCAGTACTGCAAGGTCTCAAGTGGAGAAACCAGTTGTGATCAACATCATGTAGAGATACACGAACATGGAGAGAGGAGAAGAGAGTGACTGCAAATAACGCAGAGAATTGAAGGATTGGACTGCATTGATCTGAAAATGATGGTGAATACAAGATGGACTGATCGGTCCCTGCATACAGCCCAAGGTATCAGTGAGGGCACCGGATCAGCCTGATGGACAGAAGAGATGCAGCCTATGGAGAGAGAGAGAGAGAGAGAGAGAGAGAGAGAGAATAGTGGCAACAATCACAATGATCAGAAGATAATGAGTAGCACATAGGGGCCAGGTGTATGTAGGCAGCACAGCCCAAAACTGGCTGACCATCCCTGATGGCTGCATTTAATGCAGTCTGACCAGGCTGAAATGCTTCCACCCTGATAAATCTACCCTGAACAGTGTGAACACAGCCCATATTAGGCACAAAACTGAATTGGATCACTAATTGATAGTGTGAACACACACACTGAAATGACAGGCTGGAAACTGAAATGCAAGGATTGTCAAGAGTTCCAATGCCTTTGTTAGACTCTGATGGAACTCACAACTAGGAGATGGCCAGCATGAAACATAGGAAATGCTAACAAGATGATACTTCCATAAGGAGATCCTAGAGTGAAGCTTTAGCTATGGTAGCCAAAGTGGCCTAGGTTACCTAGGTAGCTGATGCATCTTAAAGATTTAGCAAGATTGTCAAAGAAGATACAAGCCTAACTTAACCTAAATAATGGTGGTGTGGCTAGCCTAAGGATCCTGAGGGTAACCTAGTATCCTAAGAATGTAGCCTTATGTTGGATAATGACTGAACCAGTTAGATAAACCATAAGGCATTGATTGAGTGGGAGATCTAGAATCCAACATACAAGTGGGCAGCCATTAATGAAGATCGATACCAGGGTAGAGAAATTGTGCTACCTCCTTGGGGAAGACCCCCTCTCAACCTTCATGAAGTGATACTACCACCACTAATGGGGAGTGAGGCTGGTTTTGGGATGGGTATGGACTCCTATGGCGTTCGCTTTGATGTGTGCATAGAATACCCTTACCTATGGAATGTTTGATTTTGAATGTAGGTAAGGTTCTTGGCTTTCAAGCGACCTTGCAACTAAGCACTATAGTGCAAGGTGCAACACCCTGTACTGGATTTAAATGAGGGTCCTAAATTTAATGTAGATGATGCAAAACATGTATTTAAAGTGGGAGGGAAGAGCAGGAATTGTGAATGTGAAGCACAAACTCATACAAATGAACTAGAAGACATGGGAGTACCTTCTAAAGCACTTTTGATTTAAAAGCTTTCACCATATCCATAGTGGTACTGGTCTGGATCTCTGGTGGTTGGTTTACAGGCAGAATTTTCATTACAAAAGGAGCAATATTGATAGGATCATGATTTTATGAAAGTGGATTGTACAGACTTGCCACCAAGCTTGACTACGATAAAGGCTTTGGACTTCCAATCGTGTTCCAAGTGGATGCAAGTTGATCCCATGCATCCTTGGCCATTTTGCATGATCAGATGTGTGGTATGATACCTCTCTTCATTGATAGGGTGATTAAGGTATGCACTTGGGCATCTTGGCCATCCCATTGAATTTGCTTTTGAGGGGGGACTGGTGTGGAAGAGGAGGGTGACTTGGCATCATGAGAGCCACCTCTCACTTTGGAGGTGGGTGGTGTTGGTGTTGGAGAAGTTGGCCCTCGTTCGGTGCTATGCACTATATTCCATGAATTCTTCTCGACAATAACATGTTGCATCACGTATGCCCACATAGGATAATTGGTGCCATTGAGCTTGTTGGTGGTGCTAAGCATGCCTAGCAAATCATTATTATTGTTGGCCATGAGTGGAAATAAGTAACAAAATAATAATTTCGAAGTGAAGAGAGAAAATAAATCCATGAATAATAATAAACCATTGATAGAAGAGCCGTTGGCTACTTCAATAGGGTTGAATAATGTGAAAATAATATATCTCTTTGGCTATTTCCTATTGAGGAGAGAGAAATAAAATATTATGCGAACAAGGTGGCTATCAGCTATTTGCTGAAATCAGGGATTAATGTTTGAGTATGCTTTGATCATGTGAATAGCAATAGAATTTGAGAAGATAGCCCAACAAATGCGCCCAAATAATAGAAATTTTCTTCAAAGTTGGGGAAAAAGAGGGCCAAGCAGCCAAATAATACGATATTTGTGCACATTGAGGTTGAAGAAAGTGATTTGAGACAAAACCCTCAATTACAAGTGCCTAGGAGGTGAAAATGGGCAAAAGACCCAAATTTTACTCAAAATTTGAAGAGAAATTGGATAAAATTATTACCCAATTGATGTTGAATGCCACACGTGAAGTTGATGAAATTTTTCAAATTTTAGAAAGGCCCTAAAATTTTCGATCAAGTTTTTGCAGAATTGAGCCCAAATAGTAAATATCCCCAAATTTTATTGGAAAATTAAAGGACAATATGAAAAATTTCATGAATTTTGTACCCGGGCAATTCTCAATCTTACTCCAAATACTAATTTTGGCCTCAAGTCAAATGAATATGGCCAAAGTCGTCAAAAGTCCCAAATTTGCTTGCAAAATTGGAGTGAATTTTGAAGAAATTTTGAATAATTTTTACTTGGATGATGCAATGTGGCCTTAAAAAGCAAAATGTCACAGCCAAAGTTGAATTGGGACTCAATTTCAATGAAACATGCCGAATTTTTGAAAAGCTCCAAATGCTTTGGTGAAATTTTGGTGAAATTCAGCCAATTGGACAAAAATCCCTAAATTTTGGCATCAAAATTAAAGAGAAATTGAGGCTCTTTGATGAGAAGCTCCAAATTTGGTGATGATTGTGGCAAATTTCTGCAATTCGGTGAAAAATTTAAGAAAATCTTGGAAAAATTCCGAATTTTTGGTAAAAATTAGACTAGATTGGATGAATTTTATGAAAAACTCTAAATTTGACCCAATTTGTGCTTAGGAAGGGGAAAGGTGGGAATAGGGGCTTTGCTCGCTAAAAGAATTAAAAGATAATAAACCTTTTATGAAGGAAACTTGGAAAAGGGAAAAAAAACGTGTTGAGAGCTTGTTGGCTAAAGGTGAAACATGGCGGCAGATTTGACATGGGAGTTTCTTAGCGATTGGTGTATACTGGGAATGCAACAACATGCTTGTTGATTGGTTGGTGGATAGGTGGTCTGATTGTAGGTGGCGACTCGTGAGGCTTTAATCATGTTGACTAAAGGAGGTAGCGATCATGTGTGTAGGTTGACGATTGGTTGGGCAATGTGACTGTCTGAGGCAACAAATGTCAGGCGTAGGATAGGCATGATGCATTTCAAGTAAGGTGGCAATAGGTCGAGACAAGGCGGATGTTGGGCACAGAGCAGGTGATGTTGCAAAATTAACACACCTAAACGATAAAGGCGAAACAACGACAAAAAGTTGAAGATGCAAACCTTAGCAAAGGTAGCAATAGGAATGGCGGAGTTGGTTGTTGGTGATGATGGGAGCTTGAGGATTTAAGAACCCATTGTTGGCACTTGCATGGAAGAATGAACTGAGTGGCAATGACAATGGTGGCATGGTGATGTGCAATTTTTGATGGCCATTGATTGATGCGATAAAAGCCGATGCAATGGCAATGGCGTTGGGCAGTAGTTGACTGAGGCATGGTGACCAATGGCAATGTTGGCAATGAAGATTGTTGCAAGCAATGGTGATGGAGATAACTGACTATGATACTAGTGTTGGCCCAAGTGAAGTAATTGTGTGATTAGTTGATAGAAATGAAAGATAATGTGAGAATTAATCAATGCACAATAACTCAATCACAAAATGAGAGGCGATGTGTTAATGAATAAGAGAGTGCAACGCTCAAGGTGATCAGAATGAAAAATGCCACACTTATGTGCTGGTGATGCACAACATACCTTTTTATAGTTAATCCTAACCCTAAACAGCTTAACCGTCATAGGAAACCCTAACCCTAGTATTACTTAGTGTTTGGGACACACTAGGGGCAACAATTGCATTTAATGGCAATTTAAATGCCTAGGGAGCCCAAATCATGAATCAAAGGCAGGGTTGCATTCCGTCCGCAAATGGATCCATATAGTACGATCTGTCTAGTTTGGTTGGACGCGTACAATCCATCCAGTTTCCATCCATTAAAAAAAATATTTTAAATATTGGATGCGTGAGTTGGGTAGGTTTTTGGCTTTACCTTTTTCCTCTTTATCCTCATTGACCTCTATTTGTACCTCATTTATCACCTCTTCTTCTAACTCTCTCTTATAAGCTCCTCTACGCTGCTTGTGTCTCATCTCCTATGTGTAGCTCTATTTCTATTTCCTCTTCCTTTGTCTCCTCTTCTTTCCCTTGCCCTACATCTACCTATATCTCTATATTTTTTACCTCTATTGCAATGTGCAAGTCTATTAATGAAGCCTTTGCATTACACACATCTCACCTTGAGTCTTAGCCTTTAGTTTCTTTTTGTAACTACTACTTTTTGTACCTACCACTTGCTTTACCATCATTCATGAATCACGATCCATATTGCAATTTGCAGCTAGCTTCTTTTTTCGATCAATTGTACAAGTTTCAATCTTATAAATGAAATTGGATATTGGAAATTACTTATGACTAGAGTTTTGGATTTACATTTTGTCTCAACCTCTCATTATGTTCATGACTCATTGTTGAAAATTGAAGCAAAGACATTTATGGTTTGTAATCTGCATTAGTATTGGATGGATAATGCATTGTAACACTCTATCTCATGGATAACCACTCTCATGTTAAAGCAAGTAACATTTACTAGCCTAAACCTTACATTTTCATGCATTTTTAAATTATTGTATGCAACAATGGATTTTATCCGACATTTTTTTTTGTATGTTTGGTACCATTCTAAGTCCATGGGCTGCATGGGTCAGACGGATCATACTTGACTACCTTGATCAAAGGGCATCAACCTATAGCCCATGAGATGGCCTACAGGTTTGCTACCAGGTTACTAACAAGTTTATGTTGAAACATGAAAGTAATGGCATTAGAAAAGGAATGTGCAAGAGCATGGAAATCGAATGCATGAACACAAGCAAAAATCAATGTCAATGTTCAAATATTGATGATACAATGTGCATATATAGTCTAGTTCTAGAGATTCAAATTGCTCCCCAACACAGTGATAAAATATGTGCATGTGTTGAGGCCAATATTTCAACGTGCCAGAAGTTAAGAATTGCACCGCATTATTCATGCTTTAGCTTGGCCATATCATGGAAGCTCATCAAAGACTCTCAATGTGCACGAATGAAGACTCGTAAAAGATTGGCACTGTGCAAGTATGAAGAGGGCTGCCTGCACAAGTTGGGTGTTTTACTATTTAAAAAAAAATAGAATTTCTCGTTTTGTTTTAATATTGAAAACACATGCTATGAAGCTTGGTGTCTTCTCTAAGAATTTCTTTTCTTGAGACTTTAAGAAAGGGGTGGGAACCTTTTCCCACCTTGTACTATTTTCCTGCACTGAGTTTATTCATTACAAACCATTTTGTGATCAATCTGTGATCAAAGCGTAATCAATTCTGCATACCAAGCATTGATCCTTTACAAGCTTGGTGTCTTCTCTGAGATTTCTCTTTTGTTTAATAAGAAAGGTTTGAGAACCTTTTCCTACCCTGTGCTATTTTCCTCCATCACAAACTTTTTGTGTAATCAAGCTGTGTGATTAAAGCATAATTGATTCTGCATACCAAGTGTTGTGTGCAACCTCTCAACAAGGAGGGTATTTGTCCCTCTTGTATAACATTCAAGTGAAGAATCATCTCCTTGTGATGTGATGCTGTGTTCTATTTCTATTAGTTTTCATGGAGTTGTCTGCTGAAAGTCTCTTCTGACCCCTTGCTAGAGAAGGCAATGCATGAATTGTCATAATCTCTGCACACCTGGTATGATGTTTCGTTGGCATGACAGCCTCTTGGGGATGTACTTATGTGACTCCTGTTGCATGGGTTTGTGTGGTTACAAGGAGCGTGCTTTTGTTTGAGTTCTCTCATATTTAAGTCCTCTCTCATATCTGAATGCTTCTGCAGACTGAAATGACAACAGCTGAAAAAGAGCTGGACCAGAACGTTAACTTTGATTGGAACCGTATACAAGAAAGTGGCAAGGAGCTTGAGCCATTGTTTGGCCCTGGTTACACGGGGCTTGTTAACCTTGGAAATAGGTTACTTCAATTTGTACACTACTTTTCTGATGGCAGTACTGTTTGCAAAATTAATTTGTATGCAACATTTGACCACTTTGCTTGTTTTCTTGGCCTTCTTCAGTTGCTATCTTGCTTCCATTATGCAAGCCGTCTTTTCAACTCAAAATTTTCAACAAAGGTAGGGTTATGGTCACATATTCTAAGTTTAATTTGGCAGGCTGAAAGTGGCTCAAATCATAATGGCACGAAGCAGTAATTCTTATGAAAATATTTGCAGATACTTTGAGAGTCTTTCATTACATGATGCATTTCAACATGCTCCTGCTGATCCAACCGTGGATCTAAACATGCAGCTGTAAGTTCAAAAAGTTACATGGGCTTTTTTCTAAAGAGATTTTACATTTTTCCAAGTGACTGTCTGCAATAGGGCTATCCTTTGTAATTTTTAAAAATTGAGATTTTATACAACTAACACAGCTGAAGATAATGGTTTTGACATCATTTAGGGGATGTACATTTTATGTTTTGACAAAAAGTTTGAACCCCTATTGCTTTGTTAAGAGCCCAAGTCTCAATGCTGCCTTGGGACATGGAATTTCATCGTGTTAAGTTTCCTGACTGTATTTTAAAAGACTCCATGTTATTAACAATTCCACCATTTTGTACTCATTCCATCTTCTGAGGAATGAATCTGTACCTTGAATGCAAGAACTTATACTTCTCAAAGAAGGGTTTTTGAAATATTTTTCTGCGCTGCTTGTACCTAGCCTCCTTTCAGTTTTCTCACGGTCTCGACACTGAGTGTATGCTGTTCAATTCGATTGTCCTCTTTCTTTCTGTCTATCTCCTGCATTGGCTTTGAAAGGTCTCTATATTCTTCCTTTTATGATTGTTTGTCCGTTTTCAGGACAAAGTTGGCACATGGATTGCTATCTGGAAAGTATTCTATACCTGAGGAAAAGGTGATGCAAATGGACTTCAAAATAATGTGCTGCTTGGGTGCAGATTAAGATATAGCAATATTGCACTTGGATAGATCATGTGCACAGTTTCATTGATGGGTCTCTCTCTCTTTTTATAGGTGGTTCAAACAGATGCTGTGGAATCAGCTAAGGTCGAGAATGTGAGTTTGCCAATGTCCGAAGAACTTTAACTGTTGTGATTTTATGTTGCGTATCTAGCATGCTGATTTTGCCAATGGTGAAAGGTGGATGAGATTGGGAAAAATGAGTGAAGGAAAGGAAAGTTTCATGTCCAGTAGTATTGAGTCTTAGTCAACTGTCTTTGTTGTTGTCTTCATAGCTACCCCATGCACATCTTGTAGTTACTATATTCTATGTATGTAAACACTCTCTCAAACATCCCTAAAGTGATAGCCTAGTAGTAAACGTTGTACCTCATAACCTAGATGTTGTGGACTCAAGCCCCACAAGGTGCATCATGGATAGGGACACCTATGTTTACATTGGTCGGTGTAAACATTGGGGTGAACCCTCCTTGGTGGGTGGCCTGAGGAGGATCCCAGTTGCAATCAAGCTCCTGCTGTTAGCTTGGCTTGCAAATTATCTTTGGTGTCCATTGGAGATGCCTACATTGTTTCGTGGCTAATGTTTGGAGGGGAAAGTGCCCCCCTTGCGGATGTTCTAGTGTGTGGGTCTAATGAAAAAAAAACGACAGCATAAAACTTGAGGTTAGGGTGTTTACAAGCAATCCTGGGAGACCTGCGTTTTGCTGCCACACAACTGTCTACACTACCTACTACCTACTCAGTCGTCATCAGACTACAGTAGATTGCTGCTGCTGTGTTTTGGGATCTGTTTTCAGTAATACACTCGGACACAACCTCCAAACACCTTCGTCCTGATCCTAGAGACACAAAGATTCAAGGTCCTTTGATTGTATCATCTTCATTCTCATCACTTATACATTATCATTCAGCTCGCATAGCCTTGCAACCTTGCCGCCTAGATACTTTGGGCTGCCCTTGCCTCCTTGCTGCTTGCCTCTCTGCTGTCCTCTAGGCTCTTGGTCCCCTATCAGCCACCAGCCCCCTTACCATTCCTACAATCACCAACCCTCCTTGTTGGAGTAAAGGCCAATGGTGAAAGGCCAGGTGGGTACCCCTTGTACTCATACACACTGTACAACCATATATAAGTGAAGATGATGTAGGATAAGGGTAAGCGAGTACCCACCAAAAACTTCTTGTGTGCTTTGCTCTCTTTTTGTATCTCTCTCACACCCTCTTGCTCTCTCATTCCATCAACTTTGCATCCCACCATTGCTTTCTCTCAACTAGTATCAAAGTTGCATTTATGGGAGCTTGTAGTTGGAGCAAGTAGTGCGAGTGAAAGTTTATCATGAGTTCGAGGAGTCAAGCTTCATTTTGAGGCTCACCTTGGGGGACTACTATAAGCTGATTCCAAAGTGTTTGGACAATGAATATTGGTTGGAAATAAGGCAAAATAGTTGGTTTTTTGGATTGCTCTAGGTAAAAGATTTGGTTCATGTATTGATGTATGCAAGCAAGGGGTTCCTTAATAATTGGGACAACTTGTTTGTGAAGTAGAAGGTTAGCTAGTTAGGGGGTCAGCTTATCGGGAAGCTCAGGGTCTTCTTGCTACCCAAGCACAAGGCTTGCTCGGGTTTGTTATAGATAATAGAGAGAAAAAGAAAGAGAGAAGGTTATTTCTATGCTTCTTGTGGGCTCTAGTATTGATCCGAGTGCTACTTGAGTATTTTCATGTACAAATAGATCAAAAGGATGCATTTCTATGGGTAGATGTGTCGGAGTGAAGCAATGCGGAAGCGAATGACCATGACAAAGAGTGAATAGTGAGAGAGGAAAAGATAGTGAGACACAGAAAATTTGCAGTGAAGAATGCTGTATAAGGATGCAAAATTATACACATGTGCAGAGAGAATATCTGCATATGTCTCCACCTCGAGGATCTCGATCTCCGTCAGTCCCAAGAGCAATCTCCGCAATCAACAGACTAAAATCTGTCAGAGACAATATGCAAACTGCTGGAAACTCCGCCTATTTATAGGCTGTAAATAATATCAATAAATGATCACGTTGGCTGCATTAAATGCAGTCGGACTGTTCGATTACTGCCGCGTGGTACTGCTGATGTGGCTGTGTGCATCCAAGAAATGACTCTCAACACCCCCTCTCAAATCTTGGACAAGGCAGCAGACGGAGGGAATTTGGAGTGTTGGTGAAGTAAAGCCTGGAGAAGTGCCTTTGTAAACAAATCTGCAAGATTGTCTTTGGTCTTACAGTATTCCACATCAATGGTCTCATCCAGAAGCTTCTCCTTGATGAAGTGACACTGAATCTCTATGTGCTTCGTCAGGGCATGGAATACGGGATTTTGTGCCAAGGCAATGCAACTCTCATTGTCACAACTCGAAATAGTAGGACGAGTTTGGGGGCAACCAAGTTCCTCCAACAAATGCCGAAGCCACACAGTCTCACATGTGGTAGAAGATGCAGCCCGATACTCTGCCTTAGTAGAAGATAGGGCTACTGTGGGTTGCTTCTTGCTACTCCAAGAAGAGATCACACCAGCACCCAAGGTAAAACAATAACCTGTAATAGACCGCCTTTGATCCACATTGCTAGCCCAATCTGAATTACTCCAACCTGCAAGAATAAGATCAGAAGCACTTGTATATGCTGGATAGGAAATCTCGAGGTCGGAGGTTCCACTCAGAAACTGAAGTATCCTTTGAGCGGCCTGCCAATGCACCTGCTGAGGTGCACTCATGCACCCAGCCAAAAGACCTACAACAAAACATAGATTAACTCGTTTGTTGAGGAGCCAAATCAATGATCCAATCAGCTGACGATAGCGGGTAGCATCCGCCAAAGGAGAGTTTGTGTGTGAAGTGGCCTTCTAGTTCGGATCCATAGGAGTAGAAATGGACCGGCAATCCTCTATCTCAAAAGTTGCCAAGAGTTCTTGTACATATCTCTGGTGAGAGATGAAAATCCCCCTTTGAGACTGATAAATCTTGTGGCCCAAAAAGAAATGGAGAAGTCTTAAATCCGTCATCTCGAATGTTTGATGTAGGGTTGCCTTCATCTCTTCGACCTTCTGGGCATGATCACCTGTAACAATCAAGTCATCAACATACAAAACAAACAACACACGACCATCCTTGGAAGTGTGCACATAAAGCTGCGGATCGATCCTAGAGTGCCAATATGCTAACTTGGTGAAGAAAGAAATCAATCTTCTCGTTTTAAGCACGCGGAGCTTGCTTCAGACCATACAAGACATTCTTCAACCTGTAAATCTTTCCATCGGAGGAACCAAAGCTAGGAGGTTGTTCTACACAAATTACCATTCAAGAAGGCTGACTTCACATCCAACTAAAAGACATGCCATCTCCCATGACTAGCCAAGGCAAGAACATCAGGAATAGTTGCCATGCGAGGTGTAGGGGGAAAAGTATCATGGAAATCAATACTTGGGCGCTGTGCAAAACCTTTAGCAACAAGGTGAGCCTTGTGCTTGTCCAAAGAGCCATCACTATGATACTGGGTCTTGAAGACCCATTTGATACCAATCATCTTCTTATGAGAGGGACGGGGCTCAAGATATCAAGTGCCGTTCCGCTCAATAGCCTTAAACTCGGCTTCCATCACCTTCCTTCAATGATTAGATTGTAAAGCCTCCTTCACTGATGTAGGCTCTCTATCCTGCATAACACGTGACATCAAATAGTAATTAGAGCAAACAAGCTTCATAGTATGTGCGTGGTGCCGTCGTGACCTCCGCGGTCCATCCTGTGGTTGCCACTTCTCAGGGACCCCCCTTCGATCCCTGAATCTCGGAGCGTTTCACGAGCCCAACGAGGAGGAGACCGAATCTTGCCTTTGTACTCTCCATATGCTAAAGTTTCTGGAAGGTCCACCATCAATGGAGGACTAATCAGTGAATCTGGTGGTTGGGTAGTTGGCTCCTCATTCGAAGAAGAGTCCTCAAGAGACACAAGCTCGAGAGGAGTGGTCGCTCGGGCCTAGCTATCAGCGGGATCTCCAAGTACAGGGTGATCCTCATCCCCCTGTGGGGTTGGAACCTCCACGAATTGAACATCACGGCTCGTGTAGACATCTCACTTAATAGGATTATACAATTGGTATCCTTGAGATTGCGAGCTATAGGCCACAAACACTTGTCTTTTGGAAGAGCCGCTTCAAATATGTCACACTATGTCTTCGGGATGTGAACACAAGCATCACACCCCAAAACCTTGAAATAAGAAATATCGGGTTGTGATCCAAAGTACTCCTAAAAAGGAGTCGTACCAACAACAATGGAAGTAGGGGAATGATTAAGGATGTGAATTGAAGTACCCATAGCCTTAGCCCATAGACATTGAGGTGTTTGACGATGCTCCATCATAGTACGAGCCATCTTGATCACACTGCGATTCTTTTGCTCTAGAATGCCATTCTTTTGAGGGTTGTTTGTATTGGCAAAATCCTGGTGTATGCCACGATCTGCACAAAACCGAGCAAACTCATTAGAAACAAATTCTCCATCCTTTTCCGATCGTAAGGTCTTCAGCTTCCGCCTCAATCGGTTCTCCTCAAAGAGTAACCAATCCTTGAAGTTGGAGAAAGTCTCTGACTTCAGCTTCAAGAAATAGGCCCATGTCATCCTATTGTGATCATCTATAATGAGCATGAGATACAAACTCCCTCGAAGGGATTTCGTCCTTATCGGTCCACAAAGATCAGTGGAAAGAAGCTCTAAGGGTTTTGAGGACCGTCTCGAATCCTTGCTAGGAATAACATCACAAGTCTGCTTCCCATGGATGCAGGATACATAAGGTTGTTGACTCACCACAATATCTAGCAAACCTCGAACAAATTGGTCCTTAGATGCCTTCCGAAGGTATTCATAATTGAGGTGACCAAATCAAGTGTGCCAAAGCTCGGACGAGGTTTGGGAGGTAAGAAGAAGAGAAGTCAAGGCAAAAGAAGATTGTAACTTGTAGAGTCCATTCTCCTCAAAACTATGAAGAAAGAACCGCTCTCGATCCTCAATTAAGAATCGGAAAAGAATCCACATGAAATTCAACCAAGAGCCCGAGGGCACAAATCTTGTGCACTGAGAGAAGATGATACCCCAACACTGGCATATAAAGTACGTGAGATGCATGGGCATCACCACGCCCGATTGGAATAAGATGCATGTTGCCCGGTCCCTGAATAGGAATAGACGAACTATCTCCAATGAGAATTTGACCATGAGAAGGCTCCAAATGAGTAACACGTGCTGAAGGAGTCATGTGCCTAGAGGCACCACTATCAACAATCCACTCCCGAGTAAATGGGGTAGCAAACGCAACATTAGAAGTCAGCAGGGTCGGACCTTCAACCACCTCCAAATGGAGGAAAGTAGCTGATGAGGGAGCAGACATCGCTTCGGAATCCTTTGAAGATTTCTCATTTTTCTCCTTATCGGGGCAATCCTTCAGTGACTTGTTTTGCCACAAATGTGACCAATAGACTCATTGTCTTTGTCCTTCTTAGATTTGTCTTCTTTCTTCTTCTTTTGGTCCTTCCCCTTCTTCTGAGAGGATTGACCAACCAAAGCTTCAGATTTCGAAGCATTTGTTCCTTTTAGTTGCTCCTCTTGGTCCTAGGCCATAGGAACCAACTCTTCCCACTGAAGAGTCTTAGACTCCCTTGAAGCAATCAAGGCGGAATAAAAACCACCAAAGTGAGGCGGTAATTGTGAAAGGAGAGTTATTACCATGTCTTTAGAAGTGATCACCTTTCTTGTGTTTTGAATCTGCATTTGAAGCTGCCTTAGCATGTTGATATGCTCCTGTATGGATGATGACTTGTTGACCCTCATAGTCCTCATTTGCATTTCCAAAGAAATGCACTTCATGACGATCATCCGATTATACATCTAATCCAACTCTAGCCATATCTCCCTAGCCATTGTCAAATGTTCTATATGAGAGATAATAGTTGTAGTACATGAGAGAAATAAAAACAAGCGAATGCGAGGATTGAGTTTATCCCAATGTGCTCGAGCCTTTGCCAATGCCGCCTTCTCACTGGAAGAGAGTCTAGACTTGTCTCGCAAAGAAAAACGATCGATAGTCTTCGTAATAAGGTCCGCCAAATCATAGGACTCTAGTATAGCAAGCATTGTGGCCCGCCAAATGTGGTAGTTCTCACCATCGAGCTTTTGATTTGAAGGAAGAGCCGGTAGGGCACCTTTCAGTCCATGATCGCCTGAAACTCTGTCTCGGCCTCAGAAGACATCTACACCTACAATGCTTGCACAAAACACAAAAAGCAGCCTCCTCTAATTGTGAAAGTACAGCCTGCTAGGGTTGAGGTTTGCTCGTCTCGTTCCTTGTTCACCCGTTGGAGGCGATGAAAAAGCGAAATCTGAATTTGAAGGCTAAAAACACATTCTTCTTCCTTCTCTAAGAGCAAAAAATAGAAGTAGCTTCAGCAAATCTTCTCTTTTCTCGCACACCCACGCTTGCCTCGGCCTTGTTCTGATGCGCAGCCCACTTGCTCACACTTGAACGCTGAAAACGCAACCTTGTGTCGCGCTGAAAACTCCTTTTTAGATAGGTCCACCCTAGGTTAGTCCTTCAATGCTTTGATACCATGTCAGAGTGAAGCAATGCAAAAGCAAATGACCGTGACAAAGTGTGAACGGAGAGAGAAGAGAGAGAGAGAGAAAGAGTCAGTGAAACACAAAAAATTTGCAATGAAGAATGTTGTATAAGGATGTGGAATTATACACGGGTGTAGAGAGAATATCTGCGTATGTCTCCACCTCGAGGATCTTGATCTCTGTCAATCCCAAGAGCAATCTCCGCAATCAGCAAATTTAAATCTGTCAGAGACAATATGTAGACTGTTGGAAATTCAGCCTATTTATAGGCTGTAAATAATATCAATAAATGATCAGGTTGGCTGCATTAAATGCAGCCGACTGATGCAGTCAGACTGTCGCACTGCTGCCACGTGGCAACCTGCCATGTGGCACTGCTGATGTGGCCATGCACGTCCAGGAAATGACTCTCAACAAGATATTGGTGCCTTTTTTTCCACATCCTTTGATGTTCTAAAGGCTACTGACTATTATCTTCATTAAAAAACCCTCCATTCTAACCTTAATCAGACTATTATCTTCATCAAAAAAACCCTCTATTCTAACCTTTGGATTAAGGTCAAACAAGTTAGAACCACATTCACATTGCGGGAAAAGGATATGGTTTTTTTGGAGGCTGTTTTACTTGAGATAAATAGTTGGAAATTTGTAGGAAAAATTTGCAAAAAGATTCGTATGTGTTTAAGAGTGCTCAGCCCGTTTTGGTACTGCCTTTTCCATTGGTTGGTTGTTATGGCTGCACATGAATTGGGGTTATTTTGTTGTGTAGTTGATATTATCTTGGTTGATAACTTATCATATTGGAAGGAACAAATATATAATGTACTGGTGTAGAGGAAACAGGTCAAGCCCATTAAGTTGGAAGACGCAAAGCTCAAAGGTATGCACAAAGATGTCTAGGATGAGATGGATGAGCCAGCATACTCTATCATTATGTTGACTTCTAATAGAAAGAATACTAAGGGTGGTGCATATGTAAAGAATACTAAGGATGGTGCATATGGTTAGAATTGCTCTCTCTCTCTCTCTCTCTCTCTCTCTCTCTCTCTCTCTCCCCACACGTTCACACACACCCCACAAAATTCCAACACATGGAGTTTGGAAGAAGTTACGGAACCTCTATGAAAAGCAAATTGTTGCATCATAGGTTTATTGGTTAAAGAAGCTCATAGACCTTTGTGTGGAGGAGGGGACATCCATGTCCAACCATTTGAATGAGGTTAACAATATCTTTAGTCAATTGTTTGCTTGAAAGATCACTTTTGAGGATTCGATCAAAGCTATGTTTTTGCTTGTGACATTGCTTGAAGTTGGGATACTTTTAGGATTGCAATCAATAACTCAATGTTGCTAGTGGATTGACTAGTTCTAATATTGAGAGTAGTTTACTTATGGAAGATGTAAAGAGAAAGAATAATGTCTATTCAAAGAAGAGAAAGAATAATGTCTATTCAAAGAACTCTAGTGTACTTATAGGGAGAGAGAGGTCAAATGCAAGGAGGAAATCCCATGAAAGAGGAAACCTTTTCTTCAATGTATCGCTTTCTTAAAAACCCTTGCAAGTTATCCTCTTCAAGGTATAACTTCAAGTAGTTCGTGTCATAGAAATGTAGTGGGAGGAAACTGTAGTCTATGGATACATGATGGGTGTAGGCATTTTATAGTGGTCATTTTGGTGATTATTTAGGCATTTATTGTTGGCCAACCAGCATTAAATGCTGGCTGACCGCTGCCATTTATGGCATTATTTTTGCCTATATATTCTAGGCTCCGTCCTCAATCTCATTCATTCATCACTTGAGGTTTTGTTTGAGAGAGGGAGCCAGTTCCAATGCCCACGCAGCCAGTGACTCACTATTGTACATGACTGTCTTGTGTTTGGTACATGGATTCCGTTTCCCAAGCATTCTTTTGAGTTCTCTTTTTTACAATGTTCTTTTGTGTGTTCTCTTTCTTTCTCTTTTGTCTTGTGTTCTACAGTTTATTTTTGCATTTGTTTAGGCTTCCATTGCTGTATCCACTTCTGACATGGTATCAGATTTCAGGATTTACACTCTTGCTAGTGTTTTCTGCTGATTACACGTCTTCCCTTGCCGATCGTTGACTTTCCCTAACTGATCCAAACCCATACAGTTTGGCGACAACTGTTTGTTGCCAATTGCACTATTTCGTGCCTTCAATAGATTGTGTTTTTGGTTCAGCAAGCTGCGTTTTCAATTTTCGCATTATTTTATTACTGATCAATCTGCATTTTGCTGCACAGCTGCTGCGTTTACTGCATTTAATGCCTTTGTAGCTAGATGACAACACTTGCCGGTTTTGATTGTGTCTGTTGGTTGTAATCCATCTCTTTTCTTTGTTTTTGTAGTCATTTTTGTGATCAGTTTGTGTATATTGCGTGTGAACTTTGTTTAGTGCACTCAGTGTTGTTGGTTTGGTTATACTCTCTCTCCCTCTCTCTCTCTCTCTCTCCCCTCTTCTTTCCTTTATTTTCTTTTCATATCCTCTCTAGATGACTTCTCCATATCATTATGCCGATAACAAATTACATGGCCTTGATTACTTGACATGGAGTGCTGTTATGAAAGCATGGTTTGTGTGGAAGCAGTTATGGTATGTTGTGTTTGGAGCTTTTAAGTGTCCAAGTTTTGCTCTCTCCCTCGGCTTGATAGCTATTCCATAGAGGAGCAATAAGTGGCCTACCATGGCCTTATCTTCTATGGAGGCTTAATATTATGTACTTTGTTCTATAGCTCAGAAGGCAATTTGGCTTTGTTGCTTGTTGATAGAGATTGGCTTTCCACAGATAGGACCTGCACAATTGCGCATGGATAACCATAGTGCCTTAGCTCTCACAAAGAACCCTGTGTTTCATGCTTGCACGAAGCACATTGAGGTTCAATATCACTTTGTTCAGGAGCCAATCATGGATTTTGAGTAAGCGGTGGCCTACTTTCCGAGGGTAAAAAATGTAGTGGATTTCTTCATGAAGCCTTTTCCATAGGCTTCTATGCTTTGTGACTTGTCACACGAGATTGTTAGGCCTTCAAACACTCCCAAGATTTGGAGGGGCCCCTTCAATCAATTTTTCATCTCCGAGTTGTGAGCTCCATCAGAGTCTAACCCAGACTTTGGAGCTTTGACTATCATTTCCACTTAGTTTAGTGTGCATTTCCTTTGTCAACGAGTTTTATGTGTATTTCCTTAATTTGCTAGGTGTTTGACAGCCTGAGCAGCCCTTGTAGGCTGTGATCAATCCTCGACTACTGCAATTTCCCAGCCCCAGTTGGCAGCACACAATCATTCATCTTTTTTCTTTTGTAGAGGCTGCTCGCTGCGCACTCCGTTTTTGTATTTGTTACTGTCTCCATTTTGTCTCTGGTGTTGTCATCATTTTCCAACGTGATTTGGTGCCCTCATTGATGCTTTGGGCTTTGTCAAGGGGCTGATGAGTCCACTATTGTATTGAGCATTCTTTTCAGATTCAGTGCAGATTTTTCTTTCATTTTCGCTATCTTTCTCTTCTCCCTTTCTCTCCATGTTCACGTTCCTCTTCCATTGCACACTCTCACAATAGGATTCGCATTGTATCATAGGTTTGGACAAAGTCGTTTTCTCTTTACTAGCTTAAGACCTTTGTCCGCGGAATCTCCATTGAGAAGAAGCTTCGAATGCTATCTGCTAACAATGTTAGGTTAGGGTTCGACAGCGCACACTCTCATACACACTCGTAGTGAACAAGTGAACAACAAGAGAAGAGAGTGCTGGAAGGTCACATCCACTATGAACGAATGATGATTAAAGTACAATCCTTATTGTGCTAAGTACCACACCCATTGATGTGTGTTCACAGTGAACAAGTAAACAACAAGAGAGAAGAGAGTGCTGGAAAGACCATGACTCATATCCACTATGTGAGAATGATGGTGAAAGTACCTTGGTTAGGGTTTAAGTGCTACATCCATTGATGGGTGTTTACATGGGGGAAAAACCCTTCTCCACTAGAAGGTAAAAGTGTCCATGGATAAGGGAGTGTTCACACTAGAACTACGGAGGAACACGGTAAGTGTAACAAAATCCCTTGGAGTGAATGACATGAATGTATATAGGAAATTGATAGGTCAGTTCCCAAATGGTAGTAAGTCTATATCCTTGCGAAAGGATTTCAACTTCTCTAAAGAGAGCTTTTGTAAACACATGTATCGAGTTGTCATGTGTAGGGACATAAAACCAAGTCAATCTCCCCTGCATGGAGCCTCTCTCTCACATAATCATAATGCACCTCAATGTGCTAAGTGCAAGCATGAAATATTGGATTTCTTGCAATTGCCATGGCCCTTTGACTGTTAGTATATATAGCAGTGGGTGACTGCTATCCATACACATTCCAATGTGGCTGTAAATGCTGCCCTGTATTCAGCTTCACAGCTAGATGGGGCCAGTGTAGACTGCTTCTTCCTTAGCCAAGAAATACATGAATCATCAAGCATGAAACAATTACCACTAGTGGACACTCGTGTGCCAAAACAACGAGCCCAATCACCTGCGTGTCAAAACAATGAGTCCAATCATTGTTTGTGAATGTATGCAAGCAAAGAGAAGTGCCTTTAGGATAGAAAAAGCCCAATGTTTGAGTGCCTTGAAGATAGAGAAAGACACATTTGATTGCTTATCAATGTGTAGTACCAAGGTTATGTATAAAGCTTGCCAATTGAGAGACCCCAAATCTCAACTAGAGTAGAGATAGGCTTGCAGTCTTGCATTTAAAAATGGTCAAGGAGCTGTTGAATGTACTTAAATTGTTGCTTGCAAAATAATGCCCTCCTCAGGTACAGTAAACTATATGCCAATATAGTAGTGCAAGTGGTCAAGATTTGTGACATCAAAATCATGTTGCAATTCAGACTTTTAAGGCTACAATCTATGTCTCATGAGGTCTAGTGAATAAGGCATCATTCCACATAAAGAATGAGAATCAAGAGGTTATTGCCATCTTTGCGGATGTAAACAGTGCTTTCAATGTGTGAATTATTGAAGCCAAGAGCAATCAAATATGTATATATCCTTTTGAACCATGCTATAGGTGCGTGCTTTAAACTATAGAGGGCCTTATGCAGACGACAGACTTTGCTCTTAGAGCCGTTTTGAACAAAGCCAGGCAGTTGTGTGATATCAACCTCCTCATGAAGATCACTGTTCAAAAAAGCAGTCTTCATATCCAATTGATGCACATGCCAATCAAAATGGATAGCCAAGGTAATAACATTGCGAATGGTGGTTACACGTCAAGTGGATGCAAATGTCTCATCATAGTCAATTGCATGTTGTTGGGCATACCCTTTGGCAACAAGACGTGCCTTGTAGCGATCAATGCTACCATGAAATCTGTGTTTCAATTTGTAAACCCACTTTATGCCTGTAGTATGCTTGCCAATAGACAAGTCACATAACTCCCATGTGCCATTTTTATGGATAGAGTGCATCTTTGATTGCATAGTTGCCATCCAATGCTCATCCTGTAAAACATCATATAAAGAATCAAGCTCCTTGTTGCATGAAGTAGCTACAAGTGCCTACGTAACCAAGTTACCATATGCATGACGAGTGACTTCTCTAGTTCAACTGAGAAGTGGAATGGACTATTTGCTGTTCCATAATGTATCCAACAGCCGTCTAGGCACTGTTTTAGCTTCTTGAATAGCAGCCGCTCATTGGCCACTTCATCATTAGCAATGCCTTGATCAATGGGTTGAAAATCAGGTTGTTGTCCAACATGTGTTTGTTGTTGTAAACCCTGAGTAGGTTGCTAAAATTGACTAAAATCAAGTGCACTTCGCTAAAACAATGGTAGCAAATTGTGAAACATATCCATAGACTTGACTTTGGGCTGATTTTTGTAGTCTATGAAAGGCTAACCAGCATGTGTAATGAATACCACATCTCTACTAACAAAGATCTTGTTTATACATGGTTGGTACAAGTGGTACCCTTTACTTTGTACATTGTAATTTGTTGAAAATGCAATCCACACTTGCTAGAGAAAACTACCTTACTATTGGTACAGTGGCGATGTGTTGAGACTAGGTTTGAATCCTAGGCCAAATGGAGGAAGATTTCCATAATTGGATAGACTAAAGGTCTAGACTAAAGGTCATCTAACATCACCTTAAGGTTTTGGGGACTAGATGGCTAGTCTAATTGTGGGAAACTTCCAGTTAAGCGCGCATTGGCGTGAACAATACTGGGATGGGTGACCTCCTGGGAAGGGGAGGTATAAGGGCTCCCACCCAATTTTTAACTTTGTATCAGAGCTTAGGTTGTTGAGCTTGGGTGGCATTAGGGACCTCAACCAAGGTGTGGCTTGAGAGGGGTAGTTGGAAATGCAGTCCACACTTGCTAGAGAAAACTAGCTCACTATCAGTGCAGTGGCAATGTGTTGAGACTAGGTTTGAATCCTAGGCCAAATGGAGGAAGATATCTATAATTGGATAGATTGAAGGTCATTCATCACCTTGAGGTTTTGGAGCCTAGATGACTAGTCCAATTGTGGGAAACTTCCAGTTAAGTGCGCATTGGCGTGAATAATACTGGGACGGGTGACTAGGTTTGAATCCTAGGCCAAATGGAGGAAGATTTCTATAATTTGATAGATTGAAGGTCATCCATTACCTTAAGGTTTTGGGGGACTAGATGGCTAGCCAATTGTGGGAAACTTTCAGTTAAGCGCGCATTGGCGTGAACAATACTGGGATGGGTGACCTTCCAGGAAGGGGAGGTATAAGGGCTCCCACCCACTTTCTAACTAGCAATTTGAAGGAAGAGTGGAAGTCATAGAAACAGGGAACGGCCGTTCTGGCCTGTAGGAACGGCCTAACGCGTTCCAAACCCTCCAAGGAGGTGAAACAGCCAGGGAACGTTCCCTGCCGTTTCCCCTGCCGTTCCCTACCGTTCCCTGTCGTTCCCCTTGCCGTTCCCTGTTTGGAACGGCCATTCCAGGCCTGTTTACTGAAAATTGATGTTTTTTCTTGTTTTTAAAAAAAAAACTTGGGTCATAGTCCTACCACATATTCACCCATCTCCATTGTTTAATGTGCACACACTAATCTCTCTCTCTCTCTCTCTCTCAGGTTGAAGATTCAAAGTGTCAAGACAACCCACAATCTAATTAGGAGTCTATGCAAAGTTCAAATTTGATGCATTATCAACTCTTGCAAATCAGAATCAAATTTGAGCCGATCCTCAATTCCAAGGTATTCATCCATTTATATTGTCTAATTTCAAGGGAAATTGGGATAATTGGGGCAATTCACGGCAATTTGGAGCTATGGGGGTAATCGAGTCAATGTTGGGACATTTGGGTCAATTTCATGCATTGATGGGTATTGGGGCAATTAGAGGGACATTCTTTGGGGCAGTTTGGGTCATGCAGGGCATATTTGGGGCACTTAAGACATGTGCCGTTCCCCCCGTTCCCGTTCCCCGACCTTGGACGTTCCCCCCGTTTCAGGGGGTCCCGTTCCCGTTCCCCGTTCCAAGTAACTATGGTGGAAGTGCCTAGGTGGTGTGCATAGCAGTGGAGAGTGCAAAGAGAGTGGAGACTCGAGATGGGTGTATACTAGTGTGGTACACACAAATAATAACATAATGTATTTATACTCAGGGTACGGTACACTTACGCCCACAAGGGTGCAATCACATGTATAAGCAAATTCATACATGGAAGCAGGAGTAAAAGGGTCTTTACAACCAATCACCTTCCACTTAAAGGTCCTTAGCGAACCTTCAACCAACTCCCACTAGCTGAATGCAATGCTCATGTTGAGCCTTTGTAAGACTTTTAGTGATAACATTTGTGAGGTTATCTTGTGTTTTGATTTTAGTTTGTGTGACTAGATCATCATCCAGAACCTGTTTGATAAAGTGATACTGCATATCGATATGTTTCATACGTGCATGAAACATGGTATTCTTAGCGAGGTATACAACACTGGCTACCACACCCAAGTACAAGTGTTTTGGTGGGCATGCCAAAATCCTTGATCAAACGACCAAGCCAAATAGCTTTTTTCGAAGCTTCAATGGCTGAAATATATTCAGACTCAGTGGTGGAAAGTGCTACTATCTTTTGCAATCTAGAGCACCAAGAAACTGCCCCTCCAGTCAAGGTAAATATGTATACGCTAGTAGACTTGTGAGTATCCAAGTCACTTGCCATGTCCACATCACAATACCCTAGCAGATCTAACATACCCTTTTCATTGCAAATACATTTTCTTTGTGTGCCCTTAAGGTACCATAAGATGCATTTTACTACTTCCCAATATGCTTTCCCTGGATTTGACATAAACTTGCTCACAACTCCCACTTCATGAGCAATGTCAAGTCTAGTGTCATGAGGACATGTATTTTTGAAACCTCACTTAACATGTGGATTAATTTTTAATCACATGATTAAGTAAATGTTGCACATGTGAGATGCATCTAGGGTTAAAGTAAATTTACGAGCCCGAGACATGAAGAAATCACAGGATATCAAAGGCAAAAGTTGCTATAAGTAATGCGGCACAGGTACTTGGTGGTATCCGATGCCAGTTGTTGGCCTAGGTTATTCACTTGGCCATAAGTGTCAGTTGGTGACACTAGAGATGCAGCATTTAATGATACCTAATGTCAATTTGATGGTCAAAGATGGTGCAAAGACACTCGCGAATGGAAGATGCCTAGCCAATTTAGTTATTGGTTAGTCAAGTTATTTTTCTGGGCATCAAAATAATTATTAGATTAATTTTCAGTATTTAAAGACTGAAAATTAATATTTAATTATGGATAATGCTGAAAAAACCATTTGGGAAGGCTGCCACTTGTAAAAAATGCCCATGCAAGACTGAAAAACGTCTTTAGAGGTTGGAGAGAGGCATTTTTCGGGATTCAGTCAGCAAGAGAGAGGAAGGAGATGCTGTTGGTCTGATTGGCAGCCGTTGGAGGACCTTCTGAGGCAGCTAGGGGTTGGAGAAGACCAATCAACAGCAATTGATAGCATCTACAGGCTATTGAGATAGGGTAGCAGCAGTAAATGACTGATTTTTTTCAGTTCTTTGCATCTATAAGCTGTTGTAGCAGCAGTAAATGCCAGAAATTGGAAGCTCCAAGACTTGGATTTAACAAGGCTGAAGGTGAATTTCAGCTAAATTTAGGTGGAGGACTAGCTAGCCATTGAATTTGGGGCATTTCCATTGTCTATGGAGTGGGTGAAGGCCAATTAAGTGCCCAAATGCAAAATAGATTGAAGACTTGTTGGTCACTTTGGACAGCAAGGGGAGTTTGGATTGCGAAGGGGATTAGGAGAATACCATTGTATATTAACTTTTTCTTCAATAAAGCTAAAGAAATACTGAATGGGGCGCCAATTTTGGAGCCAATCGGGTGTGCATTGTCTAAGATCAGTAGGTAAATTTGTATTTTCAGATTTGCATTAATTATTTGCTGCTGTAATTTGTAATCAGGGATTTACCACCCATCCACAAAAGGAAGGTTGGTTACATCTAGTGGTAGCCATAGCATATATGAGTGAACGACAAGCTGAAGAATAAGGAACACCCTTCATAGAGCTGGTTGCCTTATCATCTTTTGGGCAATTTGCTTTGCTAAGCTTAAGGTATGGTGGTAATGGAACACCAAGTGGCTTAGCATATGCCATAGAAAAACAATTAAGTACTTTGCTGATGTACTTTTCTTATGAGAGAAATAAGAGATGCTACTCTTTTATCTCTTGTCACACGCATGCCCAAAATGTGTTAAGTTGCATCCAAATCCTTCATTGTATAATAAGGCTTCCATCATCGGCCTTCTTTGTGTATAAGGAGTGATTTGCATTGTCCTTTTAAACCCATGTGAGAGCATGAAGGCATTAAACTTTTGCACAGAAATTCTTCATGGAAAAGGCTGAATTCAGCTGTCTGTTCAATGCATTAACTTGGCTTTTATGCTTACTAGCAATAAGCATATCATCTACATAAAGTACAAGTATAATAAGGCTTCTATCATCGGCCTTCTTTGTATACAAGCAATGATTTGCATTTCTCCTTTTTAACCCATGTGAGAGCATGAGGGCATCAACCTTTTTATACTATTGTCTAGGAGTCTATTTCAAACCATACAAGCTTCTCTTAAGCTTACACACTAAGTGCTCCTTTCCTGGCATAACAAAGCCTTCTGACTGCTTCATGTACAGCTCTTCTTCCAAATAACCATGTAGGAATGTAGTTCTAACATCCATCTGATCAAGTTCTGTTGAGAAATAGACAAATGATGTATGCTCTAGGAAGAGTTGTCCTGAATCCCATATGCATAGTGAGGAGAGTGAAGAAGGTGAAGAGCTATAAAGACATGTACTTGGTTCACTTTTCATACAATGCTATTTTGTACTTTGTACTTCACTGTGAGTCTCTATCATGTCCTACTCGGGATGTGTTTGTTTGCCATAGCCAGCCAGACCCTGTCACCTTTGAGCTTTTGGATCTCACACTACAAGCCATATCTTTACAAGCTTTTCTCTGTGGCTAACTTCCCTAACTGTGGGTGCTTCTCGTTGGCATGTTGAACCTCAACATTGGTCCTCCTAGAAGGCGGCATTGCGTGATCTTCAGAAACGGCGCAGTCTGCAACAGCATGACGATTCATACAATTGTGCTCACGGTACACAACGCAATTCTTGCAGCCACCATAGGGGTTTTGTAGAGCTTGAAGAGAGCTACATTTCCATTAAAAAACTTTTGGAAATGATCCACTTTAGCTCATGAAATCAGCAAAAAACCAGACCTGGGTCTAAACCCTAATCCAGGAAGCCATAGCCAAAACTTCAAAATTTGACATTTTTTCACAGTTTTTTCTCACTGAAGTCATCAACAGTGATTTTAATCACTGACAATACTCTCTGAAGTTCATTACAGTTCTGGAAGTGCCCGAGGGAGCTCTAAAGTCATCCACAAAGTTTGTGAGAGAAAGTAGATCAAGTATCGACTAGTATCCATTAATACTCAACTAGTGTCAATTTGACATTGGTTCTCTTGTGTCCCTTGACACATTAAAATACAATCTTTTGTTGGTTAACTGAAGTTTAGCAACATGGCAGAGCTTGAGCAAATAGCTAAATTCAATGGTGAAGGATTTCATGCTTGGAAGGAGAAGACAATGTATCACCTGATGTGAAAGGACTTGTGGGACTTGTTTGAAGATGATGCAAATAACAAGGGGGAAGATGATGAAGACGGGCTCGCTGAAAAAGACCAGCTCAAAACCAAAGAATGGAAGAAAATGAATAACAAGGCATTAGGCATCATTGCATAGGGACTGAGTGATGATGTGCTACATTATATATTTGGCATTAGAAATGCTAGAACCGCTTGGGAGAAACTTGACAGAATGTTTGGTACCTAAGCAAAGAACTCAAAAGTAAAATTACTCATGTAGTTTTATAAACTAGATATCAAAGATAGTGCTTCTATGACCACACACATTAACAAGTTCAAGAGTGTGAAAACCCAGCTTGCAACTCTTAAGAAGAATATTGATGAAGATGAAGCAATAGCTGTACTGCTTGTGAAAGTGTAATCAAGGATCCATATGAGAATCTTGTGTCCACTCTAAGTAATGTTCCCAGTCTCTCACTCAAAGATATTGAGCACTCACTGCTTGATGGAGAAAGCAAATTTAAAAGCAAAGATGTAAAAGAGACTAGCTCAAGGGAAAATCTCTTATACACCAAAGGAGCTACTAGACCCAAAGGAAGAGGTCGAGGATTCAATACCCACAACAGAAGTCGGATGCAATGTCATTATTGTGGTAAGATTGGCCATATTGCCAGTGAGTGTTTTCACAAGAAAAGAGCACAGCATATGCTGAATGACCACCACCAAGGTTAATTCATGAATGAAGAAGAAGAAAAAGATACTTCCGCTACTATCAACAACTCTGATAGATTGTTTTAAGGAATTTGGTTCCCATAGTGGATGTAAAAACCCTACCAAGTTGTAAAGTTTCAAGCCTTAACTTGACTAGGTTGCCAAAGAGCTACTCTCCTGGTCCATGTACACATGCAAGGGGGGCAAAAGCCAGCAAGGGTAGAGTAGAGACTCATCATTTGAGGGGGGGTGTTGAGGAATAGACAAATGATGTATGCTCCAGGAAGAGCTGTCCTGAATCCCATATGCATAGTGAGGAGAGTGGAGAAACTGAAAAGCCATAAAGACATGTACTTGGTTCACTTTTCATACAATTCTATTTTGTACTTTGTACTTCACTGTGAGTCTTTGTCATATCCTACCTGGGATTGTGTTTGTGAATCCAAGTATTCTATCTTGGAACCTAATTCAACCAAGTAACAGTTAGTGTCAGTTACCTACATTGTCATGGTTCTAGTCAATACATTCAAACCTCCATAGCTATAGCCATGCTCAAGATCCATGTTTTGTCACAAGTTCAAGATCCATGGATGCTATGTTAGCAAACAATATCTGAAGAGTGGTCATTTTGACAACATGTGAAAAGACTTGTTGGAAGTCAATCCCCTCTTTCTGTGTATAGCCCTTGGCAATAAGCCTGGCTTTGTATTTGGGTTTGCCATCCACACACTTGATTTTATAGATCCATTTATTTGAAATAGCTTTCCTATCTTTGGGCAATGGAACCAAAGCCCAAGTATCATTCTGATACAATGACTTCATTTCTTCTTGCATAGCTAGCTCCCACTTTTTCTTTAATTCACATGATAATGCCTCTTTGTATGTAAGAGGCTCACCTTCGTCTGTGAGTAAAATGCAGTCCAAAGAGGGATGGAACCTTTGTATAGGTCTTCTGACACGTGTAGACCTTCTTACCCAATGGTTTATGTGATTAGGCTATGGATTCACATCGAAAGGAATGTCAATGACCTCACTATTTGGTTTCTGAACTGCATGTTCAGGTTATTGTAATACATTTTTAGGCTGCTGTAATTCATATTTAGCATGTTGATTTTGTTGCCCAAATTGTATTTTAGTATCCCTTTGTTGCCCATTTTCATTTGGCTTAATGATGATACAATGATTATCATAACCAACATCAAATGGAGATGCGTTTTCAATGGAGATTGATGGCTGTTTAAGTGGCTGATCATGCTGAAATTTTACATTCTTTTTATCCAAGTCATTAGATGTGGCATTTTTCAGTAGCTTTGACTCATTAAATATCACATCTTGGTTGCGTAGCAACTTTTTCATGCTTGGAATCCAAACTTTATAGCCCATTTCACCTTCCATCTCCATAACCCATGAAGATGCCTCCATGGGATTTCATGTCAAGTTTGGTTGCACTATCAATAAGTACATGTACATAGCATTCGTAGCCAGAGACCCTTAAGTGGTCATATGAAGTTGGTTTGCCAAACCAAACATCTTCAGGGATGCCACTTTCAAGTGCATGATGTGTAGATCGGTTGCAAACATGCACCGTGGTTATAAGTGCCTTTCCCCAAAACGATTGCGGGAGATTAGCTGTGTACAACATGTACCGAATCTTCTCACATGAGTGCGATTCATTCGCTTAGCCACACCATTAGATGACAGATTATAATGAGCTGTAAGCTCTCGTTTAATCCTATTGGTATCACAAAACTTATTGAATTCTTTAGATACGTACTCTCCACTCGTTGTCTGTTCTTATGCATTTTAATTTTAAACTCTTTTTAAGTAATAACAAATGGATAAATTTTTTTAAAGGCGTCCAATGCCTTGGTTTTTTTCTTAAGTAAGTAAACCCATAGCTTTCTAGAATGGTCACCAATAAAAGACTCAAAATAATAAAAACCACTATGAGCTTTTATTGGCATGGTGCATCATCAGAATGGACTAAATCCAATATAATTGCTTTCCTAGAGGCTTCATGAGAGTATGAACTCTTTACACATTTTCCCAAAACACATTCATCGCAAAAGTCAAGCCTTGAGTTTTTCGTATCAACTCCTCCAAGTGAAAAAAGGCATGTAAATCCTTTTGGCTCATGGGTCCAAGACGCTTGTGCCATGACTCCATGTGTGATTGCACTTCAGCAGTCGCAACAAACTTTCCAGAAAGTGCCTTGCAATAGAGATTAGAGTTCCTTTTTTCCTACCTCTAGTGATTAGCATAGACCCTTTCTGTATCTTTCACATTTCATTACCAAAGGTAGTGAAGTAACCCTTGTTGTCTAGCTGTTCAATAGAAAGCAAGCTTTTCTTAATGCCAGGCACATATCTAACATCATGAAGGATCAATTCTTGACCATTTTCAAGAGCCAGGTGTATGGTGCCCGTTCCTTCAATATCACATGAATGGTTGTTGTCTAGATAGACTTTTCTAAGGTTACCTTCTGCATAAGAAGAAAAACACTCTAAAGATGGAGTTACATGAAATGAAGCACCACTGTCAATAATCCACAATTGTGATAAACCATCATGAGTTGACAAGAAGGCATCTATCACATCCCTTTTAGTGATATATATGTCTTCCATTGTCAAAGCATCTGGATTTGAAGATGCAACCAGCAAATAGCATCTTTATCTTCTTCACCTCCTCAATAACAACATTAGATACCACATTTGCCTTCTTTGTTTCTTCTGGGGTAGAGCTGCCATCCTTCTCATTCTTTTTGCATTTTGCATTAGCTTGTTTATTGTGTTTTTGCTCATTTTTTTAGTACCTGAAATCAGGCATTTGTACCCTTTGTGTCCACACTGAGAGCAAGTAACATCTTGTTATTTTTCCTTGTTTTTGCTACAATTTTTGTACTTATTTGCAGCATTTGATATATTTTTAGTTCGTCCGTAGACTGATCCATTGTTTTCTCCACTTGCCTTGCATTTAATCTCCTCATTGAAAATAGAACCATGCACACCATCAAATGTCAAGTTCGGATTGTTGCTCAATGACACAACCAATGCTTCCCATGAATATGGCAAAGTGATGAGCAAGAAGATAGCCGTTAGCTTAGGATCAAAAGCCAGCAAACTTGATTCTGTAACTGACTCAAAATACCAGTGAAAGCATTTAAATGCTCTAAGACGGGCTTTTTATCAAGGTTCAAGTTAACCAACTTTTGCATGAGATGGACTTGATTGATAGGAGTTGTATTCTCACATGTAGCCTTGAGTTTCCCCCCAACTACATATGCAGTGGTGAGTCCCTTGATATCAACTAAGATATCATCGGTGATGGTCATTTTGACATAAGTGATGGCTTTCTTATTCATTTTATCCCAATCCTTATCTGACAAAGTAACAAGTTTATGATCTGCGAAAGCATCATCACAATCCTTCAGAAAAAGTATACCGTGCATTCGATCTTTCCAAAGTTCAAAGCCATTTTTGTCAAATTTGTGAATCTCAAAAAGATTATTTGTGTCAGATGTATATACATTGCCAACCATTTACAGCAGTAAAAACTCTAATAAAATGCTGAGTACTTTCAGCCAATAGCAAGGTTGCGGAATATAACAGCAAGTACACACACTTGAACTTCCAAAGGTGCCGAAGAAGTAGATTTGTTGCAATTTTAGTCTCAAGTACTGATTACAGCATGTACGTGAATCAAATCTGATACATTTGCATGAATGACGGCTCCCACTTCAGTAATACATCACCATAATGTCCAAATGCAATAACCCAAGTGCTGTATATACCATTGTTTTACTGCATAATGAGCATTCAGCAATACATGTACCAAGAGAAGTTGTCCTTTTATAACATTTGAAACATCCCTAGTCCAAATTTCTCTTACTCGAGTGAATCTGCTGTAATTTCGTTGTCAAGTCATAAATCAGCTCAAAATGCTTCACCGATGTGAAAGCCCAAAATTTTTGCAGTAAATCTGCCCCAATTGCATCAATACATCATCTTGAGTGTCAAGTACAGGCAAATGTTGCAGAAATTTCACAAATTCTGCAAAACCCACAAATTTTTTGGGTCCAAATGTGCACAAATTACAGTGAAATTGGCTTAGTTGAGCAAAATTTCACTTGTACATGAAAAGCCCCAAAATTTCTGGGGCAAATGCGCACAATGTCTGCAATCTTTGGGTCAAATGTCATTGTTTTGCATGATCAACATCAAATCTGAAAAAAGCCCCAAATTTTCAGGCTTAAATCTGCACAGATCTGGGCTCTCTGCTTGCGTATGTGAACCCCTGTTAATGAACAGAGGGTTTGCTTGCTGGAATGAATTAGAAATTGTCAAAAAATGTTGGAAAAAATGACGAATAGCCGAGCTGTTGACCTGTGATGTGTCGACTGCACGTATCGTCTGCTGCCCATAGCCTGCTGAACGTGTGTCCATCGCTTGCAGGTCTGTTCGTTGCCTGCGCTTGATGTCGACAATTGTTACCAGCCTGGTCCCCATTACGCCTGCTGTAAACATTGTTAGAATTGCTGCCTCTCTCGCTTGCTTCAACTGCCTGTCGCTCTATGCTTGCTGGTCACGATTGCCATACTTGCCTGTTGCATGTGCTTGCTGGTCACGACTGCTGGTCAGATAGACAATGACTGCTAGGTCCGGTCCTTGAGAACACAGACACGTTTTCCAATGCTTTGAAACTTGCTTGAAGAGTGCAAGAGGAAGCACTCAATAAATGTGTGCGTCAATCGAGATGTGTAGCTGTTCAGTGCAGTGAGAGAGAGAGAGTGAAGAGTCGAGGGATGGGTGTGTATCAGTGTGGTACGTACAAAGAATAAAAGAATGTATTTATACTTAGGGTACGGTACACTTACACCCGTAAGGGTGTGTTCACATGTGTAAATTAATATATACACGGGAGTAGTGTAAGGGCCTTTATACCCCACATGCTAAACAACCTTGCACATTTGATTAATAATTTTATCAAATGTTATAAGCAAGATTAAAGCATCTCCAAATTTCACCATAATTTCAAATCGCTGTGATAGACCTCCCCCTTGAAATCCTTGCAATCGTGCTCGATTGCACTGCATTGTGTCAAATGAAAATCATATTGCATTGGAATTTCCATAAGGTATCATAGTCACAACATTGTGTACTGTTGTCCAACCATGTTACATGCCCCAAACCTTGCTGAGAATTTCCAGCCAGCACATACATAATTTAAAACTAAAAATCAGTCCATAAGTGTTGTTAGAACCTCATTGGATGCATCTATAACTCATGTTTCTTAACTATTTAGACTATCAACCATAGAAAGGCATCAATTCAGCATAAACCATGGTTGAAACTATCAATGGTGTTTGCAATTATGTTGCTGTCCATGGAACCAACTATAAACCATTGAAAACTTAGCATAATCTGATCTGAGAACTGATCACAAACGGTTGCAAATTTGACCCCAAACTGATCACAAACTCATTGGCAAAACTGAGCGGCAATTAATGCAAAAACTGATTCCAAAAGTGACCATAAACGGTTCTCAAACTGATAAAAAACTGAGATGAAATTGATTAGAAATTTTGGCTCAAAACTAAGGCAAAAGCTCATGTTAAATTGATCATAAACTGATGCAAAAGTATAGTTTGAGTTCTCGGGTGAAACTCATACTCATCTGCACACATCTCACAGTGACTAGTACACTAAGTAATGATCTCATGGCAAACGCACTAACAACATAGTACCTTGGATGCATACTAAATACATTTGAGATCCACAACACACGAGAGTTGTCCACAACTGGTGGAGTGGAAATGCTACCTCCCCCTTGAGTATTGGGCAATACTTTGGACTCTTGCTTTGTTGAACCTGGCTGTAACCAGCCTTCCTTCTTGGAGAGGGTGGAAATTTCCTGATTAAGCACTTAATTAGAGCAATGAGCAAATAAACACAAATTGAAATGCATAATTTAGCTTAATAATCTTGTACAATAGACATTTGGTTGGTCCTAAAACTACACCCCTTTGGGTATTTCTTTAATTGTAATTGCTAATGGATTGAGTCCAAGTTGAGATTCCACAATCTCCTTTGCTGATCCAAAAGCCCCTTGTTGTACATACAATCAACAAGCAATTTGGGCTAATTATCCCTTGATTTTCACCCAGGAATTGCACAAATGGAACCACCAACAGGCTAAATGTTGCACCAACTCACAATGGATGGCTTAGCATTTGAAATCCTTGTTATTTCCATGAATTTTAGGTATTGATTTTAGTGTATGATGACTTCTCCTGTTGACACGGGTCCCAAGGTGGTTGGTAAACTCTACTTTTTGCAAAAATTTCGAGTTTATAGTAGAGATTTCTTTGCCGTCCACCAAATTTGACTGAGATCTACTCAAAATGTCTGAGAAATGTTGAGATCTCCTGAGAATGAGTTAGATAAGGTGAGAGAAAGTCAAGATGAGAGAGAAATCTAATTTTCTTCGCAAGAAAACCCTAAATTTTGTGTGCTGCCTGCCATCCATTGGAAGATGGCTGCTATCTACTGCTAGACACCTTCAAAGTGTTGTCATTTTATCATCAATGTTGTTGCTAGCCCTTGGAAGGTGACTCCTTGTTGTCCCCTATCTGTTGAGGCCCGCAAACGACTGCCTTCTGCAGCAAATTGTTGTTCTTTGATTAGAAAATGGACCAGTAGCTCTCTCTCTCTCTCTCTCTCTATGTGTAATCAAATGATTGAGACCTAGCTGCTCAAAACGTTTTCTCAAATTTTGTGGGCATTTTTGCTTAGTCGTAGCCTTGTAAATCCATTTTTCAGCATTATGCAGTTGTTTAAATAAATTTTAAAATTAAATAATCTTGAAAATTAATTTAAGCCTTTTTGACCTTGCCCAAAATTAAATGTGCAAATTAAATTGGCTAGGCCATTTGCAACCTGGAGTAGTCTCCAATCACTATTGACCCTTAGACTAGTCCCTAGTGTCACCACAAAAACTTATTAGCTAATTAATTGTCGTAGGGTCAAAATTGACATCAATTCCCGAAGCCTTGCTGACATAACTTATCATAACTTTTGCCTTTGACACCCATTGTATCCTCGAGATCCTTAGCATGTTACCATGAAATAACTACCACGTGCATCACTTGTGCTAAACAATCTTGCACATTTAATTAATAACTTAATAAAATATTATCAACAAGATTAAAGGATCTCAAAATTTTACGTCCTCGTGACAGACCTCTCCCTTTAAATCCTTGCAATCATCTTCGGTTGCATTGCATTGTGCCAAAGGAAAAGCATACTGTAGTGGAATTGCTAAAAGGCATCATAGTCACAACATTGCACATTGTTGTCCAACCATGCTATATGCCCTTGTTGAAAATTTGTAGCCAGCATATACATAACATAAAACTGAAAATTAGTCCCAAATTATTGCTAGAAACTCATTGGATGCATCCATAACTCATGTTTCTCAACTGTTTTGACTATCAACCATAGAAAAGCATCGATTCAGCATAAACCATGGCTGAAACTATCAATGGCATTTACTAACATGTTGTCCATGGAACCACCTGTAAACCATTGAAAACTCGGCATAATCTCATCATTAATTGATCACTGCTGATTTGGAAACTAATCACAAGTTGTTGCAAATATGATTGCAAATTGATCAAGAACTCATTGCAAAAACCAAGTAGCAATCAATCCAAAAACTAATCTCAAAAGTGACCATAAATAGTTCTTAAACTAATAAAAAACTGAGCTGAAACTGATCAGAAATTTTATTGAAAATTGAGACGAAATTCATGCCAAAGTGATCATAAGTTGATACAAAAGAATAGTTTTATCCTAGGATATAGAGAGAAAATTTGCCCATCTCATATGCTTCTTTGACAACTTTGTTTGCGTCAAAAAGTACCTCAAAGTCTGATAGTCTGTCTACATTGTAAAATCAGCCTCCAACAAATAATGTTTCGACATAGACAGTGGATGAATTACAACCAAGAGCTCTTTCTCATAGACTTACAAATTCTTTTTTGCGTCGTGGAGAATTTGACTCTCATAAGTCAATACTTGACCATCCTGCTTTGTGTCTTCAACAACACTAGACTCTTGGTTTGCTTTCAGCGTGTCCCTACTCCTCCCCTCATGAATAGTCAGCCTTCCCACAGTATGTGGACTCTTGGTAGATGTATGTCGACTATCCAATAGTACAAATATCATTGTGTCAGAATGTGTTGAGATGGAGATTGGAATCGAAGTTGGGACAAGTCTCGAAATGAAGCCAATAGTCTAGAGAAGGCTTGTTCCAAGAATCTTGTCTATCTCGCAGAGACCAAAGGTAGTCCCAAGGTCCTAGTACTCTTGTTGTATATATAATATTTGGATCTCATATGATAGAATGAGAGTCAAAGAAGAATCATAACATGTCTAAGTATTCCTTGATTTGGAGGAAATGTTTGCACATTGGTTGGTAGCATGCTCGAAAGCCATGATTGAAACATCTTTGATAAAATCATGATCCTTATCCTGTACGGTCGGATTCATACGCTCTGCAACTCCATTTTGGGGTGGATTATGAGGGACAGTGAGCTCTCTCTTTATTCCTTTGCTGTCACAAAATGGCTGAAAGGCCTTGGACACATATTCCCCACCATTGTCAGAGCAAAGACACTTAAGTGTCTTATTAGTCTGATTTTCAATCAATGCCAAGAATTTTTAAAAATTTTCAAGCACTTTATCCTTGCTATGAATAGGATAAAACCATACCTTCCGTGTAGCATCATTGATAAAGGTGACAAAATATTTATTTTTCCCTAAATATAACCCTAGCATTTGACATACATCGGAATGCACTAACTCTAGAGGAGAAGATTTCAGCGAAAGAGACTTCTTATGAGACGTCTGTGCATGTTTACCATAAACACAATGATCACAATGCTCAAAATCAGCATAAGAAGATAAGGAAAGTAACCCAAACGATAAAGCACTTTCATTCCAGTTTGACTCATGTGTTCCAACCGGCCATGCTACAAAGAAACACTTGGCTGCTCGGTCAGGACAACATGATCACTCATACTAGATACATGGAGAGGATACAAGGTATCACTTTTACAACCTTTGGCAATCACCCTAGATCCCTTATAGATCTTTCATTTTCCACCTCCAAAGGTGGTATGAAATCCATCGTCATCTAGCTGCCCTGTGCTAATCAAGCTTTTCTTAAGGTGAGGTACATGCTGTACATACTGAAGTGCGAAGACAAAACCATGCTGAAATTGCAACTGCACACTGCCAATACTTGCAATGTCACGTGCATAGTTGTCCCCAAGATGGAAAACAACATGTCGACTCCTTGTATAGTCAGAGAACCACTCACGATGAGTTGTGACATGAAAGGAAGCACCTGAATCGAGAATCCAAGTATTCATGTCATGATCTGTATCTGCAAGTAAAGCATGTGCACTAAAGTGTGAAGAGACCAAGAGTATGTCATTCCCGCTGTCATTGTTATGAGTGACTACATTCACCTCTTCAATTTTGATACTACTCTTCTTAGATTGACTCTCTTTCTTCTCTTCCTTGCTATCATCTGTCTTGTTGTCCTTTCCTTTCTCTTTCTTCCATTTGTAGCAGTCACGTTTAAAGTGACTCTTCTTGCCACAACGATGACATTCAACATCCTTGCCATGTGATTTACTGCGTCCCTTGCTATCAGATTTGCCTTTCTGCTATGATCTGCCCCTAGTATGCAAAGCACTGGAAGACTTACTGGGGATACATGTTCTGCCGATTCATTTCTTCCATGAGTAGATCACTCTCTATATCAACATACCAAAAAATTGCATTAGAATTGCTCATATCAGTCCTAAATGTATCCCAACTCTCTGGCAGAGTGCAAAGCAAGAACATAGCCTTAAATTCTTCATCAATCAAGAACTTCAAGGCAACTAGCTGGCTGAAAATGGAGTTAAACCCACTCAACTGAGTAGACATTGCTGTATCCTCTTTCATACGCAAATCCATAAGCTTTTCAGCCAATAAGGCAGAATCCAAACCTTCAATTTAAAACAGCAAGGCATTAGAAATCGATAGCTTGATGGTTGAGCGTGCAAGCTCGTTTAACTCATCCCAATCTTCCTATTCCATATCTGCAAGCTTTGACCCTTTGGTTTTAATCGGCTTTGGCTGCTTCTTCAGCAAGAGGATATTGTAGCACTGTTTAAGCCACTTTCGTATGCACACTTGAAAGTGTTTGGCTACGAAGCATTTGTGTACATTTGTAAAGAAAAACGCAGCAAACTTGAGCCAAAGTCCTGTAAATGCATCTTTCTAGGATATGGTGACGAGGGTGAAATGGGTTATAGATTATGGGATCCCGAGAAAAGGAAAGTAGTATACAACAATGATGTTATCTTTCAGGAAGATGGCATGCATAAACAGCCCGAAAAGATTGAGGAGGTCTGTAGGGTTGTATTTCGGGAATAAATACCTTTTGGATAGCAAAATGTGCTTGCTGTACAACAGCAAATACTTGTTGTAAATGAACCTGCAAATGTGGAAAATAATGCTGGAAATGAGTAGCCAGCTATTGCCTATGATAATGAGCCACTACATGTGCAGGAACAATCAAGACAACAAGCTGTTAATGTTGATTTGCAGGCTGAAATGCCAAGACAGTAAGCTGAAAATGCTCAACAGCTAGCAAACAATGATCATTGGGTTAGGAGATCGTCTAGAGCTACTAGACAACCTGATAGATTCATTCTTGGTGCAAACAATGTGGTTGATTATGTCATGTTGATAGATTGTGGTGAACCATCTTACTTCAAGGAAGCAATGGATAGACAGGATAGCAAGAAATGGTATAAAGCCATGTTGTTAGAGATGGAATCTCTTGAGAAAAATGGCACTTGGGACTTGGTGCAGTTGCCTAAAGGGCAAAAAACCCTTCCATGCAAATGGATTTACAAGATGAAGGTTACTTCTGGTTCCTCACCAAAGTATAAAGCAAGATTGGTTACAAAGGGGTACAAGCATGAACATGGCGTTGACTTTGATGAGATCTTCTCTCTTGTAGTCAAGATGACTACATTGAGAACCATTTTAGGCTTGGTTGCTGCTGAAGATATGGAGCTCATATAGATGGATGTAAAGACTGCATTCTTACATTGTGATTTATATGAAGATGTATATATGCAGTAGCGTGAAGGGTTTGTGAAAAAAGGGAAAGAGAATATGGCATGTAAACTCAAAAGAAGTTTGTATGGGCTGAAACAAGTACCAAGAGAATGGTATCATAAGTTTGATATATTTATGCAGTTTTCATACCTGGAGGCAATGGAACCCCAATTGTTTTCCCTCTCTCCATATTGAAACGTTGCAAAACCTTGGAGATATACTCCTATTGAGATAGATAGAGTAATCCTTTCGACCTATCTTTGAGTATTTGCATGCCAAGAATGTGATTTGTATCATCAAGATCCTTTATGTCAAAGTTGCGACGAAGACTTTGCTTCGGTGAGTCCAAGGCATGAGTATCCTTGCCAGCAATCAGCATGTTATCAACATATAGAATAAAGATAATCAGGCTGCCATCTGCTGCCTTCTTGGTGTACAAGCAGTGATCCACTTGACTTTTATGAAAACCTGGCTGAAATGGCTAAGATACCATATGCTTCAGCTGTTGGCAGTTTGATGTATGCTATGGTTGCTACACATCCTGACATTGCCTTTGCAGTGGGAGTGGTTAGTAGATACATGACAAACTCTGGTAAAAAGCATTGGGAAGCAGTGAAAGGTATTATGAGATACCTCAAAGGCACAAAGGATTTGTACATCTGCTTTGGAAAGCAGAAGGCATCTGTCGTTGGCTTTACGGATGCAGACTATGCTGGTCATGCGGATTGCTGAAAGTCCACTTCTGGGTATGCGTTTAGCTTCACGGGAGGAGCAGTCTCTTGGATCTCGAGGCTACAAAAGTGTGTTGCATTGTCTACTACAGAGGCAGAGTATGTGGCTGCCTTGAGGCATACAAGGAGGCTTTATGGCTTTCACGTCTGGTGGGAGAGCTTGACATTACAGAGTTATCTGTTCTTCATTGTGATAGTCAGAGTGCTATCATGCTAGCACGGAATCCTGTCTTTCTTGCAAAGATGAAGCACATATAGGTGAAGTACCACTTCATTAGAGATGTACTTGACAGCAAGAGCATTGAGCTTGTCAAAGTGCATACAGATGATAATCTTGCAGACCTTCTCACGAAGGGTCTTTCAACAGAGCGGTTTGCTCATTGCGGATAGATGATGGGAGTTGGATAGATATATGTATTTCAACTTTGTACATACCTAGACTTAGCTGATTCTTTTCTCCTCTTAAGGCACATTGCCTTTAGGTGAGAGGTTGCTAGGAATAAAGGGCTCTCGTGTCTTTTATATGTGCTCGGGTGTGAACACACCTTTAGCACACTTGTACTTTCATATATATATATATCTATCTAAAAACCTAAAGTGGTACACTTGTCATTGTATCCACAAGTCGTGTTCACTCTCACTCCTTGCTTTGTACTCTCTCTTTGTCTCTTTGTTGCTAGCAAGCATTGCATGTCTCGATTCTTGCGCCTCAGAGCGCAACAAAATGGAATGAACTTGAACCAACATTAATACAATAATAGCTCCAATGCTGTTACCACATGCATCACACTGAACTACGAATGACTTACTTAGATCGGGCAACGTAAGCACAAGATTTGAAGTCATTTTTTCCTTCAATTTTTCAAATGCTGAAATTTTCACTCGTCCATCTAAATGGCATATCCTTATTCTTCAAAGCATGCAATGGAGATGCAATTTCAGTAAACTCGCGAATGTACTTCTTGTAGTTAGAACATAAACCTAAGAAGCTATGGATCTCATGCACATTTCTCAAAGGTGGCGATGATTGTATTGCCTCAATGTTTGTATGGTCTATGCGAACACCATCAGCCAATACAATATGCCCCATCCCAAAAAGTGGATTTCATATAAAAAGAATTCACTTTTCTTGTCAATTATAACCAGTCTATGCTCATATAATTCATTGAATACAATGTCCAAGTGTCTTCTATGCTCCACCTCGTTCTTTGAATAGACAATCATGTTATCAAAGAAGTGCCCGCAAATTCTTTATATGGTCTGAAAATGTGATCCATTATTTGATTGAAAGTGACAGGAGCATTCGTAAGCCCAAAAAGGCACGACAAGAACATATATAGCCCAAAAGATGTTCTGAAAGTTATCTTAGACACACATCCACTAGTCTAATAAGAATCTGATGATACTGACTTTTTAAATCTATATGACTAAATATGGCTGCCCCTTGCAATCTATCCATGACGTCATTGATTCAAGGAATCAAAAAGCAATTCTTTATCATGATCTTGTTCAGAGTATGATAATCAATGCATATACTCCATGAACCATCCTTTTTCTGCACCAAAAGCATTAGAGAACAAATGGGAGACGAGCTGGGTTGAATCAACCCCTTTTCTAACAACCCATTCACCTCACTCATAATCTCCTCATGTTGGGCTGCACTAATTTTGTAGGGTGGCCTATTAGGTGGGCTATTTCCAGGGATAAGATCTATACCATGATCTTTTGTTCTTTTAGGCTGTAGCTGTCTTGGAAGTGACTGAGAGAAGCAATCAACATACATTTTCAGAAATGATATGTGATCCTTCTCTAACTTAAAACATTTATTTGTATCCATCAACTCTCTATGTTGTGCCATTGTTTTCGAGCTTTTTCTTTGCTGTTTTGGCCTCTTTTCAGGTTGATTTTCAGATCTGCCTCTTTACTTAGCCTTAAAGAACTTTTTATTCAGCTTCTCCTCACTCTCTACAAAGCCCGAATCCTTTCCGTGCAGCAAAGTATTGGTTGTAACAGTAGTCTCTATGAGCTTAGACATATGCTAGACACGGTGGATTTAATACAAAAATCCTTGATTCCTTTGGGCAACCCACAAACATATTTTTCCACTTGCTTATGAGGGGGCATGGGGCAATAAGAAGTAATAGGCAGCGATGCATCTCAAAACTTATTATTATTTTACTTCAACTTTTTGCATTCCTTAGCATCCAACTTGTTCCAAGTTGTCATAATGTCCATCTCAAAGGTTACTTGTCAACTAATTCGATGCAAACATTTGCTTGAATTGTACCCAGGTTGACAACGCTCTACCTTGCATTAAAAGAGTGGACCACCATTGCAATGCATTCCCTTTTAAGAAAGTGGTTGCCTTTCGAATCTTTGAGGACTCTGTGAATTTTCCCCTTGAATAGGCTGCATCAAAACTGTTGAATGAAAGTCAAAGTTTTCAGCCTATCTTGTGCACCATTGAAGGACTCCAACTTCTCTGCTTTTCCACCCTCATTGTAATCTTTTGCTGCCCCTTTGGGTGTCAAGCTGTCATATATTGGTTGTTGCAAAAAGGGTGCATTCACTGAATTTACGTCAAAACCAACACCAAACGGAGCATTTGCATGCTAGCACTTATTCCTTGAGCCCCATAAGCATTTGGGTGAGCAGATACGTTATGAAACATGCTAGTTTTTGTCCCACGCATCAAACCAATGTTGCCATACATAGGGTTTTGCACATTTCCATTTATACCCGAATACATTTGGCCTTGCACACCATGCATTGGTTATTGCATACCATAGAATTTTGTGCCATACATTCTCGTATGCGGTCCTTGTCCAACCATAGCATGAAAAATCGTGTTTCCATCAAAGTATCCTTGTGTCCCATCATAGCATGCATGCCTAGCTGTTGAAAATCTGGTGGATTGGCACTTCCATGATAGCCTTGCATTTGCATTCCTTGCCTCGTAGGTACCAATTGTTTTGCTTCATTAGCATCTTTGGAAGCTTCAAATGAAGACTTTGGCATTACCTTCGGTGCACCTTGCTGTCCCAAAGGTGTAGAAGATTTCTTCTTCTTGCCCTTGCTGTCCTTCTTTGGAGCATTGAAAAATCGGGTAAACTAAGGATCCTTTGCCAATTTAGCAAAGAGATTTGTTGATGTTCTTATCCGATTCTTGAACTGGTAATCAAATTCCTCTTCACTTTGCTGGTCATCAGTCTCCTTATGCCTTGAAGGCCATGCATCTTGCCCAACATCAACATTTTCAGCTTAGTGTCGATGGCTTGAACCTTGTCCAGGATCAGACATTGCGTTTTCTTCATTCCCATGTGAATGTTCATTTTGAGAGACATCATTCCTGCTTGATTGCATCTCATTGTATGAAGACATATTGTTGTAATTTCTCAGCTAAGAGGAAAAATCAGCACTAGCACAAAGCTTTGGCATGCAATTAGGTGACTCCGATCCACCAAATCAAAGGATTGAGTGATATCTCGACAATGGAACCATGAAACCAATCTTCCTTCTGGGAAAGGGTGGTAATGTTGGAGCTCGGCCAGAGGAGTGAGCAGTAGCTCGAGGAGTGAGCAGGCAAGTAAGAGTGATTGAGAGAGAGAGTGAAAGTATGATTCGATTTGGAGAGGTGAAAAAGGGCCTTTATCCCTTAAAGGTCCAAAGTGAAACTCTAACCAACTCCCACTAGTCGTACGTAATGCTCATGTTGAGCTTTGCTTAGACTTTTAGTGAGAACATCTGTAGGGTTGTCCTGTGTTTTGATCTTGGTCAGTGTGATTAGACAATCTTCAAGAATTTGTCTGATAAAGTGATATCGCACATCTATATGCTTTGTGTGTGAATGATACATAGCATTCTTAGCTAGATACACAGCACTCTGGTTGTCACATCTCAATACTATAGTATCCATAGACATGCCGAGATCTTTTGCAAGTCTGCTTAACCATATAGCTTTCTTAGAAGCTTTAGTAGCTGATATGTATTCAGCTTCAGTAGTACTCAATGCTACGATGTTTTGCAACCTGGAACGCCAACAAACGGACCCACCAACAACTGTAAAGACATACCCGCTAGTGGACCTACGAGTGTTCAAGTCATCTGGCATGTCTGCATCACAATAATCTTGCAAACTAAGTGCACCCTACCCATAGCAAATACACTTTCTTTGTGTACCCTTTAGCTATCGAAGAATACACTTGACAACTTCCCAATGTGGTTCTCCAGGATTTGACATAAACCTGCTAACAACTCCCACTGCATGAGCAATGTCTGGACGAGTAGCAACTATAGCATACATAAGAGAGCCACAAGCTCATGCATAAGGGACTCCCTTCATAGCATTGGCTTCCACGCCATCTTTTGGGCTCTTGGCCTTACTAAGCTTAAGATAAGGAGATAAAGGTATCCCAAAAGGCTTAGCTTCAGCCATGTTAAGTTTGTGGAGTACCTTTTCAGTGTACTTTTCTTGAGATAAAAACAACAATTTCTGCATTCTATCCCTGCGAATCCTCATGCCCAGAATATGCTCTGCATTCCCCATATCTTTCATGGAGAAGGCTGATTTCAACTAATCTTTGAGAGTATCCAAGCTAGTCTTTCTTTTCCCAGCTAGCAACATATCATCCATATACAAAACAAGTATGATGGGGCTGTCATCTGTATCCTTTTTCATGTACAAACAATGATCTGCATGGCTGCGTGTAAACCCATGAGAGAGCATAAAAGTATTAAACTTTTTGTACCATTGCTGTGGTGCTTGCTTCAGCCCATATAAGCTTTGTTTTAGTTTACACACCAACTGCTCTTGTCTAGGAGCTACAAAGCCCTCAAGTTATTTCATGTAGATTTCCTCATCAATGTCACCATGCAGAAAAGTTGTTTTCGCAACCATTTGCTACAGCTCTAAGTCCAATACAACAGTGAGAGCAAAAAGCACACGTAGAGTGTTAGGAATAAAGGGCCATCGTGCCTTTTATATGTGCACGGGTGTAAACACACCCTTAGCACATTGTACTTTCATACATATATCTATCTAAAACCTAAAGTGGTACACTCGTCATTGTACCAAAAACGTGTTCACTCTACTTGCTCTCTCGCACTCTCCCTGTCTCTCTCACTGCGCGTAATGACTGTCTGCCTTGATCTCCATGCCTAATTGATTTCTTCAAACTGGTATCCAAGCGTAAGGTGCTGCAGACAGTCGTCAGGTTGAGGCAGAATACCAACGTGGTAACGAGAGCTCAAAGGCGAGTAAGAGAGTCACAGGTGTAAGTTGCAGGCATTGACAGTCGACTGTAGCAGGCATGGACCAAGTGTGCGACGGACTGTAGTGTTGACGAACGAGGAGGTTGCTGCTGCGTGACTAGTTGAGTTGCGCGACAGACGACAGGGAACATCGACCAGGCGAGAGGGCACACGGGTACCAAGCAGCCATGCCAATGACGAGGCGTCACAGGACAGAGGTCACAGGACGGCGAACAGGCGCCGTGTCTAACGGCATCACATCGCATGGCTGACGGGTCCGTTAACCCGCCAGATTTTTTTCATTTCCCAAAATTCAACCTTTTTTTTTTCTGATAATTGCTTCACCCACTGACGGGGTTTTGCACGTGTAAGCACAAGACTTCAGATCTGTGCAAAATCAGCTTAGAAATTTGGGGCTTTTCTCGAATCTGGGGATCTCAACATAGAATTGGACAATCTAACTCCGAAATTGCAAAGTCCATGCACATTTGACCGGGAATTTTGAGGCTTTTCACATTTTTAGTGAAATTTTTTCAATTTGACTGAAATTAGTGCACACAGGACTTGGAAAATTTGGGGATTTGTCCAGATTTCATACGCGCAAGATGCAACAGTGATATTTGTCTCAGAAATTGTAGGAATTTGTGACATTTTGTCCCCGACATTTGGGCTTTTCATGTATATGCGAAATTGGGCTGAAATTGACCCAATTTCTCAACATTGAGGCACATTGGACCCTGTGCAATTTGGGGCTTTTGCGATTTGGGCAAAATTTGTGCTGCATTTGGTCATTTTATGTATATGCAGGTTGAATTCTGCGCAATTTGGACATTAACACTTGGTAAAATTTGGGAGTTTTGCTGAAATTGCTTTATTTTGGCAAAATTGGACAGTCCTATGCATGACAAAGGAAATGCAAATGTGTGTTTGACGCTTTTGAGCACAAAATTTTGGGGCTTTTGACCGTTTGTGTCAAATTTTATGCCCGTGGGTACACGAACAACAGAAATTGCAGCTGAAATTTTTAGTATTTCTCATGTAATGTGATGCACATGCCCTTTGGAACAGCTGTAATAAGTTGGATAATGCTGTAGCACTTGGTTTGGTGCTTCTGAAAACTGAATTACAGATCTGAAATCTGTACTTCCACGGTCATTTATTGCTGATTGGTACTTGTTCGTACCTTGGTCACTTGGGTGACAATTTGGGCCTACATTTACTGGTTTTTTGGTCACTTTTGAGCTGAAAACCATGGCTGGCAGCAATGACAGCAGTAATTTGATGCATATAAAGAAGCTTGAAAATGCACATAATTTTGCAGTGTGGCAAAAACAGTGTTACAATATCCTGTTACAAAAGAAGTAGGCAAAGCCGATCAAAACTAAAGGAGCAAAGCCTGTGGACATGGATCAGGACGATTGGGATGAGTTGAATGAACTTGTATGCTCAACCATAGAGCTATCGATTTCTGATGCCTTGCTCTTCAACATTGAAGGTTTGGATTCTGCATATGCTATATGGATTAGACTGGAAGAACTGTATGCACAGAGGAGCGCTGCAAGTAAAGTGTATTGGCTGAAAAAGCTTATGGATTTGCGTATGAAAGAAGGTCCAACAATGTCTACTCACTTAAGTGAGTTTAACTCCAATTTCAGCCAGCTGGTTGCCTTGAAGTTCATGATTGATGAGGAATTTAAGGCTACTTTCTTGCTTTGCACTCTACCAGAGAGTCGGGATACATTTAAGACTGCTATGAGCGATTCTAATGTGATCCTTTTGTATGCTGATGTAGAGAGTGCTCTACTTATGGAAGAGATGAATCGGCAGAACAATGCATCCAATAAGTCTTCCAGTGCTTTGCATACTAGGGGCAGATCACAGCAAAAGGGCAAATATGATGGCAAGGGACGCAGTAAATCATGTGGCAAAGATGTTGAATGCCATCATTGTGGCAAGAAGGGTCACTTTAAACGTGATTGCTACAAATGGAAGAAAGAGAAAGGAAAAGACAAGAAGACAGATGATTGCAAGGATGAAAAGAAGGATAGTCAGCCTAAGAAAAGCAGTGTAAAAATTGAAGAGGTGAATGTAGTTACTCATGACAGTGACAGTGGGAGTGATGTACTCTTTGTCTCTTCACATTTCGGCGCACATGCTCTACTTGCAGATACATATGATGACATACATACTTGGATTCTTGATTCAGGTGTTTCCTTTTATGTCATCTCTCATCGTGAGTGGTTTTTCGTATTTACAAGGGGTCGACATGGTGTTGTCCATCTTGGGGACAACTATGCATGTGAGATTGCAGGTATTAGCAGTGTGTAGTTACAGTTTTAACATGGCTCTGTCTTTACATTTCAGCATGTACGGCATGTACCTCAGCTCAAGAAGAGCTTGATTAGCACAGGGCAGCTAGATGATGATGGTTTTCATACCACCTTTGGTGATGGAAAATTGAAGATCTCTAAGGGATCTAGGGTTATTGCCAGAGGTTGCAAGAGTGATACGTTGTATCTACTTCATGTATCTAGTGTGCGTGACCATGTTGTTGCCATGACCAAGCATCCAATTGTTTCTTTGTGGCATGGCCGGTTGGGACATATGAGTCAAACAGGAATGAGAGTGCTTTCTCGTTTGGGTTACTTGCCTTGTCTTCGTTATGCTGATCTTGAGCACTGTGATCATTGTATTTATGGCAAACATGCACAGACTTCTCACAAAAAGTCTCTTTCTTTGAAATCTTCTTCTCTAGAGTTAGTACATTCAGATGTATGTTAAATGCCAGGATTATCTTTAGGGAAAAAGAAATATTTTGTCACCTTTGTCGATGATGCTACACGGAAAGTATGGGTTTACCTTATTCGTAGCACGGATGAAGTGCTTGATAAGTTTAAAAGGCATTGGCTGAAAATCAGACAGATAAGACACTTAAGTGTCTTCGCTCTGACAATGGTGGGAAATATGTGTCCAAAGCCTTTCAGGCATTTTGTGACAGCAAAGGGATAAAGAGGGAGCTCACTGCCCCTCATAATCCACCCCAAAATGGAGTTGCAGAGCGTATGAATCGGACCATATAGGATAAGGTCCGTACGATGCTGTCTCATGCTACATTACCCCATGGTTTTTGGGCAGAGGCTGTTATGACGGCCATTCACTTGATTAATCGGTCACCAAACAGGTCTTTGGGAGGGGGAGTTCCCCAAGAAGCTTGGTCGGGCAGGACACCTTCTATGCTCATCTGAAAGTGTTTGGCTGCGAGGCTTTTGTGCACATCCGTAAAGAAAAACGCAACAAACTTGAGCTAAAGTCCCGTAAATGCATTTTTCTAGGATATGGTGACGAGGGTGCAATGGGGTATAAATTGTGGGATCCCGAGAAAAGGCAAATAGTACGCAGCATGACGTTATCTTTCGAGAAGATCGCATGCACAAACAACCCGAAAAGACTGAGGAGGTCCGTAGGGTTGTATTCCGGGAAGAAATACATTTTGGATAGCAAAATGTGCCCGCTGTACAGCAGCAAATACCTGCTGTAAATGAACCTGTAAATGCAAGAAATGATGCTGGAAATGATCAGCTAGCTATTGCCCATGCAAATGAGCCATTACATGTGCAGGAACAGCCAAGACAGCAAGTTGTTAATGCTGATTTGCAGGCTGAAATGCCAGGACAGCATGCTGAAAATGGAAATTTGCAGGAACAGCCAATAAACAATGACCATTGGGTTAGGAGATCGTCTAGGGCTACTAGACAACCTAACAGATTTGTTCCTGGTGCAATTAATGTGGCTGAGAATGCAGTGTTGACAGATTGTGGTGAACTGTCTTGCTTCAAGGAAGCAGTGGACAGATAGGACAGCAAGAAATGGTATAAAGCCATGCTGTCAGAAATGGAATCTCTTGACAAAAATGGCACTTGGGACTTGGTGCATTTGCCTAAAGGGCAGAAAACCCTTCCATGCAAATGGGTTTACAAAATGAAGGTCACTTTTGGTTCCTCACTAAAGTACAAAGCAAGATTGGTTGCAAAGGGGTACAAGCATGAGCATGGAATTGATTTTGATGAGATTTTCTCTCATGTAGTCAAGATGACTATATTGAGAACCATTTTGGGCTTGGTTGCAGTTGAGGATATGGAGCTCATACAGATGGATGTAAAGACTGCGTTTTTACATTGTGATTTGCATGAAGGCATATATATGCAGCAGCCTGAAGGGTTTGTTGAACAAGGGAAAGAACAAATGGTCCATAAATTGAAAAGGAGTTGGTATGGGCTGAAACAAGCACCACAAGAATAGTATCATAAGTTTAATACATTCATGCAGTCCCAAGGCTTTTATAGAATTCAAGTGGATCATTGTGTGTACACCAAGAAGGCAGTAGATAGCTACCTGATTATCTTGGTTTTGTATGTTGATGATATGTTGATTGCTGGCAGGGATTCTCATGCCTTGGATTCATTGAAGCAAAGTCTTCACGGCAGCTTTGACATGAAGGATCTGGGTGATGCAAATCACATTCTTGGCATGCGAATACTCAGAGATAGATCTAAAGGCTTACTTTATCTATCTCAGCAGGAGTATATCTCCAAAGTTTTGTAGTGTTTTGATATGGCGGGGGGGAAAACAATTGGGGTTCCATTGCCTCCATATGTGAAACTTAGTGCAGGGGACAACCCTAAATCTGATGATGAGAAGGCTGAAATGGCCAAGATACCATATGCTTCAGTTGTTGGCAATTTGATGTATGCTATGGTTGCTACACATCTTGATATTGCTTTTGCAGTGGGAGTGGTTAGCAGATATATGGCAACCCCTGGCAAGAAGCGTTGGGATGCAGTGAAAGGTATTATGAGATACCTTAAAGGCACAAAGGAGTTGTGCATCTGCTTTGGAAAGTAGAAGGCATCTGTTGCTAGCTTTACGGATGCAGACCGCGGTTCACATTTACAACCGCTCTCCAAACAGGTCCTTAAATAATGGCATTTCTGAGGAGGTTTGGTCTGGCAAATCAGCCTTATATGAGCATTTGCAGATTTTCGATTGTGATGCCTTCATACATGTTAGAGATGAGCTAAGGAACAAACTTAACCCGAAATCCACCAAAAGCATTTTCATAGGCTATGGTGATGAGGGTGAATTTGGCTACAAAATGTGGCTACTTGAGTCTAAGAAAAGTATTTGCAGTTGTAATGTTGTGTTTAACGAGGCAAAATGCCTGAAAGGTGCTTTGGCCTCCAACGAAGACATGAAAAAGGTCAAATTTCAGAATTTGCAGCCACCTATTACTTTAAATGATGAGCCTCATGATGTTGTACCACATGCTGAAACTGATGATCAGCTGGTTATTTTTTAGCTAGATGATGATGGACAACAAATAGAAGCACAAGGAGGTCATGAACAGCAAGATAGACTTGCTGATTATGAAAATGCAAGTGTCGGTAATGAAAATGAAGGTGCTATACACCATGAACAACATGCTGAAAATGGCTTACAGCAGCCAATAAATGCTGAAAATAACATACTTCCAGATGTAGATCCAATTCTTGAAAATGTAGATCATTGGGTACGCAGGTCGTTTAAGTAGGCAATCACATAGGTATGACTCCTCTTTGCACTATGTGATGCTCACAGATGAGGGTGAGCCTCTCACATATAAAGAGGCCAAGCCATGCAAATTCAGTAGTAAGTGAGAGCCAGCTATGCATGAAGAGATTAAATCTTTGTATGCTAATGATACTTGGGATCTTGTGTCATTGCCCAAAGGAAGAAAGCCTCTTTGAAACAAATGGGTTTACAAAGTAAAGACAATTGATGGGAAACCCAAGTACAAGGCAAGACTAGTTGCCAAAGGGTATGCACAGAAGGAAGGGATTGACTTCCAAGAGGTCTTCTCACCTGTTGTGAAGATGACCACTCTATGAAGGAATCGATTAGGCACGGAGATCGAGGCAGACCGTCATTACGCGCAGTGAGAGAGACAGGGAGAGTGCGAGAGAGCAGAGTATAGAGTGAACACGTTTTTGGTACAATGACGAGTGTACCACTTTAGGTTTTAGATAGATATATGTATGAAAGTACAATGTGCTAAGGGTATGTTCACACCTGTGCACATATAAAAGACACGATGGCTCTTTATTCCCAACAACCTCCCACCTAAAGGCAATGTGCCTTAAGAGAAGAAAAGAATCAGCTAAGTCTAAGTATGTACAAAGCTGAAATAAATATATCTATCCAACTCCCATCATCTATTGGCAATGAGCAAACCGCTCTGTTGGAAGACCCTTTGCAAGGTTTGCAGGATTATTATCTGTATGCACTTTGACAAGCTCAATGCTCTTGCTGTCAAGTACATCTCTAATGAAGTGATATTTCACCTGTATGTATTAAGCCAATCTATTGTTACTTCATAGGGGGACAGAATGAAGAAAATTCCCTATCCTTTGGAGAATATTGGAAATTACTGCTAAGGCAAGAAGGACAAATGCTAGGGTCAAGAGAGGGACCCTCTTCCCAAAATTCATGAGGGAGATGAGCAGTGGATAGCATGCACCACACTCTTTCACATAAAGTCCTATTATATCTTTTAGCCACCCCATTTGAAGAAGGGCTAAAAGGAACTGTAAGCTCCCTCTTAATTCCATGCAAGTCACAAAAAGACTTGAACTCAATAGATGTGAACTCACCCCTATTATCAGTTCTCAAGCATTTCAGCTTTCTACTTGTCTGAGTGGTCACAAATACATGAAAAGTTTTAAAAATAACAAACACTTCACTTTTCTTTTTCAACAGATAAACCCAAATCTCCCTGGAACAATTATCAATAAAAGAGACAAAATATGCAGCACCACCCAATGATTTCACGGGCATACTACATACATCAGAATGCACTAAGTCCAAGACATTGGACTTATGAGAGACACTAGAGTAAAAGTAAAATTTCATTTGTTTTCCAAAGTGACAGTCATTACAAAAGTCAAGTTTGGAGCCTTTTCCATCAACCCTCTTTAAAGAGGTAAAGACATCAAGTCCTTTTTGGCTCATACTGCCTAGTGTCTTATGCCACAACTCCAAATGATAACCAATTTCAGCAAGTGCAAGAAACTTGCTATTCAAAGTTCTACAGTGTAAACAATACAAGGTGTTCTTCTTGGTTCCTTTTGCAATCAGCATGGAATCCTTTTTCAGTTTCCACAAACCACCACCAAACATTGTAGTATAACCATACAAGTCAAGCTGATCAACAAATAGTAAACTCTTCTTGATGCCAGGCACATGTCTGACATCTTTCAACACAAGCTCTTGCCCATTATCTTAAGGCGAGTGTAGAATGCCAATCCCATCAATGTTGCAAGCATGGTTATTTCCAAGATATACTTTTCCATAACGACCTGCATTGAACATAGCGAAACACTTCAAACGAGGAGTTACATGGAAAGAAACACTAGTCTATAATCCAAGTCTGAGTGACACCATCATCAACTGACAAAAGTGCATCAATCACATCAGCCTTGGTAATCTGCACATCCTGCATGTGACGTACAAGGGTATCATAATTAGGTGTACATAATACATCAGCCTTTGTATCTGAAAGCTCCTCTATGGCTACTTTGGAGGCCACATTAGCCTTTCCCTTGCCTTTGGCTGCCTCAGATGCACCTGTCTTATTCTCTTTCTTTTTTTTGTCTCCTGTATTCTTCTCTCTCTCTTGTTTCTTCTTGTAATGCTTGCAATCAGGCTTCTTGTGGCCCTTCCAACCACATTGATAGCAAGTAATGTCACTCTTTTCCTTTTCTTTGCTCTTGTTTCTATTTCTTTGTCTAACATTTGCATTTTCCTTTTCAGCCTTGCCTCTTACATTATAAGCTGAGTTGTTGCCTTCTCCACTAGACACATGTCTTATTTCTTCGTTCAAGATTGAACCCCTCACACCATTGTACAAGAGATTGGGTTTACTGTTGAGGGAAACCACCAAGGTCTCCCAAGAATCAAGCAGTGTCATGATCAGAAAGATCACCCTCAACTTATTATCAAAATCCAAAATTGCATCCTTAAAGCTGAATTTAATGCAAGTAAATGCACTCAAAGTGCTTAGCTGCAGGCTTGGACTCATCCGGCCGTATATTCACCAACTTGCACCTTAAATGCACCTGATTAATAAGTGTGGTGATCTCATAGGTAGTTTTCAGCTTCTCCCATATTTCATAGCATGTATCTAAACCCTTAATGTTTGTCAAAATGTCATCAATGACACCCATCTTTATGTAAGCCACAGCCTTTTTGTTAACTCTGGCCCAATCTGCATCAGACATTTGTGTGGGTTTATCTTCTTGCAAAGCATCCTCACAATCCTTTAAGAACAATATGCCTTGCATATGGTCTTTCCAAAGATAAAAGCCATGACCATCAAAATGTTTGATTTCCGTCAAACTCTTGATGTCAGTATTGGAAGAAGTTGCAGCCATTTTTATCACGAACACGAGTAAATGCACTGGACTGTAGGAGCACAAGCTGAACCAGCAAAATACAATGTTGTTCTTGCCCAAACAGGAATAAATCTTTGCTGTTTTTACATAAACCAGCTAACCACACGGGCAAATACTACAGAAATTTACCAAATTCTGCACAAAATCCCAAAATTCCAGGTTCAACAGTGCATAAATATCAGCCAATCTGTCCAAGTTGAGCAAAATTTCATCAAAATATAAAAAGCTGCAATTTTTCGGGGTCCAATGTCCGGAAATTCTACTCGAAAGAGTGAAATTCTGACAAATTTGGCAAAATCTCAAATTTGATTGAGGTCAACACACACAATCTCTGCAATTTCTGATATGAATGTCGCTGTAGGCACATACGGGATCAAATCTGGGAAAAACCCTAAATTTTCGGGCCCAAATTTGCACAAATCTATAATCTGTGTTACCACAGGTGAATCCTTGTTAAGAAAAGGGGGTAATTTTGAAATTAAAGATTCTTTTTTTTTAATTTCTTTGAAAAAAAAATTGACGAGGGGGGTTTGTTGACTCGTCGGGATGTCGCGTGACATTGCGTGCCTGACTGCTTGTGGTAATCACCACTCCCCGCTAGACACGACGCCTGCTACACGCCTTGTTGTCGTTGGCTTGCAATGTCACCTACCCGATGAGTCGTGGTGCCTGTTGGTCGCCACACGCCTACTACCTGCCGCCAGCTACCTGTGTGGTGCAGACTGCTAATGCTGGTCAACACAACATGGTTGCCCCAACTCCAATGTGGTCACGAACTCCGGCCGACTGCACGCCTGTCGCGAGCACTTGCACAACTTGATGATCTTGTGCCGTAAGCTTTGATACCAGTTGTTGGAGCTCAGCTAGAGGAGTGAGCAAGATCTCGAGGAGTGAGTAGGCAAGTAAGAGTGATTGAGAGAGACTAAAAGTACGATTCGATTTTGAGTGTACCAACAATGTGTTGGTACACAAAGAATAAAATGTATTTATACTTAGGGCACGTAAGGGTGCATTCACATGTACAACTAAATAATGCACACATACTTTACACGGAAGTAAGAAAGGGCCTTTATCCCAACAGGTAATTCCTTGATTAAGCACTTAATTATAGCAATCAACAAATGAACATAACTTAAATTGCACCAATTACCTTAATAATCTCGGACATTGGACACCTTGTTGGTCCCAAAACTGGCGCCCCTTTCAGTATTTCTTTAACTTGATTGCTAATGGAATGAGTACAAGTTGAGATTCACAATCTCCTTTGTTGTTCCAAAAGCCCCTTTTGCTCTAGCAACAATTAGCAATCAATTCAGGCCAATTGCCCCTTGATTTTTCACCAAGGACTTGCTCAAATGGAACCTCCAATTGGCCAAATGCTGCCTCAAATTACAATGAATGGGTTGACATCTGAATTCCGTGACAAATACATAAATTTCAGGTGCTGAATTTAGTGCCTTCATCAATTGGCATAGGTCTCGAGGTGGCTGTAAAACCCTAATTTTTGTAGAAATCTAGGGTTTAGAGTAAAGATCTCTCTTCTATCCACCAAATTTGACTGAAATCTGATCCAAAAGGCTCAGAAATGCTGAGATTGACTAAGCACAAGCTAGAGAAGATGAGAGAATGCTAGAAAAGAGGGAATTCAAGAATTCGGTGCGAGAAAGGCCTAGAATCTGATCGTTGCCTGCACCAAACAGCATTTAATGTTGTTGCTAGTTGCCAAGAGGGCCAAACTATTGTCGTTAGCTCCAAGCTATTGTCACCAACTCCTGGGAAGGCCAGAATTGCTGTTGCCTATTCCAATTGGATCTTCTCTTGCCCCTGGGAGCCTCAGAAGGTCCTCCAATGGCTGTAGATTAGATCAGCAACATCTCGCTCTCTCTTGCACGCTGAAATGCATTGAATGTCTCTCCCCAACCTCCAAAGATGTTTTTTAGTCTTGCATGGGCATTTTTGCCGAGTTGCAGCCTTCTAAACCCATTTTCCAGCATTATCCAGCCATTTAATTAAATTTTAAAATTAAATAATTTTGAAAATAAATATCAGCCTGTCTAACCGTGCCCAAAATTAAATGTGCCCATCCGTAATTTAATTGGCTAGACCATTTGTGAAGTGAAGTGGTTTCCAACCTCTGTTGGCCCTTAGACTGGCATTAATTAATTAATTAATGTTAGTCCCTAGTGTCACGCTGACACTTATTGGTGAAACAGTTGCCATAGGGTCAAATTTGATTCCAATTGACCAACAAAACCCAGTCAGCATAACTTATCACAACTTTTGTCTTTGATACCCACTGTATCCTTGGGGTCCTTGGCTTGTCACCATGAAATAACTACCATGTGCATCACATGTCCTAAACAACCTTGCACATTTGATTAATAATTTAATCAAATGTTATTAGCACGATTAAAGCCTCTCAAAATTTCACTAAAATTTCACATCCCTGTAACAACTCACTATCTACGTGCAAGCAGGGTTTAAGTCCACGATCAGCAGCACCTTCTCTTCCCTTCTCAATCCTCCTCTTCTTTATTCACAACAAAATCGATGGTCACCTCTATGTGTGAGCATTGCTCCACGAACTGGTGGTCCTGGTGTAGCAACATCTCCTCTGCTCCCTTCATCACTTCCATGTGTCCAACACAGCACCTGTACTCCCCTTCTATAGCCTTCTCAAGGCTTTCTTTCCATCTTTGTGCATGTGCTTTCTTGTAAATTGGTTGTTGAAGCTCTTCAATTTATGGGGTAGGTGATTATGTCACCTTGCTTTTCTTGCTCGAAGCAATGGCTTCTTTAAGCTAAGTTTTTAATGCTTTTATGATTTGAATAATGTTTGCCTAAAACAGTGTGTCTAGTGTCGCCTCTGTGATCCACTGCTGTTTCTATGAACTCAACACTCGTCATGCCCATCACACATGAATAATAGCATCCACATCAACAATAACTATGTCATCTTCAGCCTCAGCCTACTCCATGCTCAACAAATCTTCTTCCGTCTCATCATGTTAGTTTTCACATTGTTGCCGTTGTCATCATCTTGGTTAGCCTTCACATGTCATTTCACATGTCCAATCATCATTATTAAGTGCCATATTCAGGCTATCAAACGTATCACTAAGGTTACTATGGTCATGCTTATAAAGTCACTATTTTTAGAGCCATATCTATAGACATATCATATGTCTCTCATGTCAAAAACCAAAGTTCAAACATGTGTCAAACCTTAGAGCTCAACATGGTACTACATCAAGGTATGTATCTGTGAGACATACTCCCCCAAGATCAATGACCTCAAACTATATAGTCTTGATATTTTGCCTTTTATGCTACCAATTTCTAGCTAATGATAATACACCTCCTCATTGAGCTCAAGATACTAGCCTTGAATGTCATTGTTGAAGTTGTCTCGTGACCATCCTGTTCTCACCACCTTGTGGCTTTTCTGTGTATCCTCCCTTCATCTCTAGTCGAGTTTTGCATAGCCGAAAAAGTCCTGACAATGAGATAGAGAAGAATATCACTAATTTGCCACATTTGGGCCAGCAAAAAACCCATTTTACTGTTGTGTCCATTCTGGGCCATTTTGTTACAGGGAACATTGTCCCCATTTTTGTTCTAATCAAAACAATGCAGACACACCAGTTTCGCTAATAAAAGTGTGCTAATAAAAGTGCCTTCTCTAGGCAAAATCATGGAGTTCAGTGCTGGTGCCCTTATATATTCTTGCAGCTTCATTTTATTCATGTACATTTGATCTTTATTTTTCTTGCATCATAGGATTTATCATCGGCTCTTGTTCATTTCTTCACGTGTTGGATTGTTTGTGCTGGCTTTTCTTCTATTCTCAGAAGCTCTGAAAACTCTCTCCATTTATGAGACATGTTTTGCAAGTATATGAACAAAGCAAGTGCAAAGTCTATTTTCTTTAGTAATGCAGGGTGTTCTCTATATTGATTTTGTCCAGAAACAGAATGGCATTTCACCTCTCATGTTCAAGTCCTTGATTGGTACTGGCCATCCAGAATTTAGCAGTGCACGACAACAGGTGATTATATTATCTTTTCACATAGTTAATGGTGGTGGCTTTTCAATGCTGTCTATCAAAGCTTACAACTTTGTTCCGTGATAAACTTGATAACCAAATTTGTTGTTTGAGCTCGTTGATATGGCAAACTTGTGCTTTCATAACCTTTGTGGTACAACTTCCTTTATCGGTATCCCTGTTTGCATAGTAGTTTGGTGTGTAACAGATTTCACCAAATTTCTCAATGTCAAGGGGAATCTGTTTTCTGTTAAACTCTGGCGAGTATTTTTTCCCCATTCTTTGTATCAAAATATGTGTTCTCATTTTTGGCACTGGATCCGCTGCTGGCAAAACCACAAACATGACACCACCACTAATTACTCAATCATTTATGAATCAACTCTTTTTTCCATAGTTTTGAGTGCAGGATTAGGAGAGCATACACTGTTACATCCATGCATAGAGCATACTAGGGCTATGGCCAAGCACACATTTGATAGCAGAACCCTAAAAGTTGAAGTGGTGCAAGTTCTTGAGCGCATATGTTGATTGATGATTTTAGTCCCGCATAAGCTTACATATAAGCATCCAGAACCAGTGAACAGTTGAACCAGCATTCTTCTGGATATATTGCCATTTCCATTTCCTTTGTGCTTGCACCTACTATATCCTCACTCTTTGCATTATCCAGTTACTTTGTGCTTGCATCTACTTATTTCTCACTTAGTAACTTGTTTGGTAGCAGTGGATGTGACTTTAGGCCTGTATGTCTCGACTCTCAGTGGATGAGACCGGATGTCTTAACTAGTTTGTGTGGCTTTCTTTGCTATTCTTGGGGGATTTCTCTGGACTTTCAGGATGCTTTAGAGTACTTTCAGCATCTTCTGGATCAAGTACAGCAATGCCACAAGTCGAATGTGCAAGATGACCCTTCTTGCTGCTTTAGATTCCTTGCGGAAGAACGGATTCTTTGCTCATCTTCAGGCAAAGTCAAGTACAATAGGAGGGCAGATAATGTTTTGTCACTAAACATTCCTTTGCAAGCTGCAATAAACCAAGGTGAGTTCAATTTAATCGGTGGTGTTTCAAATGAAAACTTTTATCATTAATAGCACAGGTGTTTTCAAAGCATGTTTCATGTGAATTAGATGAAGTATCTGCTTACTTGAAAAGGAAGCAAGAAAAAGAGTCAGCAGGCGAGAAAATGTAAGTAACTCACTACTGAGCTCCTTTTTTTGTGGTTATACACTTCAGAGCATTATTTGATCCATGATTAATGTGCACATTTTGTTTCTTTGGAGTAGTTCGGATGAGGAGATAGTCAGACCAAGAGTACCTTTGTCTGCATGTTTGGAGAACTTTGCTGCCTCTGAACAAGTGCTAGATTTTTACAGTAGTGCTATCAATGGGAGAACCACAGCTATCAAGTGAGTACACTTCCAACATATATTGATATGAATACAAAGCGATGTGGTGGTGATTCCCTATTTTACTTTCCTGGGAAGTATTTTTCTCCATCTGACATTGTTGTTCAATCACTACAGAAGCTCAAGATTTGCTACTTTTCCTGATTATTTGGTGCTGCACATGCGCAAATTTGTAATGGAAGCTGGCTGGGTCCCCAAGAAGCTCGGTATGTTTTTGGGCATGTCTTCCAAAACATCTGCTCTTCGTTTGGCAAATTTTCTTTCATGAAGCTTTACTCATGCCTTTACTCCAGATGTGTTTGTGGATGTGCCGGATTATTTGAATATTACTCATTTGAGAAGCAAAGGCTTGCAACCAAATGAAGAACTGTTGCCAGAAGGTTGCTTGCTATCTGTTCACATTGGTTTTAAAGTGCAGTACAATATTTTCTCCTTTTTCATGTTTAACATAGTTGTTTTCTTTGGAAGATGACACCACTCAAAACGGTCCTGTTGTGGATGAGGTGGTTGTTGGCCAACTTATGGAGATGGGCTTCCCACGGATACGTTGTGAGAAAGCTGTTATCAACACTTCCAATGCAGGCTTAGATGCAGCCATGCAATGGATTCTTTCTCACATGGATGATCCAGGCATTCCCTTGCTTGACATAAAGTTTCATAGGCTGATTGTCATTTGGTGCTCTTTTATTTGATAGTGGATTATTTTTCAGATATTGATGCTCCTGTGGAAGCAAGCAAAAAGGGTGGAACTGGTAAAACTGCTGTAAATGAGCAGTATGTGGAAACACTTGTTTCATTTGGTTTTCAACCTGATCAGGCCAGAAGAGCTTTGAAAGCAGTGGTCAGTATTACTTCATGGGATTACATAATTAATTTGCTGGAGGGTGAGAATACTTAACTTTTTGATGTTCTATTTCAGGGGGGGGATGTGGAGAGAGCTGCCGAGTGGATATTTAGCCATCCAGATGAATCGATCGCAATGGATGTTGATACTGATACAGGTGGCACAGAGGCAGAGGAATCATATCATGATGGAGCAGGTGGTGAGTATCATTACTTTGATATCTTTTTGCAAACGATTCTAGTAGCATGAGGAGCTTGAAAGTAATTTAGATAGTTTTTTACTCCTTACACTCCTTTTGGTTGTGTGGCAAGAATACAAGCTTCTGGGTTTTGTGAGCCATATGGGAATGTCTACTCAGAGTGGTCACTATGTTGCTCATATCCTGAAGGAGGGCAGGTGGGTGATCTTTAATGATGTCAAAGTGGCAGTTTCAGGAGATCCTCCCAAAGACATGGGGTACTTGTATTTCTTTCAAAGAGTATCATCATAGATCTATGGAAAAAAGCTTACTCGATGTTAAAAATGTCATGTTGACAAACTGAAAATAGGGCACCCATTTCATTTTGCCCTGTATAGAAGTGAAAGCAAGCACATTCCTTCATGGTGAGTGTTGTTATTTGCTTGATTTTATCAATTCAAGTCTTCTAAAATCTGTGCATATGAACTAGACTCTAAATCCCAAGCAGTGAGCTAAATGCAAATTAGCTACTAGCTAGGATATCTGGCCAATCAATCTTCTCTCAGCAGATTTGAATAAAATTATGCAATTATCCTCACGGTAATCAAGTTCACAAAGTTCCCCCTATCCAGGGATGGAAAACGGTGCAGCTACATGGAAGATAGTGAGCAGCACTGTAGGTATGAGACAGTTAGGATTTGACAGAGGAGCCCATAGCAGACTAGATTTGCAATGCTGAATTCTAAGGCTGTAAGCATTGCCATGTCCAAGTTCCCAAAACGGACCTCATTCGTTTTATTTTTGTAACAGAAGAACCTTCTCTGCCATCTATTCTCTCGGATGTACTCCTAGCTAAGTAGTACCCACAAGAGGTAAGGGGTTTTGTGACCTCTGCCTGGGAGCTTCCTCTGATGAGCAAGTAGTACATTGGCCAATAGCTTCTCCGTATGTTCTCACTGTTTCCCTTTCCTCTTTAACATTCTCCTCAAATTGACCGTAGTCATCATAGCAATAAAACCTTTTGCTCCTTGTGATTAGATTTATCAAGCAAATTCAATAAAACGGGCATTGCAATTCAATAAACCTTTTGCTCCTTGTGCTTAATACAGAGTATTCTTTTGTTTATTAGGGATTTTGGACTTTTGGGGTGGCCTTCCTTCGTTGTGCGCTTAAATCATTGCTTTTACTTATGAGATCTAGTTGTTTTGTTCAAGAGATTCTTCATGCGAGAGAATCTTTTCGTGCGAAAACCTGATTCTGAGCATGGAGTGTGAGGTGCCTGCTCGATCGGTCTCCTGATCTTAAGGGATTACAAGGACGTCCGAATCAAAGGTTTAAATTGGATAAAAGGATCGTGATGGAATTAATTAAATTTTATTCATTGATTAATGATTAGCGCAGCACAATGTTGTAATAAACAATTTAATTGTTTTAACATTATTTTTATTTTAGTTTGTTCACGATATAAAAATGCAACCGGAATCTTAGAATTTTTTAAAACATTAACAGTTTCACACTTTACTCTTAAAGTACAATATTGTAGTGTTAGCCTTTTTGAAGTTCAAATTTGTTCATTTGATTTTATTTCCTTAAAAAGTGAATGTAAGTTTGATTTTGGAATTAGAAAGTAAAATTTAAGTGTTTCATTAATCATATAACTTAAATTTTTGGTTTAAAAGATTAATCAATTGAATAAGTAGCTTAATTACAATTTTTTTTGGGTATTATTCAATAAGTTAAAAAAGGACATTTTAAAGATGTTTCAAAAATAACACTACGAGTAAGATAGGATGTAGAAAGGGTTTTAGTAATAACTATTTGATGAATTTATTATTTAAATAGAAATGTTTAGGATCGAGAAGATGGGGGATAGGGGTTAAATATGCAATTATTCAATCTACATTTAAAGTATGTGATTACTCATTATCAAAGTATAGGATTAACTCGTATTACATGATATGAATGCAAGGTACATGAGAAACTTGTGCATGATTGGAATACAAATTATACGATTGAAACTATTATGAATATTTATTGGTTATTGATTTAAAGTGACTTATTTTGTACATCTTACATAGATTTCTAATTTCAATCGATTCGTCGCACAATTGTGATACTACATGTGAGAATGTAATGTTCGTTGCATTGTGCAAGGTAGACATTTGGAGGATTAATGTGTTTATGTTGTTGGTTGATATTTAGATCTAGAATTCGGAGAACATCATGAAATTTATGAAGCGTTAGATAGAGTATGCATAATAAATATTAGCATACTAATATCTAGACATTTTTATTGTATGCTTCTAAGGTTGGGCATTATCATTATTTTTTAGTCCAATATATTGTATAGCTTTTTAGATATATTTAAATTTTAGAGGGTGTATAGGGTTTTAGATAATTATTATTTAGGTATTAGAGGATAGTTGTTCACAAAAATAGAATGAACTATGGATACAATTTGCTATGTTGGGCATAAGATGAATAAAAAATGATAAATACACGTTTTGGGGAGGGCCTTCCTAATGCACGAGGAGAAAATATTGCATCCAATTTGTGTCATGCTTCTCTTGACACATGTTTGTCTTCAATTTCTCTTGGATCTCACTTCAATTTTGTGCAATTGGAAATTGGTTTATTAGTTTTTCGTTCAATTTTCTTAACATTGGTGTCAGAGTTCAGCAGTGATTGGAGGACATGCGAACATTGACCATGGTTCTACCATGTGCATGATGCTCTCCATTATCTCTATCCTCAGAGCTTCATCCCTTTGCTTGTTGTTTGAAACACTATTGTCCCACTAGTTAAATTCTTGCTTTCTCCTCTATATTTGGGTCTTGTAGTTGTCTTACAAGGACAACCACTCTTTTTCTCCTTTCTACATGATCCCCAAGTTTCCATCCATATATTCAAAGAAAGAGGTGGTTTTAAATCTCTTCTTTTTCCTCGAAATAGTTCTTATTTCAAGCGAGAGAGAGAGAGAGAGAGAGAGAGAGAGAGAGAGAGAGAGAGGGAGGGAGAGGTTTTCAAGTTCCAATTCTAAAGGCTAGATGGAAAGAAAAGCCCAAGACCACCATAAATGGATTAATTTTAATAGTAGTTGTACTTTGCACTACTTTGTATTGTATTTTTCACTCGAAAAGCGCAATACTATTGTTGTCTTTGCTTTCCCCAAAAAACACGGTGATTTGGACATACTTCTAAATTTGCATGATGGTCTAGCATGACTACTTACTATTGAAAGGAGGGGAGGATATTATAATCTCTCTTATTTGTTGTACTTATGATTGAAGGAGGGGGGCTAAGAAGGGGGGGGGGGGGGGGGGGGTGTGTGTTATAGTATCCCCTTCATCACATGTGGTGATCAAATTTTGTAGCTTATAAAAGCTCATAAGCTTGTAAGGATTTGCAAGCCTTATTAAGGCATATTTCCTACTTCCCTAAGCTTTTACAACCTAAATTTTGGTTAACCTCCAAGACCTCTATTGCCCCTTGTCCCTCAATACACCTATCAAGTGATTTATTCAATGTGACATCTAATTGGTCGAGTACAAGAAGACTCAATAACTTGTGTATGCAAAGTGATCTTTTCATTTTTCTATCCTAGAATACCACTAGCTCACTGTTGTGATACGACTTCTATAATTAGTAATAAGGAAAGTTTTAACAAAGAGTGTGTCTACACAACACTAAGCATTGAATCCCAATGACAATGAAGGCTATTTCCCTTTGTTTGAAATTATCTTTAGCAACAAGAAGTGGACTTTCACATAATTTAGTTGAGGTCACATATATATTTTTAGAGGATGAATAACAGTGGGCTACTAATTAAGCGTGCTACTAATTACTGAAAATGAAAATTTATGTGAAAAATTAAGCGTGCTACTAATTACTTGTTGACAAAGCTTCTCTTTGGTGGAGTGTTTTGCACCACACTATAAATATGCCCACTACATGGAACAACTTCGAGTCCAAGAAGGTAAAAGAATCATTTTTTGCCTCTACAATTCCACCTACAGGTTAGATGCAATGATGCAACTTCTCATGGCAAGGCAAAGATACTATAGCTACATACATTGAGAACTTTTGGCAATGCCTTCTTCTTCTATTCATGTTGGAAAATGTTGTTGAGGATACACTATAATGAAAATATTTGGATGGTTTGCAACTAAGAATTCAAACAAAGTTGAACAACCTTCAACCTTCTACGTTTTATGAAGCTATCTCCTATACCCATAATGCATAGAAATAATTCCAACTACAAACAAACAAGGAAATGATCAATAGTTTGTAAGCAATAATTATTAATTCTAAATGTATTTCAATTCTTTTCGTAATGACACAAGCCTAGTTTCACGTACATCTAATGTATTGTCCAATGCTAATTGTCATGTAAAGCTGCCTTCCCAAAAGATTACTACAGCAAAACTCCACAAGATAGAAGAGGTTCAAGACTACACACCTGATTGGATGACAAATTCACTTCAATAAGAGGTAGCCAATGAGAAAAACCCATCATCAAGTAATTCTAAATCTATACACATATTGCTTCATACAAAAGGTTTTATCAATGATTTTGATGATGGGATTCTACATGATGATGGCATGATTTTATTTCCAAAAAATCGGTTAAAGACTACATTTAGAGACCATACTATCATTGTATAAGACAAATTTCTTTTCAAGGAATTAGATATAATGATACACAAGAAATAAAAAGCTTAAAAATAACCATGGGTTTCTATTTTAAAAAGCACAATTTCTCAGTAGCTCCTTTACAATCTTCAAATATTATATTGGGTGTGCCTTTTGGTCATCCTTGTAAAATTGATTTAAAGTTTGCATATAATCAAATTAGAATGGATTTAGTTGACACAATTGAAATTACTTTTTATAGGTAATTTGCTTGGTAGGAGTTTGTTCTAATACCTTTTGGTTTAACAAATACAATTGCAACTTTTGCTAGGCTCATGAATAAAATTTTTATTGATTATCAACATTTTGTCATTACGTCGTTTGATAATATCTTAGTGTTTAGTAAATTGGAAAATGAACATAAAGATAAAAAATTTGACTTACTACATCATAATAATCTTTATGCTAATAAGAGTGCTTTATTTCAAATTCAAATGGAGTGTATTGTTCACATTGTTTCTATAGAAAGTATACTAAGTTAACCCAAAGAAATGTGTACCATTAATGAGTGGCCTATGTCTAAAAATGTCCATAAATTTCATTCCTTTCTTGCCTTAACTGATTTCTATAGAAATCTTAGGAAATTTTTTTCATAGATAGCTCTTCCATTAACACTTCTATTGCACAAAAATGTTATTTTTCATTGTGAGCTTAAACAAAAAAAATCATTTGATACAATAAGGTATTTCTTGATCCATACTCATGTACGCTAAATGTCCAATTTTGACCTATTTTTTCTTTCTAGCCATGACTGATGTTAGTGGATCTAGCATAGGTACATTTTTATTGTAAAATGATCATCTTATTGCCTATGCAAGCCAAAATTTCAAACCTTTTGAGAAAAATTCTAGTATATATGAAAAATAGTTACAAGTCATTGTGTATGCTCTAGACATATGGAAACATTATCTTATGGGGTCCAAAGTTCTTATTAGAATTGATCAACAGGCTATTAAATACTTCCCTTTTCAGTATTTAATCCTATAATCTGATAAGCTATTAATTGGGATTTCTTTACACAAAATTTTCATCCTATAAGCCAGAATCATCTTGGGCATGTTAATGTTCTTGCCAATGTATTTAATTATAGACCTCATGAGAACGTTTTATTACATCATACACTTCTTGCCTTTGATAATATTAAGAATGTCTAGTTAAATCATATTTCTATAGTTGAAATTCAAACTTTTGATTCAATGATTCCTACATATGCATCTAATAAGAATGATTTTTGTAATTCAAAATAAAAATACCATATCTTTAAAAAAATTATACATATATAAATGGATTTTGGTATTACCAAAAGAAATGGTGTGTAACTACATTTCTTAGGGCCATCACTATGGATTTTTGTCTCACCCAAAGAAATTGTGTAACTATATCTTATAGGGTTATCACTATACATATGCAAATGGAGTTTGTATTACCAAAAGAAATAGTGTGTAGCTACAAATTATACATACATTTCTATGGAAGAAATGCATGCACCCTTATACATGGAACATACAAACATTTAGTCTACATTAGCTACATGTAAATAATATTTTTATTGGCTTGATTTGAAGCATGATGTCACCAAGTATATATTTGAATGTACTGTTTGTCAACATATCAAATGTCATCATGGAAAATCTCATGGTTTACTTATATGTTTGCCTATACCTAATGGACTATGGGAGCGAATTTCTATGGATTTCATAACTAGTTTACCTACTACATCATCCCATGATGGTATGATTTGGACAATCGTTGATAGGTTTGATCAACAAGTATATTTCATATAATCTAAAAAGTCCCTATATGTACCTTAGGTTGCTAAACTATTTATTGACACCATATTTCATCATCATGGTTTTCTGAAGGTTATCCTTATCAATCAAGATGACCATTTTTGCAATCATTTTTGGGTTACTCTCTTCAAAAATCTAGGCTAAAAAATGGATTTTATATTTGCTTTCCACCTTGGGAGTAACAACCAAACTGATGTAACAAATGTCAATATTTTTTATCTTCTTAGGTCATATGCTATTGACCATACTGCTTGTTAGGATTAACATCTTTTTGTTTTTCAATTTGCCTATAATAACACGCCTCATTTGGCTAGTGGATGTGCATCTTTTGAGTTTTTATATGGTAAAAAATTTCCTACACCCATGTCCACTATATCCATCAATATATTCATAGAAGTTGATGTAACACATGACCATACGAAAACATTCTATGAAGTTGCTGATAAGACCTGATAATCACAATTGTGATAAGATAAACATTATAAAGCTATGATATTTCGGTCAACCATAATAACATGGACCATTACTAAGCTATCAGATCATTTAAAAGATTGGGTACTCTTCGAGATATTATGGACCTTTTAGAATTATTCACAAGATTGATGGTAGTATTTTTCATTTAGGAATCACAACTCATTAACAACTCCATAATTCTTTTCATACTAGTTTACTAAAAATATTTAAAGGTAACCCTTCTATTACTCTAATAGTTGATAATCCACCATTTCTTGAAGAAGATATCGAGATCTTAGTCACTATGATCATTCTTGGCCATGATAAAACTATTACTCATAGCACTGGTCATGAATACCATTGATATTTAGTCAAATATAAGAACCATTTATAGAACAATCCCAATGGATTTAGTAAACATCTCTTTCTCCAACTTATGATAATCTAATTTCAACCCACCACTCACATGTATGCCGCATGATACACTGCATGAGGCAATGTTTGTAATATACATGGTCACTTATACTTGTGCCAATTTATTGCCTGAGGCAATACACCTATTCATTGATGGCATTATTAATTTCTTGGGGTTTTATTTCTTCTTTAATTCTTGGTTAACTTAGTGCCAATATGTTGCATAAGGCAACACTTACATGTGGCTAATCACCCATGTTGTTTCATTATCTTGTCAATTCAAGACAATTTCTTTTCTATTCCCAAAAATTTTAATTAATATTAATGTATTGATCATTGATGTAAAGTGACTTGATTATTACATCTTACATAGATTTTTATTTTTTGTTGATTTGCTACACAATCATGAATTATTGCATGTGTGAAGATATATCATTGATTGCATTATTCAAGCTGGACATGATGAGGATTAATGTATTTTATGTTATTGGTGGTGGATAGATATTTAGATTGAGAAATTAGAGAAATTCATGAAATCTATAAAGTGATGGATAAAGCATCAATAAATAATATTGGCATGATAATGTATTTGTGTGCATGAAGCGCTAGACATTTTTATTGTATGCTTCTAAGATTGGGCATTATTATTATTATTGAGCCTAAGATATTGTATAGATTTTTAGATGTTTTGTAGACATTAGGGAGAGGGGAATAGTTCATAAAATGAGAATAAAGTAAGATGCAATATGCTATTTTGGGCATAAGATTAGTAAAACTTTATAAATACATGCATTGAGAGAACCCTCCCAATGCATGGAGGAGGATTGCACCTAATTTATACTGTGCTTCTCTTTATGCATGTTTCTCTTCAATTTCTCTTGGATCTCACTTCAATTTTGTGCAATCAGAAATTAGTTTATGAGTTTTTGATTCAATTTCTCCAACAGAAATACAATTAATTCATACGTGCCGTAAGCATTAAATACATTATTAGATCATGATTGAAACATAGTAAACTCACATATGATTTAAATGTGAAGTATAGGATTAACTAGAACACACTTGGAATATAAAGTACATGATTAAAATGTATATAATTAGTTCATGCATAATTTGAACACATAAAACACAATTACGTAGTACAAAATTGGAACACAATTAACTTGTACAGGATCTAATTACAAAGTAAACGATTAAAACATCAAGGACACATTTAACTCATACAATACTTGATTCGAATGCAACTAACTCATGCCTTATCTCTTTCTCTATCAAGCATGTCAACGTCTTTAGTGAGTCTCTCCACCATCTCGATCTAGAAAGCCCATGTTGTTCATGGGTCATTGTTATTGAGATTACGCATTTTGGTTCTTGATTTCCCCTTGTAGAGATAGCCCTACTACTTGCCCTTCCTATGTAGATGAGCTTCTTTGCCCAATTCACTTTCCTTTTAAGTATATGATGGATGTGTATTTGTTACACTAGGTACAAAGGAAATTGTCTATTATGTGGCCTTACCCTATCAACTTTGGCAAAGCATTTGAGAAGAACTTTTGCCAAATTTTCATGTTAGCCATCCAAGAAGTTCAACGGTGCCGTATCTTTACAATTGCATGACATGGAAAAGCTTTTCTCCTAAGAATTGGTTTGGGCATATCTCTCTCACCTTCTTCAAAGTGCATGTAAGTAAATACTCAAATGCACTATCATCAGAGGCTTTTAGAGGTAGAATGGACCTACTTTTCCTAATGACTTAAAGCTATTGTCTATAATTTTTTGTTCTTCCATTAGCTTGATGTGATCATCTTCGTCAAACACGAGTTTGCTAAAGCATGTCAACTAACATTAGATGTGTTAGTACATTTTGGTTTATGAGTTTGAATAATAATTTTACTTGAGTCACAATTAAAATAAACCATATAAGTAGTTATTGAATACTTAAAATCTCTAATTTAATACCACAATAAAAATAACTTAAGGAAATAAACATTGAATAACAAGAATTAATTAAATTTATGGAATACATATGTTGGAGAATAAGAACCTAATGAACTTAAGGAAAAAACTCATTGGAGATGCCACAAGCGTTTGCATTATTTGTAATAGTAATAATAATAATGTACACATCATTATCTAAATGGAGACCACTACATTTGTGGAGTTGAAATACGTAATCATATTGTGCTATATGGTTGATAAATCTCTTGATACTCGAATATTCGTAAGGCTCATCCCTATTCATAACTAAGTTACAAATTCTATTTGGTTGCTTTGAAAAAAGTTGCTCAGTTCTAGTTTCACATGGTAATCATAGTGATAGAAGCCTAAGTACAATATTGTCAATAGCATAAATTTCTTATTTTACATTGATAGGTAGGGGATCAGGAGAGAAGCATTCAGGAGCCACATTCTTGTAGACAAGGTTGAATATTTACATAATTGCTCAAAATTTTTCACAAAACGCTAAAGCGAGAACTTTATTTACATGATCACTCTATTTTTTCTTCACTTGTGACCAAGTCAAGAGTAACCTAGTAACTTACAAAAAGCTTAGTAGGCCTTCTAAAATTTTTAGCAAGCTTGTTGAAATTTTTAGTTTTTGTGATAGGATGTTTTGTTTTTTGTATTTTAATCACCATATTTACATAAGTAAAGAAAAACAAAAAATGGTACAATGGAACAATCACAATCACAAACATACACAATATAAAGATACATATATTCACGTGAACAACTTGTGTATGTTTGCACACATATGTGCATGTATAATTACATGCATAAAAGCAAGTGATTTAACATATGATCAAACGATGAGTTTATAATAGATACAGACATGTGTAATGTCTACAAGTATGAGCACGCACACACACACACACACACACACACACACACACACACACACACACACACACACACACACACACACACACACACACACACACACACACACACACACACACACACACACACACACACACACACACACACACACACACACACACACACACACACACACACACACACACACACACACACACACACACACACACACACACACACACACACACACACACACACACACACACGAATATATATAAATATATATGTGTGCTCACATGTGTTTGGGTGCTTGTCTATATAGAAACCATTTTACTTTTATATTAGACTATGTGCACATGTCCTAAATCATATCGATAATCTGTCTACTTGGTTAAGAAAATTGACTGACCAACTACAAAGGCAATACACCTCCACACGACCTTTTGAAATTTTATATGATAGCATTTGCCTATATAGGATAGTATGTTGGTCTATTTCAACATAAATCAAACAATCATGAACTAATCTTGCCTAATGAAGGACCACATAGTCTAATCAACATGTTTAAAAATTCAAACAATTATGGACTAAACTTGCCCAATGCATAACAACATAGTCCAGCTAACACATATAACCATATGCTACACATGAACTAACATCACCTAAGTTTAGGGTGCTAGTCCAATAACTATATAATATACTCATTCATTCATCTACCCAAACAATTTATCTTTGGGATAGGTATGGCCCATAATAGGACCAGTTACCAAAGTGATAAAGCATTTAACCTAAAGGCTGTTGAGATATTTGCAATCACACCTACTTCAGTCCCTTTGTAAGGAGCAATGAGGGCTCAGGATCAAAATCCCATATGCACAGTAGGAGAAAGTACCACCACTCAATTCCTATAAAGCATTGTACTTGCACTCTTTTTCTAATGCAATGATAGTACTCTTTTCCTTCCAGTAAAGTGTCTTGTCACTGTCAATACACAAGATTGTGTTTATGAGCCCAAGTTTCAATCTTGGAACCTAATTCACTTGTGTGACAATTAGTCTTTGTTAGAGTCAATGTCTTCATGAGTTTCTTCTTTCTCTTTCAACCTCCTTAGCTTCCTCATCTGCCATGCTCTAGATCCCGCATATTTTAATATGGTATCAGAGCACAACTAAGCATGGCTTAGCTCATTTTAGTATCTCTTCACCTCTGATCCATCTCTACTCAGCTTAGTCTTAGCCTATGAACTCACTTTCCATCTCCACCTCAAGCTTGCCTTCATGGTTGCCATAGCCAGCAACACCCTCTCAGATTGAAGCTTTCATATCTCTCTCCATAGGTCAAATCTCTCTGAACTTCCTTTTAGAGAAGTGTCTTTTTGCTTCCAGAGCTCCTCCTTGGCATCTCAATCAATGAGATTGGGCAAGTATAGCCTTAGCATTGTCATTTTTCTCAGGATCTGTCCTGTGGCCTCCATAGCCAGGCAGTACCTAAACATCTTGGAGCTTATGGATCTCACACTATAGGCCACCATTCATCATGATGTCTTCTAGGGAAATCTTCCTCAACATCAGGCACTTCTCTATGGCACATCACATTGCAACACTGGCTGTCATAGGCTTTAGCAATGTTGAAGATTCGTCACTCTATCAAAATCTGCGCCGCGCCTGATCAAGTTGCGATGCTGCTGCTTTCTCTACAGGGCACAATCCCAACCATTACCATAGGGCATTGATAGCCCTTGAAGTAAGCTTCATCCTCATATAAATTATATTCAAAATGATCAAGTATAGCTCGTGCAATGTCAGAAAAACCAGGCTACCCCCAGAAACCCTAACTATGACTCCATAGCCAAACTTCACCAAGCTCAAAAATCTCATCACTTTCTCTCTCTTGCCAATTGAAACAACCCACTCTCACTCAGATTTGAAGGTCCCAACATCAAATCAAGAAGGAAAAGATTTGGATTTGAAAGAACTTGAAGGATTTTGTAGATTTGGAAGACTCAAGGAAGAAACATAGTGTCTATTGACACTCATTTTAGTGCTCTTAGCACTTGTGTTTTTTGACACATCTCAACCAACTCTTTTGCTACTTAAATATGATAATTATGAAGTTGATTTGCTTCTGTTCATGCAATTATAACATGGGCAAAGACTCTCCAGATGCCCGTTTCAAAGGAGTCGGGTTTCATACGTGGCAGACCTGCATAAAACTCATCTTGATGAAGAAGGGCCTCTAGGACATTACCACTGAAAAAGAAAAGAAGCCTCGTGATGTAGACCTTGCTGTCACTTGGAAAAAGAATGATGATAAGACTCAGGCCATTATCAAATTGGAGCTAGATGATAGCTATATCCACCATGTGCATAACTATGAGACTTCATAGGATACATGGAAGAGACTTGACACCTTGTTTGGTGCACAGTCTAAATCATCAAAGTATGGTCTCTTGATTGAGTTTTTTAGGCTTGAAATGAAGTCCAGCTCATCACTTTCCACATATCTAAATTACATGGAAGGACTTCTAACCCAACTTGTAGGAATCAACATTAAAATGGAAGAAGATGTTTGCATCGGTGTTCTACTTAAGAGTTTTCCTTCCTGAATATAATAATGTATCAACAGCTTTAATCAACATGCCAAATCCTGATCGAGTCATCACTCTTAGAGGAGGAAAAGAAGCTAAAAACTAAGGAATAACCAAGCACCTCTAGAGATGAACATGCATTATATGTTGGCAACAGGTACAAAGGCAAGAGGGATCAACTCTTCTGTGACTTCTGCAAAAGGACCAAACACAGCAATAAGTTCTACCACGCTAGAAAGAGGTCCCAAAAGGCCCATCTAGTTGCAGTCAAAGAAGAAGAATAAAACCGAGCAAAGGAAGAAGAAGAAGAAGAACACCAATAGGACAAACCTCATCCGTCCTTCTATTCAGATAGAAATTTTTAGCTTTGTATTCCTAAGCCCTAATGCCTTAGAGATAAACTTGTAAACTCCTCAGTAAGCCATGTACTACAGCCTCTGTACACTTTGTGAGGCCCCTGCTATAGCCTCTGCATTTCCATCATGTTTGTGGTACCCACACTTCACCTTTTTTGCAATAGCCTTTGGAGTTTTGCCATGTTTATGGTGTGCCCACACTTTGCAGGTGTTGCTTTCACTAAAGCCTCTACACACTTTGTACTTCTGGTTGTGATTGAGAAGGGGTGTTGAGATATTTGCAATCACACCTACTTCAATCCCTTTGTAAGGAGCAATGAGGGCTCAAGACCAAAATCCCATATGCACAATAGGAGAAAGTACCACCACTCAATTCCTATAAAGCATTGTACTTGCACTCTTTTTCTAATGCAATGATAGTACTCTTTTCCTTCCAGTAAAGTGTTTTGTCACTGCCAATGCACAATATTGTGTTTATGAGTCCAAGTCTCAATCTTGGAACCTAATTCACTTGTGTGACAATTGGTCTTTGTCAGGGTCAATGTCTTCATGAGTCTCTTCTTTCTCTTTCAACCTCCATAGTTTTGCATCTGCCATGCTCTAGATCTCGCATATTTTAGCAAAATTCACTTGAAAAACATGAATCAAAGAGCTATCAAACAATCAAGGACTACCTTTTGTTGAGATCCGAGCATATAATCCAATCTTGCTTGCTTAGGCTTTAGGTCAATGTTTTTAAGCACCTTTATGAAACAATAGAATCTAGCTCCTTTAACAAAAAAAGCATTGACTTCATGCATAAGGCACTCGTATGTTTTTATCCCATAGGAGATTTCTACATCCAAATAAGGATGCACACCCTAAGAGACTCACATGACAAAAAGCTAGCAATTTGGTAGTCTCCTTATACATAGTTTTCTGTTGAGATTGTTTCATTTTTGGGTGGGCTTACTTCAAAATTGCATTGCCCATCAGGCCTAGACAAAGCTTGGCAAGATTATCTACATAGCTTTTTTTCTCAATCAACTAGTACAAATATTAAGTTTATTAATGTACAAATTATATGATAACATGCTATTATAATGTTATTCCAAAATTGGAATCATGTAATCACAATCCATGTTTGTTAAGATTGCATAAATGAATGGTTTTAGGTTTGCTGGTGGTGGTTGATGACAATATGTAGCTTCTAGATTGAACTCCATCACCATGCTCTAGTCAATGAGCCTAGTGAACCTCCTCCTTGATGTTTTGGTGAAGTGAAACATGATATTTTTGGTATGCAAATCATTATGTAGTACTTTCTAAAAATGCAATACACTCATCATGTTCACAAACCCAACCATCAAAAGGAAAGGGTATTCTCTTAGATTTGTATGGACTATTTATCATCCTTGGATGGGCTATTGAAGTGTCTTGGAGAAATGAAATTTGGATCTCTCTTGGAATTGTCTACATCTTCCCAATGTTGGAGATTTGAGCCATTCCAATGATGAAACATAAGTATAGAGGCCCCTTATAACTATGCATAGTATGTCCTAAACAATGAATGATGCCAAGATGGTGAAAGCTAATATGCACACTCTCTAACTCAGCTTATGCTTGTATTGGTAGGGGTCCATTCAAATTCTACAAACATTTTGCAATATATATTACGTCTAGAAATCTATTGTCTACCACTCTCACTACTCAAATCATGCTAAAACTATAATTGCAAGATGGAGAAGGATAAGCACAAGTAATTAGATTTGCAAAAAAATATTTTGATGGTTAAACAAAGTGCATTAAGTTGCTTATGTGACTAAATGTCTTTGGCTTCTTTTGCTTCCCTATGAGATGTGGTCACTTCTCTACTCTCCATGCCAACACATGGCTCATGTGGGACTATGCACTCCTTATGCGGATATTCCCCACATGAAGGAATTCTCCAAGTAGGATGGGAGGACTACCTTGGCCTATGGGATCTACAAATTATTCTATAGCTATAGGGACCCATATAAAGCCTCTTTCCTTGAATTTTTTCCACAATACTATGAGACTAGCTACAACTTCTCATTTACAATTAGAATAGAAGATTCTATATCTTTTGGTATTTTTTCTCTTTTGATGTTTCCTAACATGCATTGAATCTCAAATATGGCATAGCCAATCTAATCACATATCTCCTCGTACCCTTGACCAGCTAAATTATGTAGGAAAGTCTTGTAAGCACCAATTGTTTAAAAGTGGCATGCAAAGTCTTCTTTCTACATATCAACCATTCTCCTAATTAAACCATTGATGATAGCTTTTCACTTTTGTTTGATGAGAGTGAGCCTCTCTCCTTTCACATTTCACCAATATATGTTATAAAGACCTAAAATATAGATATAAACTTACTTAATTTTAAATAAAAACATATTTGCTTATTAATATAGATATCAATATTTTACTATTTATTAATAAGAACATATTTTGCTTATTAATATAGATATCAATATTTTACTATTTATTTTTATTTGATAATTATATTTTAACAAATTTAAAAAGGTTAAATTCATTATTGTAGGCTAATCATTTTTACTCTCATAAGCCAATCGCTTATGATCAATATATGTGGATTTCCACATCATTCATAATGTATGTTGAACACTAAATCCTAGATGTTTCTACAAGAATGTTGGTGTATGGCACAACCATAGTAGGTCATTTCTACTACAACAGAAGGATGAGAGTGCACCACACATGTATGTTCTACAACAACTATTGTGATAAGCACATTTGTATCCACACACATGTGCTACATCATGCTTACACCAAGTAGATGTTTACTATATGCTTATCAATAAATTTTTACTTCATTCTAAATATGGTGCAAGATGCAAGGAAACTAGACCAATATTCTCTAGCTTATCTTATATTCTTTTCTAATCCTAAACATGTTGGCGTAGGATGTATGCAAACTAGCAACAAGGTGTTACTATCCTAACGTGTATTCATTCTTAATCATGGACACATTGGTGTAGGATACATGCAAACTAGGACCAAGATTTACTAATATCTTCATTCCTATCTAATGTGTATTTGTTGCTAATCCTAAATACATTGGTGTAGAATGCATACAACCTAGCACCAATGTATTACTAATATCTAACATCTTTCTCTCTTTTTGAACTATTCTTATTTATTTATTTTGAAATAAACATATAAAATAAAATGTATTTTTCAAAAGCAGTGTGAACATAGTTGTGTTGGTGCTACTATAGGCTTTAAAGCTAGATAACATCAAATAACAATATGTTTAGTCCTTTCATATAAGGTCTCGTAAGAAAAATTATATTGTATGAAAGACTCTTTCATACAAAAACTAGTTATTATACGATAATTAAGGTATTATATAGATTATATGATTGTGCTAAATTGTATAGAATATATTCTTAAATAGGACATATGAATAATACAACCTAGTAATTCACATATCAGTAGGATCCCCAAAATCTTGATGGTGGACACAAATTTTGAAAATATCATAAAGTAAAGTTTCAATATTTATTGGATAAAAATAGTGCAAGAGGTGACTTCAAAGTTGCAAGAGCTCATTACAGGCTCAGGAAGTTCGTCTCCACAAAAGGAATGTCCAAAGGACAAAGAAACCATGATACTCTCTTGTTGTACTCTAACTTAAGGATATCTTAAGTGATCCCACATTCATCGCACCAATCACACAGACCCATCTCTTTAGAACAAATCGAGCAAAGAACCAAGTATAGAGAGGATCCCTAGAAGAGACATGTAGAAAAAACAATTAGATTTTGAAAAAATAAAGAGATAAGGAAAAGGGAATGATACGAGACCCAAGAAATATGGGATCGTGATAGATAGAATAGGCCCTCAAAATGAAAACCTTACGATAGTCATGCAAGGAATAAAAAGCTTTTCAAGTACAAAGACAAGGAAATAGGAGGATTATGAAAGGACAATCAAGATGTCCTTTCAAGAGAAGACAAGAAAGGAAAGAGCAAGTGAAAGTTTCCCCATCTTTTATGTAAGTTGAGGCTTGAGCAACATCTTCTACCACATGTGAGAATTTGTTGCTTTGACAGATGTTGGGAGAGCTTGGCTATCCTCAAGCCCAAGTTACCACTCTCCTATGGGACAATGAGATTCACATAGATATTGTGTGGAACCTGGCACTTTATGCGGAAAAAAGCACATTGAGATCATGTACTATTTCATCTAAGAGAAGACATTGGATGGTACAATCGATGTGGAGTACTACAAGACGGAAGAGAACTTGGCAGATATTTTCACTAAAGCTTTTCCTTAGAACGTTCTTACTAGATAGCACTCCAGATCCTTGAGCCTTATCCTATGTTTAGGATATGAGAGGGGACGTTAGCAGATGGACACCTCTTTGATGGGTGGGAAACATAGGTAGGGCAACACCATCACTCTAGCAATAGTAGGTATGTCAAGTAGATCATTGGCAAGGTGAGCATGGGCAGCCAAGCAAGTATGACTAGGGTAAGTTGGACTACCATGTGGTAGCCTAGCCAGCTTGCTCTATTCACTTAGTTTGTACAAAGCTTATGTGATCCTTTTTAAGGCCCCACTCTTGCCTATTTTAGGCATTTGCTAGTCACAATCAAGTTAGTCAATTGTACATAGAGTTTGTAATGTTTAGGTTGTCAACATTTGCATACAATCTTTAGTAAATAGGCTACCATGATTTATTCATCTTCAATGTTCAACATTCTCCGCATTCTTCCATCTCTTTCTCTCTCTTTTTATTTTGTGTTTAGAATCTAGGATAAGTCCATGCATATGTTTCTGCATCACTATACCCTAACATATTGCCCATGTCTAAAGAGTATATATGAGGTTTTAAGATGTCTAGGGCCTATGATTGGCTTGTTTTATGTCAAAAATAGTTATTGCAATGTATGTAATGAATGAGTGATGCTAGTTGTTATTCATGATGTGATGAATGATATTAGAGCTATTGGTGGCTACTAAGAGTCCTCTAGCAAATGAAGTTGTTGCTTTTCTTACTTTACCACATGTAATGTTGGTTTGGTACAATTAGTGGTAGTTGTTTCATGCAAGGGCCATTTATGAGATTTGAAATTGATGTTTGAAGCCATAAACAAGAATGCAAAGGTCTAAATCTTGGAATAGGTCACAAGGACACCTAAATCTTGGAATTATGTGTTATGTGATGTTTGAAGATTTTGCCATGCATGCAAAGGTATTTTGATCATTATAAGATCCATAATAATTCTATTTATCACACATAGTTGCATTGACTTTTTGTAGTACATTCTATAACCTAGAAACAAACAACTTTTTCTAGTTTGTGTTGTCGGCTATTTCTACTTTTGATAGATGTTGTATTCTTTGAGTGATAGAGGCTAGTTGCAACTATGAATAGGTTGCCTAGGACCAAGTGGGACTACTCTACATTTGTATGTAGATATATCCATCAATATGTAGGTTGTTTGAAGATGATAAAAGCATAGATATATCCATCAATATGTAGGTTACTTGAAGATGGTAAAGGGGGCCCTAGATTGGTCATCTTTACATAAGAAATGGGTGCTATCCATGTAGGTGTTGTATGATAGCATAGGTATTTACTACAAAGAACCCTATGGCAAATAAACGTATTCCTTTATTTGAGTTTGTTTGGATAAACTATGCTTATAGTGCCCATTTGTGGGTTAAATAAGCTTGGAAAAGGTCTACCATTGATCTCTAAAGCTATTGCCATGTATCTTGAGGTGTGAAGTTTGGAATAGGTCCCACATTGATGTTTAAAGTCAGGAATATGGGGAGTGCCAATGATGTTTGAAGTTGCTCCCATGCAATAATTGTAGTTTAACCATTGTAAGATCCTAAAAAAGTTTGTATATTTTGCATCATTGCATGTATTGAATGTGCTATAGTATGTGCACGAGGAATATATAGTGCTTTGGTGGTTTACTTGAAATAGATCCCACACTGATGGCTAAAGGTTGGAATAGGTGTGCCACTAATTCTTGAAGTTGTTTACATGCATGCAAATGTACTTTAAGCATTGTAAGAGCATGTAAAAGTTTGTGTATTATTCATCATTCCATGTATCGGATGTGGTGCAATGTGTGTACGAGGAATATATATAGTGATTTATTGATTTTCTTCTTTGGGCTATGTTTGATATTGATCAAGTTTTGTACTTTTGATAAAGGTGACTAGAAAGTGAGTATGTTGTCTGGGACCTAGATGTCATTGCATTGGATGTGGTGTAGTACATGTATGAGGAGAATATATAGTGCTTTATTGGTTTGCTTCTTTGGGCCATGTTTGATATTGACTGAGTTTTGTACTTTTGATAAAGGTGACTAGAAAGTGAGTAGGTTGTCTAGGACATAGATGAGTTAACTTGCATACCTAAATATAACCCAAATTGTTAGGTTTATTGTTGCTCTTATATGTAGCTATTGCTTTTAGATCTAAGAACTTGAACTAATATGAGCTAGGAGTTGTTGTTGTTTTATGTAGACATGTTTGATTAATACACGAGTCTAATGATGACAATAAGGATTTGGGATTGAGATGTTTTTACATAAAAATTTACTTTTTCCTTTTCAAAAACAAAATTCTCTAAGGGTTGGAGGGCTACACGGGATATCTAGATCAAACTAGAAAATGTAGGTTGGGTTAGGAGAATTAAAATTGTAGTTATTGCTACATTTTCTTGGAAATGTGTGACTTAAAACTTTCTTTAGCTTATAATTCATGATTTAACACATCCACTATATCATACATGTGCTCATTGTAAAGAAATACTCTTACAGAGAAGATAAACACATGTACAACAAAAGAAATGGTGGTAAATAGGAGAACAACAAGGTGGAGAGTAACTTAGATACAAGAGAATAATGAATGCTAAATGCAACTAACACACTATGCAAGGGCGAATACAAGATCTCAAACCTTTATGTCTTAGAATGGACTTGCACAAGAACTATCTAGATCAGGCTTGTATAAAAGGTAATGGCAACAAGGTGGCTTGCACACGAGAAAAAATGCCACATAGGCAGCTCAAAAATAGTGGGCAGAAGATTATGAAGATAATGGAGGTGACTACAAATGATGAGAATAGCAGTTTGATAGGCTTGTAGATTAGTAAAAAAAGGCCTCTAAGGATCGCGATTGTAATTTGTTTGTGTAGCTTGCATGTCCCCCAGACACTTAAGCACACATGTACACTAGTGCACCACCTTGCACTTGTCCACTATAGCCTCCATTGTGCACGTGTTGTGGTGCACACCATTGCACTTCAACCCATACCCTTGGCATTCCATAGTCCACTTGTGCACTTGACCACATCACAACACTCATTGCATTGCACACTACCATGTAGCACATTCACTAGTACATCCCTAGTGCAATAGCACCCTACATATCTACACTAGTATCCCCCCTAGTGCACTAGTCCCTCACACACATGCATACACCTTGTGAACTGCTACACCACTTCGAAATACTATCCTATATGCTCTTCTTGTACATATAATCACAACTCACCTACATAAGCACACCTAGTGAACATTTACTATACTAGTGCACTAGTACATGACCCTTAGTGTACTATCTTTGCACGTGTACACTAGTGTACTACAACCCCTGTGCACTTACCATAGTGCACAATCTTGTATATGAAACCCTTGCATATTACTCCATCACACACAAAGGCACACTCGACTCATGCAACCACTCCATCCAATCTATGCACATAAACTAGCATGCACGTGTTCACACATACATACATAAGTGTGCCTTTGTGCACTAATTTGAGAACAGTGACTCGGGCATAGGAGACCTTGAATAGAGCACCTAGTACTATCCAACCAACACATTAGCACACTGCACTTAGCACGTGTACACATGTACATACATAAGTGTGCCTTTGTGCACTAATTTGAGAATAGTGACTCGGGCATAGAAGCCCTTGAATAGAGGACCTAGTACTATCCAACCAACACATTAGCACACTGCATTTAGCACACAACATTGGCATTCACAAACCTAATGTACTATAGTCCCAACTTCTATGGACAGCCTTGTGTACATGTTCATGTGTAGTAATGTATCTTCCTATGTACCCCTAACACATGAACCCCATAAACTAGGTAGTTTCATGTGCATTGTTACACTTCCATGGACTCCAGATTAGTTGCAATCCTAGTGAATGGAGGCATGTGCACACCTTCATGCACACGACCACACACACACATTGTGTATGCAACCAGTGCACAACTAATTAAATCCTTGGAGATTGAGAATAAATCAAATTAGGGCCAAATCACAATAACCAATTGAATTAAAATAAAATTCACTATAAAAAATCTTCCAAACCATTGCAACAAAAAAATGACCTATGATTAACTTAAGTCTTACTTGGCAATAAAGTTTATGTATACATTTTGGAAAAATGAACAATTAGTCAAAGGTTAAATCTTCAATCTTAGAAAATTATTAATTTTGTCTTGGTATATAATTCTTCATTTTTTGAGGTAAAAGTTTATCTATCTATTCAACATGTTAAGTTGGTTGGCTTTAGCCAAAGTCAATATTCATCTTGTCCACATATTGGTTAGATAGATGGAACTTTTAAACACAAAGATATTTCTATATGCATATATATACAAAAAGACTTGAATACAATGACATATTATTCAACATATGTGTGTTGGTTTACATAACAAAAAGAATCATCACATCATAGCCATTGAGATTAGACAAGTTGTTAAAAATTGTCGAGTTAGTAACTCTTTTTGGGTTTTATTTCTTGAAACTTATGTATGTAAATTTAATTGATATCATGTTTGAAAGAAGAAACTCATGATACATGTAATATTACATTTGCTCCCTTTCCCTTAAAATTCAAAGCATCATAAAATTTGGCCATGAAAACATTTTTTCATTTGTGTTCTAATGCTCCTCATGCTCCCATGAAACTAATATATTCTTACATAAAAATTGGAAATTTCTTAAGTATATATCCTAGCTAAGCCTCATTGATGTTTCCACCACCATAAAACATCACATTTTGTTAGTTACACAACAAAAGGTAGAATGAAATAAAAATCCTTCTAGTAGCTACATACCTTCTTCACTTGAACTCTCAAGATGTATGATCTCACATTTCTCAAATACAAAGTACCCTTTTAAGACAAAATTGAACATATTTCTCTGTCCTACTCATAGAAGTAAGCCATTGTTGAAAAATGGGACTTGGGAAATTCCCAATATCTCTAATATGGTGTTTTGTAAAAAAATGTTTCATGCATGTTGGGCTCACAACAACAACCACTTTGTTCAAGTATATATTCTAAGAAAAGTGAAGGTTTAAGGGGATTGCCTTCTTTTGTGTTGTTGCCATGTATGAGCCATTCATATGATGTGCAAATGCTGGTTTTGACTATGCTAGAGACACTTTTTATGTAGCAAGTTCTGGATGATTTGGAAACACTAATTGCTAGATACTCCATGCCACATTGGATGATTTTTTTACTTGCTATTCTTGGAGTTTGGTCTAGTACTAAAAAAGTGCACTTGGGCATATTTGCATATCCACTTAGTAGGTTATTTGTAGCTACTTCTTAGTATATATGTTTAATATTTAGGTGATGGTTTGAAGATGCAATGGCACATTATGGTACAAACAATACTACTTGCATTATGATAGATAAACTAGATAATACAAATTTATTATTTGGAAGTTGGGGATGGAGATGAAACAAAATCTAAGGTACAAAAAAGGATGTTACTCACCAAAATCTTTGAAATCACATGAATTGAATGAAATTAGCACCTAAGGTGGTCCCTTGGCTATCTATTTGTATCTTGGACTTGTTAGCTATGTGAATCATGAGTTGCAAATTGCTTGATAATGCATGTAAATTTTTAATGAAACTATCACTAGTGTTTGGAAACTTTAATTAAAGCAAAAGTTTAACAATTTCTCTAGGTAAGGGAGCCATATCTAAGAGATTATTAGTTATTAATAACCTTAGTCTTATTGAGTTCGAACCCATTACTAGATTCACTAATTAGTCAATTAGTTACTATGAATTAGTTAATAATTGTTGGCTATCCATGAATTAGTACTTATAGTTAATTATTTTAGTTATTCATAATTATTTTTTAACAATTAGTGATTAATGAGCTAGTATTTATACTCAATTATTATTAGTTGGAACTTTAATTAATATTTACTTATTAGTTAACTAGTTATCTTAGTTATTAATGAATTTGGAAAAATGAGTTAATTTAGAGTTGATAGGTTAAGGTACTAATACCATGTATGTTAGTTGAATATTGAGCTAAATGTACACTATGTTTAAATAAAGTTGATGCATTAGCTCAATGTATGCTAAGTTAATGGAATGTAGTTAAATTGTGTGAAGTTAATACTATTTGAGATATTGTCTAGCTAGAGTTGATAGGTTAAGATAATGATACTATTCAAGGTACTGTCTATTTAGAGTTGACAGGTTAAGATAACAATACCATAAGGCAATAATGTTAATATAGATATAATAGGCTATACAATACTTAGTTAGATAATGATAGTAATAGAATTAGCTATGAAATAATTATAATTAGTCCCTAACTTAAGTATAATTAATATTTAACAATGAGTTCATTAATGTTGTTACATTTGATGAATGTCAATTTAATGAGTTTTGACGGTCAAACTAACAAAGTTCGTATTTAGACTTTCAAAACTTATATGCTTTTATTGGAACCTACCTTCTATGGAAATCTTGTTTTTGCTTGAGGTGCTAAGACTGGCAACCTCTATCCTTTATTTAGATCTGGATCCCTTGACCATGTTTTAGCTATGACTGACCTATCACATGTATCTTTATAGCATCATTACCTTGGATACATGTCCTCAAAGGAAATGGAAATGCTTACTCATTTGTAGTATCTTCTGCCTCTTGATTACAAATATTTTGACTCTTATGACCATTGTCATTATGGTAGGTAACACCTGGTTCTCATAAGAAGTTTGACATTACATGCATGAATGAGCCTCTAGTTCTTGTGCATTTTGATATTTATGATTCCATGTCTTGTCAGTCATTGGATGGCATGAATTACTTTGTTACTACATTCATTTATGATTATTCACTGGAGGTCTAGGCACATCCTATTAAGTAGAAATCAGATGTCATATCTATCTTTTAGTGTTGGCTTGCTCTTGTTGAGAATCAATATGGGTATGTGCTAAAATGCATAATGTCTAACAATGGGAGTGAATATGTCTCAAAGGATTTTGAGTAGTTTTGCAATGGGAGGAGTATTAATAAGCATCAATTGATCACCCCCTACATCCCACCCTAGAATGGTATTACTAAGCGTATGAACATGACCATTTATGAAAGAATCCAAAGTATGCTTAGCTAGGCAGGCTTACCACAACACTTTTGGACTAAAGCAAATACTACTATTGTACATTTGACAAAGAGATCCCCATGCACTACTATTGGTTGTCATGTTACATAGGAGGCATGGTTTGGAAAACCTCCCTCATATATGCATCTTAGACTCTTTGGATGTAAGGATTTTTGGCATATACCCAAGGAGAACACAATAAGTTGGATCCTAAGTTAATGAAATGCATCATTCTTGGTTATGGAAATGCATATGAGATGGGGTATTGCCTATGGGATCTATAGGCTTGGAAGGTCATATGTAGCCATGATGTTGTCTTCCATGAGGAGAAGATGGATAAGTAGCATGACCATATAGTTGAGGTACACATGGTGTTGTTTTAGGAAGAGCCTCCTATTACCATATAGCCAGCTAGAAAACTTGCAACTAATACTCTAGTGGTCCATGATCATGATGTAGGATATACAGGCTCCACAACCTATTTAGAGATAGATATCAATGTGATCAATTTGTGCCCTCCACGGACTATGTTATGGTGATAGATTTGGTGAGCCTCTCACTTATGAGGCCATGCATAGAGGTGATAGTCATTCTTGGAAGAGGGCCATGCAAATTGAGTTTGATTCACTGTAGAAAAACTATACATGGGATTTGGTTCCTTTACCTAATGGGAAACATGTATTGCCATACAAGTGGGTATGCAAGTTGAAGAGTACTTCTGGAACACTAAGCTAGCATATAAAGCCAAATTGGTTGCTAAGAGTTTCAAGCAAGAGCATGGTATTGACTATGATGAATTCTTTTGTCTTATAGTCAAGCTGACTACCCTACGATTGGTTTTGGCCTTGGTTGCATAGTTAGATCTAGACCTCTATCAAATGGATGTGAAAATGGCTTTTTTGCATAGTGACTTGCATGATGATATCTATATGTAGTAGCCTAAGGGCTTTATGGAAAAGGATAGGGAACACTTAGTGTGCAAGTTGAGAAAGAGGCTTTATGGCCTTAAGTAGGAACCTAGGGAATGGTACCATAAATTTGATACTTTCATGCATTTGCAAAGTATATACTCACATTGATATGTATTTGTGTCTTTACATGAAGAAGGCCCTTGACGGTAGCCTTATTATCTTGAAACTTTATGTCGATGATATGTTGATTGTTGGGAGAGCTTGTGATGAGCTAGATGCTTTGAAGACTTGGCTTAAGAAGAGCTTTGCAATGTGAAGGACATGGGACGGGTCTTAGATATTCTTGGTATGTGCATCATGTGCAATCGCTCTAAGGGCTTCTTTACATGACATAGTAGGCATACATATAGAAGGTGTTTAAATGATTCCATATGCATGATGTTAAGCCTCTTGGCTATCCTTTACTTTCCCACGTGAAGTCCAGTTAGGTAGATTGTCCTCAGTTTGATAAGAAAAAGGCCGAGATGGCCTAGATTCCTTATGCATCCATAGTGAGCAGTTTGATGTATGCCATGATAGCCAACTCGCCCTGACATAGCATTTGTAGTGGGAGATGTGGCCCACTATATAGCTACACTTGGCGGGTGCCACTGGGATGCTATGAAGGGTATCATGAGGTACCTAAAAGGCATTCTAGATATATGCATTTACTATGATGGCTATGATACTACAGTTGTGGGTTACACTAACTCCAACTATAAAGTTCATGCAAATAGTAGGAAGTCCACCTCTGGGTATGTCTTCATTTTTGCTGGAGGTACTGTTTCTTGGATATCTAGGGTACAAAAATGCATGGCTTTATCTACTACTAAGATAGAATATGTTGTAGTGATTGAGGCTTGCAAGGAGGCCCTATGGTATTCACGTGCACTATGTTGGCCCTATGGTATTCACATGCCATTGAGGCTAATATCTCCATGTGCTTTATCCTTAGCTTGAGCATTGGATATCTTCTTTTGAGTTACTAGATCCCCCTTTTTCAATTTGTCCATACAACTCGTTGGAAAATTCCATGAGTAAAGGGACATATTTAGTATTTTTTATTTTTGGGATTTCAAACTATTATTGTTCGAGGGGGCTATCCTATTATTCTTCCCTTGTCTACCACTTGGTTGAAAATCATTTTCATTGGTTTTGCCATTACTTTTAGGAGCTGGTGTTGTTGGGTCGTTATTGAATTTTATCTCTAAATGGTCTTAAATAAAATTCCTTGTTTTAAAAGATGTAAAATAATTAAAATTAGGATATTCTTGCAAATAATAGTCTATTTTCTAATCTCCTTATTGCTTGTAATGTTCAAAAAGCAAGGTAGCTTGTTGGCTATTTTTTGCCTTATTGGCATATAATGTTCAAAAATCAAGGTAGGTTTTTGTTGATATCTATCTCCACTAATACTTGAGTGGGTGTCATCTAGGGATGAGGACATTTGTGGGCCTTCATTCCACTTAGAGTGGGAGGCCATCAATCCCAAATAGGGGAGAGATTTAGAGGAATATTTGGCAATTTGATCCAAACAAGATGACATCAGGCTCATGTCCTATAGGATCAATCGCTTGAGGCCATTTAAATAATGAAGGGATCTAAATAGAGGGAGAGATTTAGAGGAATATTTGGTAATTCGATCCAAATTGGATGACACAATGCTTAGGTGCTATAGGATCAATCACTTGAGACCATTTGGATTATGTGAGTGCTTGTATAGAAAACTAGTGAAATTCAAATATTTAGTGTAGTCCTAGACTTCGAGTAATGCTCTTTCTCTAGGTGGGAGCAAAATCTACCTATATCAAACTCAAGGTAGCAAAAAGGAAAAGAGAATTCAACTTACAAATCATTATCTCCTTCAATGTCATCTAGGCTTAAATGTTGATTTGGAATTTATCACCCTCTAGAAATGGAGAGGACCACTTGCCCAAAAACTAGTATGTAATAGCATTAGAATTGATAAGAATAGCACTTGAGTGTGTATCAGCTTGAAGAATGCCTAAGAAGTTGTGCATCATTAGACATCCTTAGCAGCAAAAGAATGAGCTCATTTGTGTTGAAAGTAGGGATTTATTCTGCAAACCAACAAGTTTTGCAAGAAAGAAAACAAGTGAAATAGAAGGAATTCTAGCTATGATGAAACTCCAAACATGAAATTCAAGGCTTAATGGATGGATTGAAAGGTTTGGCATAAGCATGGGAACATGGGAGCAGGGGAGGAAATATAAGGAATGGAGGGTATCCACATGCACACGCATGCACACATGCTATGTGTGTGTATAACGGTTTCAAGAACCCTAAAAGCACAAAATAATTTATAAGATATACATACGAATGGTTGAATTCATTTGTGAAGGGGGAAAGTGAATTTTGAGAGAAACACCATCCTAAATTCAAAGCTAAATGTATCTTTGTAAAGTTTTGATGCAAAAAAGTTAACACTATCATAATTATCATGTTGTGGGAGAAGCATGCTTCCAATGCAACCCATATCTTCTCCCACAATGTGATAATTCACATATCTTCTCCCACAGTGTGGAAGAATTTAAAGATGCTTCTCCCACAACGTGATAATTATGATAGTTCAACTTCCAATGCAACCCATATCTTTAAATTCACATTCGCAATTTCATGTTTATATAATTAAAGCCCATGGTCTGACTGATCATCACAATTGAAGAGAATCAATCTCATTAAATGAGGAAGCCAACATGAGAGGAAGCACAACAAGACATTTGAAGAGGAAGCATAACAACACATTTGAATATCTCCATCGTCATACCTCCCAAGCTCCCCTCATGGAAATAGACATCCCATCTCACTTCCTAATTATGAAAGCAAGCATGAGAATTCAAAAGAATAGACATAAGAAAATCATTTAATACATTGGCTAATCTTAAAAAAAAAAAGAGTTCACAATCAACATGGGGGGGAGAGAGAGAGAGAGAGAGAGAGAGAGAGAGAGAGAGAGAATATATACCCCATTTTGTAGGATCTCTACCATGAAATCATACCTGGGTGTGACATTGGCATTGCTAAAGGGGAAGTAATCATAGGAAAAATCAAGGATCTTGGTAGTTTCCTCAAGTTTTTTGATGTTTGAGTTGCTATTATCAATGGATATAGTGTGTACATCCGAAAGTCATAGAGATTGAAGTGAGAAGAGCTCGAAGCACCACTGAGAGAAGAATTTCTATAAATGAATATGATAAGAAATAATAGGAAACCAATATATGATGAAATCCAACTATAGATTATAACCATATCATAAAAACTTGTCTCCAAATCATATACATCAGCATATAGACTAGGACATGAGACTACGGCTTGGTATAAATGCAATTATATTCAACCCATATGCATTTAAATTACAATACATGAGTTTAGACAATAAACAATGTGTTTGTAATCCAAAAAATAGTCTCGTACATTCATTGCGAACAAGTCATATGTAGCCCATACATATTTGAAAAACCATGTTCTAGGTCACCAAAATACTATTCTTTCAGCCCCAAACATTAATCTTGCATCCCAAAATAGCAAAGAAGCAAGAGGCATCAAAATGATCCTAATTTTCTTGTTTCTTGACCATTGTGGTATATGGGGACATATTTCAAGGAATGCCTATTAGCTCATGATCTTGGGGAAGATTTAGAGGTGTAGGGAAAATATTCCTCTTGGGATTTAGTGGTTAGGGGAGAGTAAAAGAAAGATAAGACAATGAAAGAAAGCAATGTGGGAGTGAAGGTGAATGACCATTGTTGGTCAAAATTGGTAACCCAAGAAACACATCAATAAGCAAAAGATCAAAGAGCACATGGGCCAAGCCCCCTTCAATTACGAATTTTTGGAGTAAAGCCACTATTCCCATGAATAATGGAGGTCATACTAATGCATTTGTACAAATTAATAGGCTACTACTTGAACATCTAGACCAAGAGTACCCTAGAATTGATGCTAAGATAAAATTGCTTCTAAAATCAACACACAAAAGATTGGTTGGAAGGGCTCAAATTGATTTGGCACATAGATTAACTTTGAACAGGAGAATCATGGGACTTCTTTCTATGATTAACTCAAGAATCATGCTAACTTCAAAAAGGAGGATGTAATGAAAGAAGCTAAGAGGAGAGAGGAGAAGAGCTGAAGAGAGAGAAAGAGAGTAAGAAGAAGAAAGGAGAAGACTAGAAGAGGGGAGAGAAAGAGAGAAAAGATGAGAGAAGAGAGGAGGAAGCCATGTATGCTGGAGATGAAGATGAAGGGTATGATCTTGATAATAACTGGTTGCCCTAATCTGGGGCTCTTACACCTTATATACCTCGGACAATGTGATTGCGTGTCTAAACCATAGTCGGTGTGTTTCCTACTTGTTACAATCTATCCCCACTCTGAAGGTTTTTGTCCTAAAAAACAAGGAGAAATAGAGGGGAGTGATGGGTGGGCTAAGGGAGGGTTGCAGAGTACTACTCTAAGCCCTTTGACAATGAAAATTGGATGGGTAGAGACTAGGGATAGCATGCAATCTAGGACCGGCCTACTGAAGTAAACAGGTCATAACTTTTGATAGGCTGCTCCAAATAGGGCATATTGTTGGGGTAAAGGCGCCACCGCCGTGCCGCCCCGTGTATTACTACACTGACAGTACCCGCCACTGCACACTGCAGGTGGCAGGCGCCCGTCACGTCACTTTATTCTTTACATTCATTTTTTAGTGACTAGTAAATAAAGGAAGGCCCGGTCACACATTGTGACTATTGGAGTTCCCATTTCTTGTCTCTCTCTTTCTTGCTCTTGCTCTCTCGCCATAGCTCGTGTGCAAGCTTCAATCCTTCTCACCTTTCAACTGGTATCAGAGCTTGGCTTCCTCTTGCTCAAGCTCGACTCGATGCTTCTCTACCTTTGCATCGACTCCCTTCACGCATTGGATCTCCATCTCGGCAGCCATATCCGACCTCCCCGAGCTCCCGTCACTCCCCGGCTTCCCGAGCACCTTTCCGGCCTATTGAGGCACCTTCAAGGCATTGATACTGAGGTATTTGATCATTCTTTCAGGGATTTATTTCAGTCTATGGGTTGCAAATAGCAAGGGCAGCCATGGCTTCAAACCCTTGAAGCTTATTCTCCTCATATTGTGCCTTACACCTATCAAGGCTCAAAGAGGATTGTCATAGGCCTTTGATAGGCCCTTCTTGAGCCCCCCATTACCCCCTTTTCAGCCCATGTGGAGCAGCAGCAAGTTCAGCACCAACAGAGCAGATTGCACCATTTTTTTCAGGCTGTTAGCACTCGTCTACTTCAGCTCCACACTTGGCTATTGCTTCTTGCTCTCTACCTTGATCAAGAGGGCTATAGACTTCATGTTTGATGTCATTCAAGATTTGGGCATTGGTCTTGATCATTCGGGGCTGATTTCTTTAGATTTGGGACTGTCATAAACTGTCATAACAGGCTGAAAACAGGGCAGCACCATTGGCATTAGCATTTGTTGCTTATACTCCATTCCGATTGTGCTATTTGATGCCCGTATGCGGTCTACATGATGCCTAGTGCCTTGGGAATGTATGCACATGATTATGCCATGATTTTGGCCTGAAATATTGGCTGATTTGGGACTGTACAGTGCTGGAAACAGGGTAGCCACACTTGGCATTGGCATTTGATGCTTATACTCTACTTCGGTTACCTTGTTTGATGCCCGTATGCGGTCTACATGATACCTAATGTCTTGGGAATGTATGCATTCGATTTGCCTATGATTTGGCATTGTTTTTGGGCTGAAAATTGACAGTTTTGGACTGTTTAGAGCTGATGTACATGAGCGGGCTGAAGCTCATTTGTCACATGTATTGCTTCTCTATCGATACCGGATGTATGCTATGGGTTATGTCATGATGTATTACACTTTGGGGATCGACTTCAAACTCATGATCGTGATTCCGGAATGCTTTTGAGCATCGCATTTGCTCCGTTGTTATTGGTTTTTCATTGGCAGTTTGGTCGACTTGATTGGCATTTGGGCCGCTTATGCCTATTGTCTGTACGTGACGGATAAGCTCTATGCATTACATGCTTTGGTCCGTGGTTGATGCCTCTTAGTTCGTCCATGCTTGACAGATATTTTGGAGCTCTGATTTGGATGTTTTGAGCACTTCCGACTCACAGGGATATTGACTTTGGCTTGCTACTGGATGTATTGACTTGACAGAGATCTTGCCATTGGGATTATGTCTTACTTAGTGGTTGCTACATCAGTTGCTTCATGTATGTCATGCTCTTGGGAAGCTTATGACGCATTGACTTGGTCACTTGTCACTGGTACTTTGTCTTGGGTTGCTTGAGCCCTTAACTCGATTGTACGCCTTTTGTGCCAGTGGGCGCATCTTGCATGCTTACTTGACCTTGAGCAGGAATTACATGCTATTGGAGCAGTCTATGTCATTGAGCAGTTATGGATGTATTGAGACTTTGGGATTATACTTCGACAATTGGATGTTGCATTGAGTATATGTCTTGGTTCACAGGATGCTTATGAGCCGAGTCTCAATTTTGGATCCGCTTTCTTTTGAGCAGACACCTATTTGTGTCAGGTTTTGGCAGTTGGTTCTATATTTTGCCTAGATTGTCTGGGGTGTGCCTCTTACTGGCAGATGCTATTTGACATCTCTCGGTGTTATGCTCATGTATTTTCACTATCATTTGGCTTTACTTTGTCCTCTTTATGCCGGCTTTGGACCTAGCATTGTTTAGTTGACATTAGATCCAATTTTGGGATAGTTTACTCTCATTATTGCAATTCTGAAATTTATTACAACAAGCATTTATTGGTGGACTGAGCAGTATTTTTTATGCTGAAATATCCTGATTTGGTGTACCGCACCTAGTACTAAGTGAGCAGCATCTTTTGGCACACTTTTCTCACCATTTGGAGCTCATTTGAATGGATTTTGGGCATTTTTTGCAGTAAAACAGCCAGCAGTTTTACATTGTCTGTGCATTTCCAGCCTGCATTATGGCATCCTCTTCGACTGATAATTCCATATTTAACATCACAAAGTTGGATGGTACCAACTACTCTTGTTGGAAGAGTCAAATTTGGCAGGTCTTGGTGCATAAATCTCAGATTAAGCCACTTCAGTTGAGTGGGGAGTAGCCTAAAACTATGGACAATGACGACTGGCTTGAACTTGATGAGCTATGCAAGTCCACGATTGTATTGTGTCTCACTGAACAGGTACATTATAATGTATTTGAGGAAGCACAGAGTGCATGGGATCTATGGAATAAGATCAAGAATCTTTATGATAAGAAAAGTCCGGCAAGACAGATATACTGGTTGAAGCAGCTTATGGATCTGCGCATGAAGGATAATGCGACTATGTTTGCTCACTTGAGCCAGTTCCATGCTATACTGAAGAACCTGACTTCGCAGGATATCACCTTTGGAGAGGAAGTAACTCCTCTTTTCTTGCTTGGGACTCTGAATGAGTCATGGGATGTATTCTGCACTGCCCTATGTGTCTCTAGTGCTACTCTGAAACTAAATGATGTTGAGAGTGCTCTTCTGCAGGAAGAGGTTAATCGCAAAAACTTGGATGCCTCTCGTGTTTCACATGCTTTGACGGTTAGAGGCAGGAATGATAGGAATGATCGTGGTAGTAACCGTGGTCGTGACTCGCAGAAGGGTCGGTCTAAATCTCGTGGAAAGTCGCGTAGTAAGTCGCGTGGGCGCAACACTAATGTCACTTGTCATCATTGTGGGAAAAAGGGCCATATCAGACCACAGTGTCATGAGTTGCGCAATGAGAAGCGCAAGGATAAGGGCAAAGAGAAAGTGCAGGAGAAGTCCTCTGATCGCAGCATAGTACCTGCGAAGTCCAGCGTCAAGATTGAAGAAATTAATGTCATGCAGACCGAGGATTCCGATGGTAGTGATGAGTTCATACTAGCAGCTAGTTCTTCTGATGCTTCACACTTGACTGAGACACCTAGTATGTATGCACAATGCTGGTTATTGGATTCAGGTGCATCCTTCCATGTGACGCCTTACCGTGAGTGGTTTCACTCTTACCGTACTGTATCTGGATCAGTCAGACTTGGAGATGACAGGTCTCTTGATATTGTGGGCTGTGGAGATATTCAGTTGCAGTTTTCCACTGGCAGTTCCTTTTTGCTCAGGGATGTACGTCATGTACCTACGCTTACCCGTAGTCTTATGTCTGCAGGACAGTTGGATGATGCAGGGTTTCATGTCTGTTTTGGGGATTCTGCCTGGAAGATTACCAAAGGCAGACTTGTGCTTGCTAGAGGAACCAAGGCTGGCAGCCTCTATCCTCTTGTTGTATCTGGGTCTTCTGTAGACCATGTTTTGGCAGTGGGCTCTATCCCACATGTATCACTTTGGCATGCCCGTTTGGGGGATATGTCTTTGAAGGGAATGAAAATGTTATCTGGTTTGCTGTATCTTCCGCCTTTGGACTATGCACGTTTTGACTCGTGTGATCATTGTCTTTATGGTAAGCAGAATAGGTCTACGCATAAGAAATCGGGTAGGCCATGCATGAGTGAGACCTTGGCTTTGGTGCATTCAGATGTTTGTGGGCCCATGTCGTGTATGTCTATGGGTGGCGCGAAGTACTTTGTTACCTTCATTGATGATTTTTCAAGGAAAGTGTGGGCTTATCCCATAAAGCAAAAGTCCGATGTCTTGGCAGTCTTTCAGCGTTGGCTTGCTCTTGTTGAGAACCAGATTGGGTATAGGCTGAAATGCCTTAGGACTGACAATGGGGGAGAATATGTCTCACGTGCTTTTGAGCAGTTTTGTGATGACAGGGGTATTAAGCGTCAGTTGACCGCCCCTTACACCCCCGCCCAGAATGGTTTGGCTGAGCGCATGAACAGGACTATTCAGGAGCGTGTCCACTCTATGCTTAGCCATGCAGGCCTACCACAAAGCTTTTGGGATGAGGCAGTTTGTACGGCAGTGCATGTCATAAACAAATCGCCTTCTAGTGGATTGGATTTCCAGGTTGCAGAGGAAGTTTGGACTGGTAAGCCACCCTCTTATGCGCATCTCCGTGTCTTTGGATGTGAGTCATTCTGCCATGTGCCCAAGGACAAGAGGAGTAAGTTGGATCCAAAGAGCATTAAATGCATCTTTCTTGGTTATGGTGATTTAGGAGAGATGGGCTATCACCTATGGGATCCGCAGGCGCGGAAAATAGTACGCAGCCATGATGTAGTCTTCCATGAAGACAAGATGCATAGGCAGCCTAAGAAAGTGGTTGAGATCCATAGAGTGATCTTTCAGGAGGAGCCTATAGCTCCTGCATAGCTAGTTGGACAGCCTATAGCTGGTGCTCATGGTCAGGGTGTTGGACAGGCAGCTGGGCAGGCAGCAGAGCCTATAGTGAGACGGTCTGCTAGAGACAGATGTCCACCTGATAGATTTCAGCCCTCTATGCATTATATTTTGGTTACAGATGCAGGAGAGCCTTTCACTTATGATGAGGCTATGCACAGGGGTGACAATCACTCCTGGGAGGGGCTATGCAGTCTGAGATCGACTCCTTGCATAAGAATGAGACTTGGGATTTGGTTGCCTTGCCTAAGGGCAAGAAGGCTTTGCCATGCAAGTGGGTGTATAAGCTGAAAAGTACCCTTGGACACCCCAAGCCGGCATACAAGGCTAGATTGGTAGCAAAGGATTTTAAGTAGGAGCATGGTGTAGACTTTGATGAGGTCTTTTCTCCTGTGGTTAAGATGACCACCCTGCGCTTGGTCTTGGCTTTGGTTGCTCAGCTTGACTTAGATCTATATCAGATGGATGTCAAGACGGCTTTCTTACATGGAGACTTGCATGATGAGATCGATATGGAGCAGCCTAAGGGCTTTGCAGAACCTGGCAGGGAGCACCTAGTATGCAAGTTGAAGAAAAGTCTTTATGGCTTGAAGCAGGCACCTAGGAAATGGTATCATAAGTTTGATGCCTTTATGCAGTCACAGGGCTACAGTGGGAGTGCTATGGATCTGTGTCTTTACACGAAGAAAGCCCGTGATGGTTCATTGCTTATTTTGGTACTCTATGTGGATGATATGCTGATAGCAGGGAAAGCTCATGATGAGCTAGATGCTCTTAAATCTCAGCTGAAGAAGAGCTTTGAGATGAAGGATTTGGGATAGGCTCCTCACATACTTGGTATGCGCATTAGACGCGACAGGCATCAAGGACTCCTCTACTTGTCACAGAGGGAGTATATTCATAAAGTCCTTGAGCGCTTCTGCATGCAGGACGTAAAGCCTATTAGCTGTCCATTGCCTTCTTATGTGAAGGTATCACAGGCCGATTGTCCGGAGACAGATGAGCAGAGGGCCGAGATGGCCCAGATCCCTTATGCTTCAGCCATGGGCAGTTTGATGTATGCCATGATAGCCACTCGTCCAGATATTGCCTTTGCAGTTGGTGTTGTGGCACGCTATATGGCTACACCTGGTAGGAAACATTGGGATGCCGTGAAGGGTATCATGAGGTACCTGAAGGGCACAACATATATGTGTATTTGCTATGGCAGCCAGGATACAGGGGTCGTGGGGTACACTGACTCCGATTATGCAGGACATGTGGATAGTGGGAAGTCCACTTTTGGCTATGTATTCACCTATGCTGGAGGTGCTGTCTCTTGGATGTCCAGGGTTCAGAAGTGTACGGCTTTGTCTAGCACTGAGGCCGAATATATTGCAGCCACTGAGGCTTGCAAGGAGGCCATATGGCTAGGCCGTCTAGTTGCTGACCTTGGGATTGATGCTATACCTACACTACATTCGGATTCTATGAGTGCCATTCAGTTGGCTAGAATCCGGTCTTCCATGCGAAGACAAAACAAATTGAGGTGAGGTATAACTTCATACGTGGTGTCATGGAGGACAATTCTGTTGACCTTGTCAAGATCTTCACTAACGAGAATCCTGCAGATCTGCTCACGAAAAGCCTCACTACTGAGCGCTTTGCCTTCCTCAGGAGATTGATGGGCGTTGGATGAGATGTTGCCTTTCCTCATCCCTTGTACCTATGTACAGTTGTACTGTCTTTTTCTTTTCTTTCTCTCTCACTGGGGCAGATTCACCTTTAAGTGGGAGGTTGTTGGGGTAAAGGTGCCTCCGCCATGCTGCCCCGTGTATTACTACACTGACAGTACCCGCCACTACACACTGCAGGTGGCGGGCGCCCGTCACATCACTTTATTCTTTACATTCATTTTTAAGTGACTAGTAAATAAAGGAAGGCCCGGTCACACATTGTGACTGTTGGAGTTCCCATTTCTTGTCTCTCTCTTTCTTGCTCTTGCTCTCCCGCCATAGCTCGTGTGCAAGCTTCGATCCTTCTCACCTTTCACGTACCACATGTTAAAACAGAGCTTATGACGAGTACTTTTAGGCTATGTAGGATGCACATGCTTGATATTTGAATAAGTACAAAATTTTTCTAAAGTAGTGTGTAGTCCGCAGGCGGAGGGTGGCCAATTGGGGCATGATCGGCTAGTCTTCTAGCCGTTGGGCCTCATGGAGGTAGGGAAACTCATTAATGATGGTTGTTGGGTACCAAGAGGCTTCTTTTAAGGGCAGGCCTTGCCATTTGATGAGGTATTCTTTAATGGATCGAGATCGTAAGTGCTTATCTCGCTGCCCAATGATTGCTTCAGGGATATATTGAGTGATGCCTTCTTCATCTATGGGGGGGAAGCTCTTCCGCATAGTCCACTGAGGAGCCTACAAAGGGTTTCAATTGGCTGACATGAAACACATTGTGGATTTTGGTGGTAGTGGGGAGTTCTAAGCGGTAGGCCAAGTCACCAACTCTCTTCAGGATCTGGTGTGGGCCATAGAAGTGGGGGGCCAGCTTGTTACTGCTACCCTCTTTAAGAGTAGAGTAGCAAGACTTAGGCACTTTCAAAAGGACCAATTCCCCTTCTTGGAATTCCAGATGCCTTCGTTTCTCATCAGCATAGAGTTTCATGTGTGTTTGGGCCTTTTGAAGGTTCATTTTACATTGTTGAAGTAAAGCTTGCATGCGATCCAACTCAGCCTGACTTTGAGGATCTTATCATTAAATAAGATTGTGGGGAGGGGAACCTTATACCCATATAAGGCGTCAAAAGGGAAAACTCCAATGCTAGAGTGCATGGAGTTATTATATGCAAACTCAGCCAAGTGAAGCCACACATCCCAACTGTGTTGTACATCATGGCAAAAGTGCCTCAAATATGTCTCAAGCCATTTGTTCACTCTTTCAGTCTGGCCATCAGTCTGAGGGTGGTATGGAGTGAACGGAGCAAGCTTGGTCCCCATGGAGATGAAAACTATCTGCCATAAGTTACTCATAAACTTTGCATCCCAATTATGTACTATGACCTATGGCAAGCCATGCAACTTGAAGACATTTTCCATAAATTGAATGGCCAGCTAAGAGGTAGTGTATTGGATCTTAGTGGGGATAAAGTGGGTAGCTTTGGTGAGGCAATCAACGACCACATAGATACTGTTCCATGCTTTTTTAGTCTAAGGAAGGCTAGTGATAAAGTCCATTGTGATGTGGGTCCATTTCCCTTTAGGGATAGCGAGAGGCTGCAAGAGGCCAACGGGCCTGAGTATACTATCCTTGTTCTATTGGCATGGAACACGTTTGGTCACAAAGTCCTTGGCATCCCTCGATAAGCCTTTCCAATTAAAGCTCTTGGCAATCCTGTCATATGTTTTGAAAACACCCAAGTGACCAGCAGTGGGGCAAGAATGCATCTCTTCCATGATCTTTTGCATGAAGGGGGAAGTGTGGGGGATGAAAATCTTGCCATGGGACCAAATAAGGCCATGCTTGAGCTGATATTGGGAGTTTTCAGCCCTGACCCCATGCTGTAATTTTTGAAATGTGTGGTTGAAGTGATCGTCTAACAAGTAAGCCTTCTGAAGCTCTTCAACCCAATCACTGTGCAATTCTGAGATAGAGGACACTCTACATGCCCACATCCGAGAGAGTAAATCAGCCACAATATTATCCTTTCCCCAAGTGTGTGAAATATCAAAGTCATAGTTCTGTAAGGTTGACACCCATTGCCTTTGCTTAGGAGTCAAAGTAGACTGAGTCAAGAAGTACCGGAGGACTCGGTGGTCACTTTTTACTTGGGAGCGACTGGCATACAAGTAGTGATGCCATTTCTTAATTACGTGGAGGATGGCCAACATCTCATGGTCGTATACATTCATTTGCATCTCCTTCTCATCAAGCTTGCAGCTCTCAAATGCAATCACACCATGCTCTTGCAACAATATTGCACCATTACCCCAGCCACCACTGGCATCACAATGAATGGTAAATAGCTTAGAGAAGTCAGGGCAAACAAGGATGGGGACTGAAGTAAGAAATTCCTTTAACTATTTGAAGCTATGATCCACTGTGGCATCCCAAAAGAATGACTCCTTTTTCAAGTGAAAAGTCAAAGGTATTGCTATCGTGGCATAGTGCTTAATGAAGTGTCTGTAGAATGAAGAGAGACCAACGAAGCCACACGTGGTGGTGGAAGGAGTTGGCCAGTCTCTAACACATTGCACCTTCTTCGGGTCAACCTGTATACCATTTTTGCTCACAATGTGTCCCAAGTACTCCATAGATGTCTGCATGAATGTGCATTTTCTCTCCTTGG